>NW_028327177.1:137460974-137764004 GCF_987537825.1 Furipterus horrens | reverse complement strand
GAAACAAAGTCACGATTCTTGTGGATGACAACATCCTGATACGACAGATGAGGAAAATAGGTACTGTGACAATAAGATAAAAGCACAGAAATGCTCCAGTGATGCCCAGAGCCAGTTCTGCATGGGTTACAGCAACTGGAAGTTGTAATGTATGATACTTGGTCTGAGGAAGGTGTAGGGCAGACATTTCAGCAAGGATGGCAGAGGGAGTGAACTCAAAGAGTCATGAAATCTGGGAGACAGCCAGGATCTCAGTATTTGCCCCACGTAGGATTCACACTGGGTTTCAGTCAGAACATGAAACCTCTGTGTGCTACCAGGATGATTACTGGCCATTGTTTCACGAACTTTCTTGAGGAAGAATGAGATGTAGGCATTCAATTCAATGACGGTGTAGCCTGTGATTAATTTCAGAAGAGTAAAATTGCCACTTTGGAACAAGAAAGCAGAAAGCTGAAAAGGAGTTGGGAAGTATAGGTTTCAGCTTGTCTCTACCACTGAAGAGCTGGGCGATCATAAGCAATTCACTTACCTTCTGAGTCCCCAGATACTCCCACAGCATATAGAATGCTTTGGGCTGAAAGTAACAGGAAATTCCAAGCGATTCAGGAAATCATTCCTTCATGTAAGTGGAGGTCCAGGGGTCGAGTGCATTCAGCAGACTCAGAAGCTTAACAATGGCACCCAGGATCTAGGTTCTTTCCATTGCTCCACTCTGCCTTCTCGATGGGTTTTATTATTGGGTTAGTAGCAAGATCAGAGCAGCACTTCCAGACACAGAAATGTTTAGGCTAACTCTTTCCGAGGAGCAAAGATAATGTGCCTAGTGATAACCAGCAAACTTCTCACTTCTCATTGGCTAAAATTGAGTCACATGTCCTTTACTGAACATTCATTGCAAGGGCTTGGGGCTATTAAATCAAGATCTATCCTTGAGGCTGGAGGTATGCTCATCTTCTTCTGAGCATGTGAGGCCCAGGTAGATACTGAAACAGAATTGAAATTAAAAAAGAAGAAGGTAGCCCTGGCTGGTGTGGCTCAATGGATTGAGTGCCGGCCTGCGAACCAAAGGGTCGCCAGTTCGATTCCCAGTCAGGGCACATGCCTGGGTGGCAGGCCAGGTCCCCAGTTGGGGGTGTATGAGAGGCAACCACACACTGATGTTTCTCTCCCTCTCTTTCCTCCTCCCTTCTCCTCTCTCTAAAAATAAATAAAATCTTTTTTTAAAAAAAGAAGGTAAAAATGAGTGTGTCTTTCAGTACGTCTACATTATTAGGAAAGACACTATCGCTCTGGTACTTGTGAACATCAAATGAAAGGACTAAATATTCCTTTAAAGTCCTGTAGGATGCCAAACTAAAAGATAAAGCATGACAGGCCCAGAGGAAAGTGTGTGGGGACATCATCTAGCTAATATTGGACATTAGCCCAAAGCCTGTTGTTTGGCTGAGTTTAAATTTCTCTTTCGCTTCACAGGACTGGAATGTGAGTGACTGACCTTGAATTCCCTATTAAACTATCTCCACCCTTAATTCACTTTACTCCGATTTCATCAAAACCCAAGAAAAGAGCGCGCTTGGCGCTGTGCTTATTTGGATTTTCAGCTGTAGGAAAGTTTATCTCTGGGTACAGTTCTACAACACTCTGGGTTCTGGCTTGACTCTGTCACATTTCACTGTGTCCTTGGAAGAGAATTGTCATTTTTCTTGAGAAAATTTCTTTGCCTCCAATTGGCAAGCCTTGAATGGGCCAGAATGGGTCATGCAGTGCCCAGTCCTCTCTCACCCTGTGTTACGACGGAGACCAAGACCTAGTTTGCAGAGCGGTCACACCCTGAAGTCCCATCAGCCCCAGGACACTGTGTGGCCCCTAAAGGTCCTGGAGTCGTTTCCAGAAAAGGGAAGCCTCTCTGGCTCAAAGGTGATGTCACTGGTTTTCTGTGGCCAGGCTCAGATGAACACATTTTAATTGAGGATGAAGGAGTGCTACACTCCTTCTGTGGCAACTTTTAACGATGGTGATGATAACGGTGACATTCTATCGAGCATTTGCAGTGTATCCATTGCTATACTAAATAGCTTAAATGCTTTACCTTGTTTGATACTCCCAAAAAATACCTATGGGCTTGGTATTATTATAATCATACCCCACTTTATAGATTAAAAAAAAAGCTTAGACCCCTGGCTGGTGTGGCTCAGTGGACTGAGTGTTGGCCTGTGAACCGGAAGGTCGCCAGTTCAATTCCCAGTCAGGGCACATGCCTGGGTTGCAGGCCAGATCCCTGGTTGGGGGCATACTGCTGTTCCTCTCTCAAATTAATGCCTTTCTCTCTTTCTCCCTCCCTTCCCCTCTCTCTGAAAATAAATACATAAAATCTTTTAAAAAATAAAATAAAAACCAGCTTAGAGATATTAAGCAACTCTCCCCCCGGCCACACAATATTCTTCCATTTCATCCTCCTCCTCCTCCTCCTCCTCCTCCTCCTCCTCCCCTTCCCCCTCCCCCTCCCCTTCCTCCTCCCCCTCCCCCTCCTCCTCCCCATCCCCCTCCTCCTCCTTCTCCTCCCCCTCCTCCTCCTCCTCCTCCTCCTCCACACCCCCACCCCGTCATCACCACAACAACTCTGGGCCAGAGGGGCTGGGGCTGTCATTGCAGGAGATTAGAGAAGGGACGCCTGTCTTGCATCTGGGTTTAATTCAACATCTTGGTGGGAAAAGTGTTATTTAGTTGGTCCCTCATGTCAGCATCAACCCTGGCTGGTTTGGCTCAGTGGATTGAGCGTCGGCCTGCGAGCTAAGTGTCGCTGGTTCGATCTTCCAGTCAGGGCACATCAGAGAAGGAAAACTCTGATTCCAAAAAACCTCCGCTGCCTTGCGGCATACCTCTTCAGGGGAAAGGCTAAGGGAGTAAACCCCGACAGAAAATCCGGAGCCGGAGTCCCTAAGGCGGTTTGACGTTGTAGTCAACACCGGCAACTCCTGCGGCGCACCTGAAGCCAAGCTGTATTGACTCCGTCTTTCCCTTGGACCCTTCAGCTGCGAAGAGAGGGGGCGTCTGCTGCATGGGCAACAGCAGACCCTCCATATCACCCTGCCCAGGCTCTGTAGCTTCAGCTTCACTGGAGAGGACACTCCAGCGTCATCGCAAGATGTCGATTCAACACGGGAGGAGACATATACCGTGTCACTCCCGAGTCGGACTGCACAGCCATTCTCGGCGGTGCAGATAGACTCTTAAGAAGCTACACCATCGTCTCTCGAGACGGACGGCTGCCGACGACGACGACCACATGTCAGCATCCCCGAGGTCTTTTTAAAGCCAGAACCTTCTCTCCCCTGATTATAAAACCCCCAACTAAGCGTGTCCTTGACCAAACGTTAGCCAGGCTCCTCTGTCCTCTCCTGCCGCGAGACCTCGACTTCTGGATTTCCATGTCCATCACTGCGCAGTCCGATTTTAGCAAGAATTCAAGCGTCCTAGCCCATCAGTTTAGCCAGAACCCCCATCAATTTCCGATTACCTCGATATCTGACCGAATTCCTCTTCTGATAATGTCATATTGGATCGCTTGACATGCCTTCAGCAGGAAAATGGTTAGGGCAGTTTAGCAAAGAATTATGCTACACTTTTAGTAATTTTCCACCCACTGACCCCCCACGTCCTCCTCCTTGACTATAAATCCCCCCTTTCCCTTGCTGATTTTGGTCTTGACGCCAGTCTCTCTCCCCTATGGCTAAACCCCATGATCGTCATCCCCCTGAGTCAGTCAGCCATACTGTTTTAACAAGGGTCAGAATAACTTGTTCTTTCACTCCCTACAGGTCAACCCTGAGGACAGTGAAGGTCAAATGCTGGAAGTCTGAGCCTCTGTGGTTGGGACCCCCAGCATCCGGGTTGTCTGAAACTCTCTAGGTGCTTCCGTGTGCAGCCAAGTTTGAGCATCGGTGCTCTAACACAAAAGGCCCTCCCTGTTTCATGAAAACTAGGTGTCAGGGTTGGTGAGTCCTTCCCGATGCTCTGCCTGCGACATGGGCACATTTCCGGAACCCCAAATGAATCTCTAGTCCTGAAAGATATACTCAGTATTAAGAAACCTTAGCACGCACAAGGCTTGAGTCCAAGGACAATTAAGTCAATTACAAAAGATCTCACCCAAAGATTCCTTTAAATTACAGGTATTCCAGATAACAAACCTATCATTTGTTTTACAGGACTCAAGTTTATAATCATCCTTTCAGAATGTACCTTTATAATTCTTTTTATGTAATGTACAAAAGCAGGCAAAGCTCGTCTATACTGCTACAAGTAAGGAGAGGGTTACCTTCGTAGGGGAGTGATTGGAAGAGGAACAGAGGGGGCTTCTGGGGGAGCCGGTCATATGCTGTTTTCTTATCAGGGTGCTGGTTGCATGGGCGTGGTCGGTACGGAGCGTATTAGCTTCATCAAGAGTTGACAGATTGCATCAGGTGTGGACATCCACGTGCCCTGTCATGTATTCTTCTCCAACAGTGACATGTAATCGGGCCCGTCCTGGCCAGCCTCTCCATAGGAGGGTATCTGGGGAAGGCCTCCCACGCCACATCCCATTTCTCTTAGGTCTAAGTCAACCCTGGGCTCTGAAGAGAATCTCCCTAAGGTCAGTTCCTCTCTCTACACGCGGGGCCAGCAGGTCTGCAAGGAAAATGCAGCATCTCTGACTCCTGTGAACGCCCCTCGGGCAGAAGGGCCTAGCAACTGCATAATGTATTTCATCAAGCAGAGAAGCAGGAATGGAAACACACACACACACATGTGCGCACATGTGCATGCACACCCATGCACTCCATCTGTGCCTGCAGTCTTGGCTCATACAAACAGAATATCCCACTCAGCCTCTCCGTGTTTGCAGCCTTCTTCAGGGACCCAGAACACAGAAAGTGATAAAAATAGTTCCTTTTAACATGGTAATGTACTGCCACAGTCAGCTTCTTGGCATTGTTCACACAATTGCCCTCTCAGGAACCCCTCTCAGGAACCCCTCTCAGGAACTGCCAGGACTCAGCCCTCTGTCCTGGGCCAGGGTGGCAGCCAACGTGGTCTGCACTGTGCAGAGTCCAGGATCTGCCATTTTTGCCAAAGGCAATCAAGTGACCCCCAACAAACCTAAAATATTCTCCCGACCTCGCCCCACAAATTTTGCAAGACACGCAGGGCATGGGCTGAAATGGTGCCTCCCCTGGCAGGTTATGGTGTCTGCAATGGGGTGTGGAGTCAGATGGATCTGGGTTCGAATCCCAGTTTCTTGCTTATTAGCACTGTGGCCTTAACCCGGTAACTATGCACCTCTGCTTCTTCGCCTGCAAACTGGGAATGAAAATAGCTTCTGGGATTGCTTGCAGCCCAGCAGTTGTCAAGTGGACGTGGCTGGTCTGGCATTAGCAGCTGGGAGGTGCATAACGTAGTGTGAAACCTACAGGGCTCCTCATTGTTCTCTAGCTGTGTGTCCAAGGACAGGTTACCTAACCTCTCTGAACTTGGTGCCCTTATCTGCAAAGTGCGGGGGCACCTACTTTGCAGAGCAGTCGTGAGGGGTGAGTATTCCGTGGGGTCATCGGATACTGCTGTGCCCTACCCCAATGCCTACCGATGGCTTTTGCTGCTCCTGCACCGCCCCCTCCACTCCATCAGTCGGCTCCTGCTTCCTTTAGCCACACCTGCTACTCTCTCTTGGCGACCCACCCGCCAGCCACTGGAGCCTTTGCCTTCACGCACTGACACCTGCTCATTACACCTCACTTGGAGGTGTAAGTGACACCAGAACTCCCCCGTGGGATCAGGGGAGGCCACCCTCCATGGGACTCTGTCTGAGATTGCACCCTGGCCTGGCTTTTTGCCCTTCCCTGGCCACTTCTCCAAATCCCTGTTTCTCCTGGGAGTACTTCCATTATAAAATACTTGCATCCAAGTAAGACTCTTGTTTCCAGAGAACCCAGCCCAGGACAGTGAGAGGCATCCTGCATCTTGGACATGGCTTCCTGGATACCCTACAGCTCCTCACACCAGACATGTCTGAAACAGAATTGTCCTGACTCCTTCCTGGGGTCCTGTGTCCATCCCCCAAGCCTCAGCCCTGCTGATCATATGCCCTCGCTCACCATCACCCTGCACAACTGTAGGGCCACTGCTGCGGGTCCCTAAACAGCTGTCCTGATGCTCCCTGCCTCCTGGTTGTACCCCTCTGTCCAGTCTCCGCCCTCCTCACCGGCCTCTTTGCCCCATCTGGCCTGCTCCAGTCCACGCCCCACACTGCAGTCTGAGAGCTTCTAGAAACTTCTTCTTACCTCATTTTCTCTTGCTTAAACCCTCATGTTTTCAGGATAAAGCTCCTCCTTAAAAAAAAAAAAAAAAGACTCCTAGAAGAACTATATGCACAACCAATGGGCATGGACTAAGGAGGGGCGTGGAACTACTGGAGGAGGGTGGTCACTGGGTGGAGGGGAACAAAGGGAAAAAAAATTGGGACAACTGTAACAGCATAATCAATAAAGCATATTTTTAAAAAATCCATACCTGAGCATATGTTCATTGATTTGAGAGAGAGAAAGAAACATCAAAGTGAGAAAATCAATTGTGTGCCTCCCATCCCTGCCCCAACTGTGCCCCAAGAGGGGATCAAACCCACAACCTTCTGGGGTACGGGGATGATGCTCCCATCAGCTGAGCGCCAGGCCAGAGTGAAGGCTCCACCTTCCTAGCTCAGTACTGAACCCCTTGATGACCCAGCTCCAGAGCCTCAGCAGCCCCCTTTCTGCTCCTTCCCCGACCTTGCACACCCCTCCCTGTGCGGATCTACTGAGGGTGCCAGGCAGCCCTGAACGTACTCTCTTGTGCACTTAGAATCTCTTGTTCATCCTTCAAAGCTCTGCTCAGGAGGCTTCCTGACGCCCCAATCTGGTGCGATGACCTGCTGTGTCCCCACAGCACCCCACACACATCACCATCATCGCCTTCCCGAGACCTCCTGAGCCCCTGTTTCCTGACCCATCGAGGGGCTCCCTGGGGTGGGGAGTGCACTGCTTCTCACTCATCTCACCGGCTGCCACACACATGGCAGCCACTCGAGAAGTGCTCATTGAGCAAATGACACATGTTAAGTCCCCTGGCGTGTAGCTGGGGTTTGAGAAGCCACCCTTCCTCTCTCTGGCTCCTTTGGCCCCCACACCTGCAACACACTACCACCAACGATCGCTGCTTGCTGGCGCCTGAGATACAGCTCTGCAGATGTGCTCCAGGGCAGAGTCACATGGCTTGTTTGCATATGATTTGTTAAAATTTGCATGTAATTGGCTTATGCCTGCAGAATCTGATCTCTGGTTATTTGTTTTTAATGCTGAAGCTGGGTCATTGAGACCTTCGGGAAGGTTACTCCCTCTCCCTCCTTCTGTTGATCTTCCCGTTCTCCCTTCCATGCTGGCCAGGTTGCCCTGACAAGTGGGGTGTCAGAGGTCTCTGAGGAGTGAAGAGATGCTAGGTAAGAGGGGACATGGGCCAGGAGTGGGGTGTATTCTTTGCTCCGTTGCGTAAGGACCAGCGTGTATGTGAAGGATCTGGACCAGGCGTTCCTGTGGTGTCTCTGGGCTCTGCTGAACTGGCCCTGGATGTCACCGACCCACAGTCTCAAGTGGGTGGGAGTCTCGGGGTAAGAACCGACCAGGGCTGCGTGAGCTGGGGGGCACCCTGTGGGAGGAACCACAGAGCAGAGGCTTGAATCCAGCAGTAGCAGGAATCAGAGCCAGAGACAGGCAGGAGAGCTGGGGGGTGGGGGCAAGGCTGTCGGGAGGTACATGGAGGACATCAGCTTGTCTACAGAAATGGAACCAATTTTCCAGGGGATTTCAATACAATACAAAATGACAAGTTGAAACCAGCCCATTGAGGGACTTGGGGTGGGAGGGAAGCAGGCTGATGTGTGAGTCACAGAGGGTCTCCCAAGCTGTGGTTCCCCATCTAGCTGGGGACACCTTCCTCGTGAACACTGCCTCCTACCTACCCATACCCCATCCATCCCCTCTGGGGCCACCCAGTCACTCCTATCATGCTGTCCCCCTCCCCCGGGACCAACCAGCATCCCCCATGACCCTAACCCCTCTGAGACCACCCAGTGCCCCCCCTTTCCCACCATCGTTGTAACAAAAGACAGCATCAAGCTGCAGGGCCCAGGAGCAAGGTGGGGAATCGGGTAGGCTGAGGAGTTTTGGACCAGCACACTTAGGCTCAGGGTCAGAGCCGGCTTGGTCTCATGCACAAAAGGACACAGTCGCAGTTTAGCAAGTCATAAGCAGATAGCGTGATGTCCCAGGAGGAGTTTGCGGCACTCCCCATGTGACATCAGGGCCTGCTTCACATGCTGCCTTGCCAGCCTGCTAGGCGCCAGACAGATGCTCGCGTGATGCTAAAGACGGTCACCGCGAGCTCCGACGCTCCTGTGCTTGGCTTACATTTTCCGTCTGGCATCTAGGAAATGCGTCTTGCAAGTCAGCTGCCTCTTGAAGGAAACATTGTGAAGACCCAAAGATGACATTCGAAAGCCATGGAGCGCTGAAGCCGCTGTGTCCCTAGAACTCCCATATGCAGCCAGGGATGAACCCACCGACCTAGACCGTGGCAGGAAGATTAAGATCTGTTGCTGCCCAGAGATCAATTGCAAGGGGGTAAAGATCTCTGCAGACAAGGTCGCCAGGTAGGGAAGGGTTGGCTAACCACCCAAACATCATATCGTCATGATGCAACAAGGCGTGTTAAGGTTTCGGTCAAGTGCGGGGCTGAAATAGGCATTGTATTTGAAACAGACATAGCCTTCTGTATCTTTCTTCCTGTAGGGTTTTTGATAGAGGGAGAGTTTATCTGCCCATCTGGGTAGCCATTTTGGCATTTGATTTTCATTAACCTTCATTAGTAAAATTGTTTATGTTTATTGTATATGAACCCAGCCAAAACAGGCACCGGGATTTCTAGGGAAGACCTAGGATTTAGGGCAAGTTTCTTATTGAAGTGTAAGAGGAACAACCAACTCTGTATGTTTTGTGTTTTGCCTGAAACTGTCAGGTCACCTCCCTGCCACTGCCTGGTTGTTACCACACTGGGGTTGGAAGGTTACCTGTCCATGGTGCTGCTCAGCCCAGTTTCATTAACACCTACCTTCCAGTCTCTGATGTCCCTTTACACTGGCCACTCTCTGCCCAGATAGACTCTTACACCTGTCTAAGCAATTCTGGGAGAGAGACTTTGAAGTGCCTTTTCAAAATCCCCTGCTAATAATCTGGTAATTATTGTGGTGACTTTTCAATGAGGTGTGAAGTGCTCAGCTAGCTGTCAGCCAAGAGACTCCCAAGGCACTGGGAAAAGGGACGCAGGGAAAAAGCCCCAGCCAGAGAAGGGGCCCAGCCTGGGGCTGGCAAGGCCACCAGGAGCTCCTGTTGACAGATGAGCCCCCTCTAAGTCCTGGGACCAGTCTGACTGTAGAATCTGGGGAAGCTGCATAAATGACCCCCAGACCCCCACGAGTACCATCGCAGGCAATGCCATGTCCGATGGCGGCTCCAGGGAGGATCCACACTCCCACACAGGGATGGCAGGTCGTCCTCGGTCCCCTCCCAGTGGAGTGAGTGCCTCCCTTCCTTTCCCAACCCATGTCCACCCTAAGCCGTCAGAGCTGCCATCCACACCTGGGGAGAGCCGTTCCCACCTTTCTCCCTGTGCCCTCAGATCCACTGGGGCCACATGTGGTCCAGCCATGCTGGGTGCTCCCAACATCTGGAGGCCAGGTATGCCACCCATCTCC
Organism: Furipterus horrens; assembly: GCF_987537825.1. NCBI lineage: Eukaryota > Metazoa > Chordata > Mammalia > Chiroptera > Furipteridae > Furipterus > Furipterus horrens. The sequence continues at coordinate 137,754,184 of NW_028327177.1, read as the reverse complement.
ACACCTGTGTTCCCCAACTTGCTTCCACTAGTCAGAGCACAAGGAGCCCCCACGGACCAACACAGGGGTGCTGGGTGTATCTGATACCCCTCACAACAAAGGAGGCCACAAAATGCATGAAGGGGTCATAACTGGCCCAAGTCTTGGCAATATCTGAGCTAGCCTTCTCCTCCAAAAAGAAGACAATCTGATTGGAGAAATGAAATGCCAGCCCTGGGGACCCATTTGGCCATGGGGTCTTATGGAGCAGGCCCCTCATTTTACCAATGAGACACTGTCACCTGGGAAGGTAACATGACATGTTCAAGGTCAAAGCCTCATTAGCCAATGCTCAGGCTGGGACTACAGGGGATTCTCCAGCAGCACCCACCATGAGTCTAAGCTGTCTTCATATTTGCACGTGTTGGCTTAGATTGGTGTCCCCCAGCAGGAAGCAAGGGCCTGGGGGGCAGGATGGCTAGTCTAGCTGTGTTCTTGGCCATCTCTGACATGCCCTCTTGGCACAGTGATACCTGAACACAGCTGCCAGTTGTGCTGACTGGTCTTCCTCCCTAACCCAGCTTCTGGCGTCCCAAACCCCAACTTCTGCTGGCCCAGCCCTGCTCCCAATGCTGGCACCATCTCCAGCCCAGTGATCATGGGAGTTGCCCTGGTTAGTTGCCAGAAATCATCTTTCTAAGCTACAGGCCCTGATCCGGATCCCTTTAGTTAAGTGAACCCAGTTGATTGGTGGCCTGGGATTCCGCTTCTCTGCTCCTTTGAGCAACTGGGGAGCAGATGCCCCAGGTGTAAACATTTTTGTGGCAGCCCCACCAGAAATATACGGCATCGGTGAGCAGCCGATACCTAAGAGAAAGGGAGGTCCTCTCCAGAAGAAAGCAGCAGACAAAACTGCAGGCTTTCACTCTCTGCATTCCTTTGTGCCCCATAGCTACCATCACATTATTTCCCCCTGAGGCCATATGTGGCCTCAGAATCCTTCTTAACACAGCCCTCAGGTGACCACCAAGTTAAACATGATTTGCCATTTTTGAGCTTAAAACAAGGTGCCAGATCATGGATGAACAACAGACTAATATAGACCAGGTTTAAGGAAGATGCAAGCCGCAGAGGTCAGCAGTTCTGATCCCCCTGAGCCGCCTCTGGGAGATGCCACTGTAAGACGGCGGGTGACTGCAGCTGTCAGTCTCCTTGGCAGTGAGACGGTGGGGCCTTTGATGAAGTATGGGACCGTGTGGGCCTCTGTGTGCCTCCAGGGGGCCGAGAGGGTTTTATTTCCATTACTGTCACTCAAAAGTGAGTTGCAAGTGGGCAGCTCAGGAGATCTCTGGGCCTCATTCATTAAATTTCCACAGGGGGCTGGTTTCTGGAGAAGTCTGATCCCTCTAACCTGTGTGCTCCGTCGCTTGGGCAACAGCCAGCCAGGGGTGGGTAAGCTCTGCTAGGACAGGGCCGGGACCAGAGGCCCAGCGCCAGGGTAGCACTGGGCTCTTCTATGGAGGTCTTAGGGCAACATCTCCCACGTGCAAAGGGCAGAGCAAACCCAGGCACAATCAAGATGGACACTGCCAGGGAGGGGCCCAGCCTGGGCCGCAAGGCCCCGGCACACAGCTTCAGGCCGGCTGTCACATGGGTATTCTGATACCATGTGTAGGATTGCAGGGGGTTGGCCAGCAGCGCAGGGGCCAGGAAGCATGACCCAGTGGCCCCGATGGCCTTGCTTAGACTGAGGGCTCCAAGCTCTTGCCTCTTCCCAGGGATTTCTTCAGGCCTTGAGGCTGCAGCTGGTCCAGCCAGGGCTTCCACCTCACACCTGGTCTCCTGGGGCCTGACCCAGGTCCTCAGCACATCTGCGAGGAGCAAGGCTTCATTGCACCGGAACAGAAGCTTGCTGAGCGTGTGGACACGCTCGCCCATGCAATCCATCCTTCTAACTGTAAGGTTAGAAGCGCGATTCTGGCCATTAGGAAGCCCATCGTTTCCTCCTCTGCTCTGAGTAAATTAGAACGGCTCTTTGCTCTCACGTTGCCACCGACCTCATTTTTAATGCGCGGCTGTAAAAGCATCGCCAAGGACTCTACTTAGAGAGCTGCTGTGTCTGATGCCCAGTTGGCCAAAGGGCTTGGCTTTCAGCCCTGGCTTTGCTGCCAACCCGATTGTGATTTTGGCAAGTGCAGCCTCCCTCCCTGTCCTCAGTTTCCCCGTGTATAAAATGAGGGGTTTGGACTAGGTGGCTTCTGGGATCCCTTCCAACTTCCATGGCCGCTGGATTCCAGGCTTGCTTCGTTGCTAAGGATAGATCCATATAGACAAGAGCTTAGCTTCTTTTAAGCCAGGAGGCATCCCTCTCTCTTGATTTCTCACATACAATGACCCGTTCCTGAAGGTGCCACCATACCAATATCCACAGCAGTGTAAAGATAGGGGAGGAGACACCTGCCCAGGTTTCTGGAATTAAAAGTGCTAGCCACGCTCAGGGCAGGCCCTGGACTGATTGTTCCACAGCAGAGATCTCATTTAACCCTTACAACAAAGCAGCCATTCAGCCCATTCCGCAGACAAGAAAACGAAGGCACAGGACGGCCTCCAAGCCTGCTCCAAAGGCCATGCTCATAGTCACAACTCTCTCAAATCCCCAACTCTGGGGACTTCTGTAGAAAAAAATTAGACCAAGAGGCCACTCCAACGTGAAGGGAACGCCAGGCAGGACACCTGCATGACTGAGTGTGCCCCAGCAAATGGCAGATGTCCCCAAGCACGTGTGGCTGGAAGATCCCGTGGAAAGGGGTATGGTTAGAAGGCACAGAAGACTTTGACGAACGTGTCCCAGTGATCCTGGTTCCCTCAAAATGGGCTCTTGCTGCCCCCATCTCCTACCTTCCTCCAAAAATGGAACGCCAATGATTTCCTTTGAAGGGAGTGTGGGTGCTTTTCAGAAGCAGCAGGAAGTAAATTTTTATGATGCTTGTTAGTGGCTGACGGGACACAGTCAGCTGCCTGGGCTCTGATGACCCAGCTCTGTCTCCCAGGTTTGCAGTAATGAAATCCTCAGAATTTACAATTATAAATGCTAAATGACATTTTAATTTTTTTTTTTTTGTATGAGATGGATCTAAGACGCACAAAATATCACTTGCTTTAAGGATTGTCTTTCCAAACAAATTACTTTAAGCAACACCAATGTTATAGAAATGCACATTACCATCCTAGCAAAACAGTGCTTTTAAAAGATAGTTTTAGGCTCCTCTGACAAACGCTAACCCTGGAGAGAAGAGCGCAATGGCCGATGGTCCACAGGAACCGCCCTGTTGTCCCCTTCAGTGAGACTTAGTCAATATCCTTGATCTTGCTCACCTTTCTCTTAAACACCTCTCCAAGTAATTTGTAAATACCTTCTTTCAAAATCCATTCACGGCCCTCCCTGGTGTGTCTCAGTGGATTGCGTGCTGGCCTGCAAACCCAAAGGGTCACCAGTTCGCTTGCCAGTCAGGGCGCACGCCTGGATTGCCGGCCTGCTCTCCGGTTCGGGGTGCGCAAGACGCAATGGATCGGTGTATCTCTTGTACATCAATGTTTCTCGCCCTCTCTTCCTCCTTTAACTTCCTCCTCTCTAAAAATAAATAAATAAAATCTTTAAAAGAAAAATCCATTCCTGGCAAACTTGAAGGCTCCCAGGTATCTCAGGAGCTTCAGACTAGATGTCTGTCCAGCTGAGTGAGGGCCACAGAATCCCAGGTTCCCCACTAGGGTTTAGGAGCAGCCAGGCTGCACCAGGCATCCTGATGCCCCTGGGGGCGTAGCACTGGGCCTGGGATCCCAGGCTTCCTCAGGAAGGATGCATTGAGCTGGAACACACGCTCCAGGACTGCAGTGTCCGTGGGATGCACAAATTGGGACTGAGTGAAGGACAGACGTGTGTTGAAGGCTGAAGGGATACACGACCCTGCCTGTGCCCTGGCCCAGCCATCCTGCACCAGCTTGCTCATCAGTAAAGCAGGACAATAACCTCCACTCACAATGCTGTTGGTGACAGCAGAGGCCACTGAGCAGGGCTGTGATTAAGAATGAACTCTTCAGCTAAGGTGGGCGTCTTGGCACCACCCTGTCTGACTTCTGATATGTGACTTAATCTGAGCTTCAGTTTACCTCATCTTTAAAATGGCCATAGTGATGAATCTCTCCCCCAGGGCACTATGGAGAGCATGCATTTCAAGTGCTTGACCCGGTGCCTGGAGCACAGTGACTGTCCATTAAGGGACAATAACATCCGGCAAAGGTGCCAACGCCAGGCCAAACCCAGGAGAGGCACTCACTCAGCAGGCATTTCTCTCCCTTCAAATGCTTTCACACCCTTTTCCTCCTCCCAGCTCTCTTAGACACTCTCCTCCTTTCTGTAATAGCAGAGGCTTCTTATTTCCTCAAAAAGTCTTCGCTGAAATCTTACCGGAGGCCCAGCGTGACGCTTTGGTCTCTGGATAGAAAAGCTGTACCAGCAGAGGTCCTGCCCACCCCGCACACCGGGGAGCCACAGGCAAGCAAGGACTGCCCCAGGCAGAACGGAGTCCAAGTCACAGCTCGAGCTGGCAACAGCAGCCTTGTCCTGCTGTCACGGCCAAGATTGTGCGGTGACAAATCTCCCTTCTGCCCACAGTGGTCAGGCAGGATAAACGTCCGTACCCTGGAGGTCCAGCTGAGACGCTCTGGGAGATCATGAACCTGCATGGAAGCAGAGGGCACAGGATCTTCAGGATCTGATCAGCCGAACACGGGGGGCTTCCAGTCCTCCCCCAGGGTCACTGCAGAGGCCAGCTCCTCAGCGGCCCCTGTGATCAGCGCTGGAGTTTCCGGCTGAGGAATGAGATTTCTCAAAAAGATGGGCATGAAAAGCATTCTTCCCCCATCTCCCAGTGTGCCCCACCCCCAACACACACCCCAACACAATCTCATGGCCTTCCCCAGAGATTCTGATATAGTTGAACCACTGGCTTCTAAGCCCCTCTTTCCTCCTATCTTTATGATTCTTTTGTGGTTCCTGCCTATTTCTCAGGCTACGATGCGTGGTAATAATCTCTTACTTCCACCCACATTAGAGGAGAGGACTAAGGAATTATCGCCAACTCTGAGGTCAGGGGATGAAAGGGATTCAGAATAACCCAGAGAGGTCCATTTGTGAAGTTGGACTTCAACAGGCAGGAGAAGGGAGAATTAACTAATCCCAGGGAGGGACAAAGGAAAAGATGAGAAGGGCTGTGTGTCCTTAATTATTTCCTTTGATGTCCTCAATGATTATTTTCTAACAAGACAGGCTATGTACAGAAACTAGCGGCCCGTATTTAATGGACGATTTACCAGTCTTCCATTCGTTTTACAAAAATTAGAGGACATGGAGAAATGAAAGAAGTCTCATTTGTTTTTCTTCCTTAAATCTGAAGTAAGGAAAGCCTGTGGTCACCTGGGGCATTTTTTATAGTAGTAACAAGGACTGCACAGGCTGGTGCTCCTCAGGGCTGCCTTCCATGCCAAACTCTGCCCAGCCAGGTGGTTCCCCAGTAGGGCCTGGCTCCTCAGCCAGCCCGAGGCAGGGCAGGGCAGGGCCAGGTGGGCAGCCCCAGGCCCACAGCCTGATAGGAACCACATGAGTCTTGTTGCTATGGGACTGCTGGGGCTCTCTCCATCTCAGTTCCCTAAACTGCCGCTCACATCCTGCCTGCTGGGGAGGTCCAGTCTATTGAATTCCCTCACTCATTCATCAACTATGATGGGGGACCCCAAAAAAACCCAGAATGATCTTCTGGAGGGCAGCCCTTGTAACACGGGCTTCCCCCGCTAGGTGAGTGTTCCAGGAACCCGTCTGTATCAGTGCGCCAGCTGGTGTTGTTGTGAGAGGCTGCGTTCAGCTTCAGTGGAAGTTTTTTGAAGACTCTTTCATCAAGTTTGCCCATTTCATGATGGGTGATTTACAAGTGCACCTGTCCACACTGTACTGAGTGTTCAGCAGTTTTTTACCAAAAACAACATGACCTCCATGCCCCCCCCATATTCACCCCAATCTCACCCAAGCGACTTTTTTTTTTTGCTTTCCCAGGTGAAAAAAGTCCTCAAAGGGAAACGTTTTGCCAATGTGGAAGAGGTGAAACAAAAAATGGCAGAAACACTAAAGGGCATCAAACTTGACCAGTTCAAACACTGTTTTGAGCAGCAGAAAAAACACTCAATAGGTGTAGTGCATCAGATGGAAACTACTCTAGTGGTGACTGAAGTTTAAACATGTTAGAATACATGCACAATTTTTATAAATGAAGTCCAGATTTTTTCATGTCCCCCTCAAATTTACTGAAGCCTACTGTGTGCCACGGACTGTTCTATTGAACAAAACAGATGAAGCCCTCCTTTCGGGAAGCCAACATTCCAATACAAGGAGAGACATTACATAAAGAAGAAAAATACACAGTGCATCAGCCAACAATAAGCACCAGGAAGACACAGAACCATGCACAAGAGGGTAGAGAGTGCTGGGGTGCTGGGAATGAGTGCAGGTTTACGGGAGTGGTCTGAAAAGGCCTCTCAGAGGAGTCAACATCTCAGCAGAGGCAAGGGAGCAAGCAAGAGAGATAAGAAGGACCAGTGTCCTGGGCAGAGGAAACAGCAGGAGCAAAGGCCTCGAGTCCGGAGTTTGCTCGGTGTTGCAGGAATAGCAAGGAAGCCAGTACGCCTGGAACAGAGAATGCGAGGGGAAGGGAAGGTGGTAGGATATGGATAGGGAGGGACGCAGGAGCTGCAACTTAAGAACAGATTGGCCACAACTTAAGCAGCAGGCCCATTCCATCAGTCAGCCACTGCACACTGACTGCCCCCTGTCCCTGGCCAGTCCTCCATGTCCCTGTGGGGCTTAAGGCAGGAGCACAAAGCAGTAATGGTTGCAAAAGACAGTGGCACTTGAATATCATTGTCTTTTTTTTTTCCTCAGAAGTAATAGCTGCAGATTTAGAGAGTATGAAAAATGCAGAGAAGAATCATAACGCAGATGCAGAAAAGTAAAGCTATCAGGTAGCTGGGATTATCAGTGTTTCCTCCAGTTTTCCAGCCTTTGAATAATGGTGCTAGAACACACCTATAATACATTTATAATATGTTTCTTTAAAAAGAAACTCAACCAAAAGCTTTTCTCAGAATAAAATAGCATTGCACTCTTCTAGCGGAGGCACAGACTTTAAAACCCAGCCTCCATGAGATGTTCTAAAAAACACAGACTTTTGAGTCACTGGAGACTAGACCGATGTTCTGGCTTTGCCACTCGCTGCTGTGGGAGCTCATGTCAGTTATGCACCCTCTCTGAGCCTCAGTTTCCTCATCATAAAATAGGGAACACATCCATGGGACCTTTGTGAAGAGGAGAGATGATCTGTGGCAAACACCTGGCACCCAGAAAGCACAAAACAAATGGTGGCTAGTCAGAGCTATCAGCAAACGGGCAAATTTATTCCATCCACAAGTACCGAGCCTCTGCCCTGTGCTAGGTACCTTCCCTGTTCTGGTACCACAGTAGTAAACAGGGCAGAAAATAGTTTTTATCTTCTTTCCCCAGACTCCTATGGTCCAAAAGATAGACTCAATCTAGAAAACACAGGAACTATGTAATATCCCTCTGAATGAGGGCAAGGTGTCGGAACCCGTGGCACGTGCTGGAAAAGTGGGCGGAAAGCAGGCTGCCGGGACACAGGGCTGCAGCAGCGCCATTTCGCACTGAACTGTTTGGCTCCCCAAGGTCTGTGTCTTCCGCCTTTGCTGCTGCCGTCCCTGCTGCACAGACAAAGCCAGGAAGCCCCCTCCTCTGGCCAAAACCCTAGGTAGGAGCATCACCATCGTTACAGCCGGTGACCAGCTTCAAAATGCACCCCTTGAAGAGACGGGGGCGTCTCTCAGCCCTTGGGATTAATTACTTCACTTTCCTGGGCTGCTCACCAGTCACACGGCTCAGACTGACACAGTCCTGTCACAGCAGAGAGCAGATCCTGTTCCTAACATGCAATTTTTAATAAAAGCACAGAATGTCACACTGTCCTCTCTGATAGCACCACTTCCCAGCAGAAAAGTGATCAAGATGTAAATAAAAGGGAAGCCTTGCCCCCTCCGGGAAATTAACCTTTGCTGTAGAAACTAAGAACAGTTCCAGACAGTCAGCTGGTGCTGGACCGACACACTACCGTGTCACAGCAGCCACCACCTGAGCACCTCTGTGGACAGAGGGACAGACACCGGGCTTAATGCATTGATCACAGCAGCCCTGCCAGGCAGGTACCACTGACCTCGCTGTTCGACAGGGAAGCCAAGGCCAAGTCAGAATAATGACCTGGAAGGAGGTTAGGTAGGTTTGGGACCTATATCTGGGCCTTTTCCTTTCACGTTTTCCTCAACCTGGCTTTTGCTCATTATACTAGAAACAATGGACAAAAGCTTCCAGAAATGTGATTGGCCAGGATACCCAGCAATGTAGTTCTGTTCAGGAAACTCAGCTGGTTTAGAGGGAGGGCCACTTGGTTGACTGCCTGTTTCTGCCCCCACCCCGAGACGCTGGAACAGCTGGTGCCCACGAAGTACAACGACTTCAAACCACAGGGTCACCCTTAGAGTGGGATCAGGGAATTTTTTTTTCTAAGTGTAAGAAGCCAAATTAACCAGGAATGTATTTTTAAAATATAAATCTGATTTGTGATGCGTTATACTTGGCAGGCCTCCCCCACTTACTAACCTAACAGGAATGAATTAATTGCCCCTTGACATGGATTGTACAGAAAAATCATAAACACATGCTCACTCGACCTGCCAGGCAGGGAGGGGCCGTGAAATTCCCCATCAGGAACCCCTCGCCTCAGCCGCACCTTCCCACAGCCCCTCTCCACCCCAAACTCCGGAGAATTCTTGGAATTTTCCTCAGGGTTTGCTTGCTGTGAGGAGAATACCAAGTGGGTGTATTGTGTTGGAGACACTAAAAACCAGCTAAACTCTCCAGATTGGAGGTTTTCAGAGACACCTTAGAAAGGCAGAAAGGGCTAGTGGCCCGGGTTCCCGTGCTGGCTGGTGGGGTGACCTGGGGGAGTCGTTCCCCTTCTCTTGGCCTCAGTTCCCCCTTCTGTAAAACGAGCGGGGTCCAGGTGAGCACCAGGTGAGACGTCGCAGGCTCTCCGAGGCGTGACAAAGGAATCGTCTCTGGACCCTTCTGCCTCCCTCCGAGGACGCAAGCCTCCCACAGCGCCTTCTCTGCTTGGAGTCCAGCTCGGGCAGTGTCTCTGGGCCGCCAGCGCGCAGACTTCCCGGGCCCGGCCAACACCCTGCCCGGATCTTCCGATGACACCCCTCCTCCCGGCCTGGCCCCCGAGGTGGCCTCAGAGTCCCTGCGCTGTACCCCGCATCTCTCGGGTGGAACCCCGCCCTCCCCCAGTCCCCCAGCTAAGCGGGCGGAGGGCGGGGCGGGGCGGGGCGCGCGGGAGGCGGAGCCGAGCCGGGGAATCCTGCTCCGGGCGAGCGCCGGACCCCGCAGAGCAACCGTGCCGTCCGAGGGCCCCCGCGCCGGGGGCGGCGGGGAACCCCAGAGCAGCCAAGCCAGGAAGGATCCCCGCGCCGAGCGAAACGCTGCCGCCGCCTCCGCGCCGCCCCCGCGGGCTGCCAGGTGCCCGGCCACCCTCTCTACGCCCGGCCGCCCGCTCCTGCGGTCCCGCCGTGCGCCCACCAGCCGGTCTCCCGCACGCCATGCAGCCGCCGCCGGCCCCGCGCGCGTGAGGCGTCCGCCGCAGGCCATGCTGCCCCTGCTCGCCGCGCTGCTGGCCGCCGCCGGCCCGCTGCCGCCGGCCCGCTGCGGGGTCGCGGACGCGCCGGGCCTCTTCGGGGCGCCCCCCAACGCCTCCGTCAACGCGTCGTCCGCAGGCGAGCCCGCCACCCCGCGGCTGCTGCCCTCGGCGGCCGCCGGGGGCCCCGAGCGCGCGGGCCCGGAGGAGGCGGCGGCGGCGGCACCGTGCAACATCAGCGTGCAGCGGCAGATGCTGAGCTCGCTGCTCGTGCGCTGGGGCCGCCCGCGGGGCTTCCAGTGCGACCTGCTGCTCTTCTCCACCAACGCGCACGGCCGCGCCTTCTTCGCCGCCGCCTTCCACCGCGTCGGGCCGCCGCTGCTCATCGAGCACCTGGGGCTGGCGGCCGGCGGCGCGCAGCAGGACCTGCGCCTCTGCGTGGGCTGCGGCTGGGTGCGCGGGCGCCCGCCCGGCCGCCTCCGGCCCGCCGCCGCCGCCGCCTCCGGGGCGCCCACCGCGCTGCCCGCCTACCCTGCGGCCGAGCCCGCCGGGCCGCTGTGGCTGCAGGGCGAGCCGCTGCACTTCTGCTGCCTGGACTTCAGCCTCGAGGAGCTGCAGGGCGACTCGGGCTGGCGGCTGAACCGCAAGCCCATCGAGTCCACGCTGGTGGCCTGCTTCATGACCCTGGTCATCGTCGTGTGGAGCGTGGCCGCCCTCATCTGGCCGGTGCCCATCATCGCCGGCTTCCTGCCCAACGGCATGGAGCAGCGCCGGACCGCCGCCAGCGCCGCCGGCGCCACCCCTGCCGCCGTGCCCGCGGGGACCACCGCCGCCGCCGCAGCCGCTGCCGCCGCCGCCGCAGCCGCCGCCGTGACCTCGGGGGCCACGAGCAAGTGACCCGCCCCGCGCCTCCCTGCGCCCGCCCGGCGTCCGCGCTCTGCTCTCGGGGGCCCTTCCCGCCGGGAGCTCGGCCGGTGTGCTTCGTGCTGTAGTGACCGTTAGCTCTTCCGGGGAGGGGCTCGCCAGGAAGGTTCGGGCGTGTTTGAAAAGCGAGGTTTGTGCTGCGCTCTGGCTCCGAAAAGATGCCACCAGCCCTGGCACTTGACGAGGGTGGGATCCGCCGCCGGGAAGACGGAGAGGAGGGACATGGGCCCTTTCCCCTCTATTGCACCCCCTGCCCTCCTCCCTCCCGCACCCACGTGCCCTATATTCATGGCAGAAAATGACCAAATCCTGTGTATTTGTTTTATATATTTAATAACTGTTTTAAATGAAAGTTTTAGTAAAAAACAAATCAAATTGCTATTGCTGTAGTAAGAGAAGTTCTTTGTATCCAAACAGTATTTGAAGTTTGTTTGTTTTTTAAAATTTATTTAAAAGGGGGCGGGCGTGGGAACGATTTAACACCGATATATTGTTACCGCTGAAAATGAACTTTATGAACCTTTTTCAAGTTGATCTATCCAGTGACGTGGCCTGGTGAGCGTTTCTTGTATTTCTATGGTTTTTCTTTTTCTTCTTCTTTTTTTTTTTTTTGGCTTTTAATACAGACATTTTCCTCCAGAGTTGCGTATGTAGCTTTTTCTTTATTTGACTTAAGAAAAATAATCCAAGAATTGTAAAATGTTCCCCTGAGACGTGGAGGGAGGGATTTGCCAGGAAGGGCTCCTTCTGTCTCTCTCTTACCTGGCTGGGGGTTGGGGGGGGCAGGGACAGGTTACTTGTCCTGATAGCAGTTGCTTTGCCTGGCACCACACTGTCCCCATTCCCACCCCCTCAGCTCGCTGCCATTGGTCATGGTGGCAAACAGGGTTTTTATGTGACTTGTCTCTTTATCCACTGACCCAGGCTCTGCAAAAAACCCAGTAAAGTACCAAAATGGAAAAATCATACTTATTCTGAGCCGAGCGTGTAGATTTCCTTTTCACTTGTGTAAACTTTAGCACATGAACACATATCAAAAGCAGACCTTAAAACCTGAGATATTATTTTGGCATTAAGATTCTTTTATTAATCCTCAGTTGAGGACAATTTTTTCATTGCTTTTAGAGAGAGAGAAACATTGTGAGAGATAAGTGTTGACGGGTTGCCTCCCATACTCTGCCTGACTAGGGATCACAGGCACCTAGCCCCAGGGACTGAACCCAAAACCTAGGTAATGTGCCTAATGGGGAATCGAACCCGCAGCCTTATGGTTATGGGATGACACTCCAACCAACTGAGCCACACCAGCCAGGGCAAGAGGATTATTTTTTAAGGTAAATTCTTGGGGACTAAGTAGTTAGTGACCACATGGCTTTCCTCAGTCCTGGCCCCCATGTTACAGTGTCTGCTGGGCAATAGTTCCACATTTGTCCTGCTTTTTGGAAGAGTAAATGAGAAGTTCTTCAGGAGACTTAATGCCAAAACCACCTCAACAGCTGCTCTTTCTAGCTCCCTCTCCCTGCTCTTGATACTGTTCTAGAGCCCCAGTTCTCAATGTGTGCTTCCTGGGCCAGCAGCAGCAGCAGCATCTGGGAGCTTGTTAGAGATGCAGAACTGGGGCCCCACCCACGACCGACGGGCTGAAACAGAAACTCGGGGGTGGAGCCCAGCAGTCTGTTTTAACAAGCCCACTGATGGATTCTGATGCATTTCCAATCTGAGAACCGTCAGCATATGTTGCCTCCTTTTATCGTGAGATATCACTATTATACCAAAGAAACAGGAGCCTTTATTCATGGGAATCTGTCTGAAGGAGAGGCTGGTCATTGCCCTGCAGGGTCAGCTGCCCCTCCGGCTCTTTGGGGTCCAGGGCTATCTCTGATAGTCCAGCCTCTCTGACAGTGAAGAGGTTCAATGCAATGCAAATCCCTTCGCCTTGCGATTCACCGTCAATCTTCTGCTCCAAAGCAAGGTGGGTTGTGAACTACCTTCGTCTCCTACCCTGTGTTAACTAGCAGGAGAAAATCAATAACTGCTCATCTTGGTCTGTTTTAATATAATCATAGCATTTGTGAGTCTGGAAGACACATTAAGCATTCCTGGTACAACACACACGCAGTCACTCTCCCTGCTTTTTCCCAAGGTGGAAATTGAGGCTCAGAGGGGTTCAGCATTTTGCCTACAGTCACACAGCTACATGGGGAGGCAAACCTGAGACCAAACCTGGGTCCTCTGCCACCCTGACCGGCCTTTTTACATCACCAGAAGCTTCCTCTCCTAGGAGAATTAGGAGCTAGCCACTCAAGGTCTGCTTCTCCGCTGACCCACCCCTGTCACTGTCAGATTCTATGAGTTGCAAACCCAAAGGGGCCAGGGAGCATTAATTTTAAATGAGACACTTGGCACTTAATATAACTTTATATATTCATGCATTCATTGGGTGGGCCCTAATGAATACTTTCTTAGGGTGAGTTTGAAATACCAGTATCTATTACTACAGCAATAGACCTTCCTAAAGGAAGGTTTTCAGAATTGCTGAAGAACCTGTGGGGAGAACACATGTGTGCACACACCTGTGTGTGCGTACATACATGTATAAATCTGATGGACTGGTTAGTTCTCCTTTATGCTGATTTTGGCTGTTTTCTGAGAGCTCGAGCTCCAGAAGGAGACTACAGACTGAGGACGGAGCCTGTGTCCTTAGCGTCACTTTCAGTTGGGACCATCCATTCGGTAAAGGAAGTCAGGTGTAGGCAGCGTCAGCTGCGGGGTCTGTGCCCTCTAGCCACTTCGGCTGGCATCATCTCGGCGGTGAAACGCTTCCCAGGATGCATTGTACTGAAGGTCAGTCACTACTTCGACAGAAGAAGAAGCATGCCAGTGCAGCCTGTGTGCATGTGTGTGCAGAATCCCCCGACACCAGCCCGTTTTTAAAGCCTCCTAGGGATGGCTGGAGTTGCTAGTGACGTAGCTAAAAATGGAATTGTGCTGCACGTAATGGGTTTTAAAACTTTTCTGATTATACAAGTGCTACATCATAGAAAATGAGAAAATACCCTTCATTAAGATCAACGAATTAATATCAGCAACAATCCCAGCACCCATAAGTGACCATGGCTAATATTTGTCAAAAATGTTCAAATGCATATATTATACCTATTTCAACCCAGCAGGTGCTTCTAAAGGCTCTGCTTTCCCCACTCAGGGCCTCTGGTGGTCCCTCCCTCTGCAGAAGGTAATTGAGGGCTTCTCAGGGCAATGGTTTATAAAGGCTGACATGCAGGTCAGAGATTAGCTGCACAGGATATTGAAATCCATCTGAGGACCAAAGGCCCGATGGAGATGGGGAGCGGGGGTGATGTGCTATCTTTCCCATCCCAAGTTTATCAGCTCCAGACACATCAATGCCAGACCGAATTTCCCATCCCTTCTAGAGAAAGATCTCTGCTCTCGAGATTGAGGTCCCAGATGTGGCCGATAAGGAACGGAACATAACCTCACAGGATGAACAACGCAATTCATCTCCTTGAGTCGTAACCACAGAGCCGCCTTACAGTGCCTGGGTCTATCCGATGCCTTGGGCGCAAAAATGAATTCTGAGATTCAGAAAGCAAGAAGGATATTGTGTCTGTCCAATGCTGCCCAACAAGCGGTCACGGCTCCACACGGCTGGGTAAGAGCCGAATTCAGATGCCTTGCTGCAGAGGTGGGTGCTGAGGACAGACCACCCAGAGAGAGGAAGTAGATGAGCCATTGGCTCAAGACAGGAACTGTCAATATGTCAAAATGTACTCGGTACCACGCGCAATAAATGGACTGTGTTAAGGTTTTTGGGGATGGATCTTGTCCAGGATTGGGTTCCCTAGAAGCAAAGCCTCGGATGGAGGGACTCACACAAGGGAGTATTGCAGGTGGGGGGCATTACGGAGCAGGAATTACACCCCAGCGCTGCCCCACCTGGAGGGAAAGGTCTTTGTCTTCCCACTTCAGTCACTGGGCAGGGTCTTGGCGTTGGGAGCTATACACCCCCCTGGCTGCTCCCCTTTCACTGGGCCCAGCTCTCCAGAGAAGGAGGACCGGAGAGATATTAGCCGCCCACCCTTGCAGCAGCTGGAGAATGGGACTGCGAAGCGAATCTGGGCAGGGCCCCACTGCCCTCACTGCAGACCTCCCATTGCTCTCGAGTCCCATTCCCAGCACCTGGCAGGGTGGGGAGTGAAGCTCAGCGGTGCCAGTTGAACTTAAACTCCCTATGTGGTCTGCGTGCTGACTTCCGGGCCTCTGCCCATCTCAGGTGAGGTCTGGCTGGCTGGTGTAGCCTCTGGGTGTCCTGCACTTGGGCCGACTGCAATGCAGCTGGCTGCGTCATGCTGGCCCTCCCTGATGAGGCCAGAAGTCCCTGTCATTTGTCTCTGTGCTGAGGGTCCTAGATCTCCAGTACTGCATTACGAGAAGGGAAGTCCCACAGTATTAGTATTAGTATTAATATTAATATTAGATATAGTAATAGTATCTCTGTGGCTGCCAGCAGACTGATAATAACATGGGACAGAACACCAGGGCACCTCCCTTGTCATTAATGAGCTGTTTGGCTGGGGCAAAGCACTCCTCCTCTGAGCCTCGGTTTCCCTGCCACAGAACAAGATTGCTGGATAGCTGAGGCCATGGCCCTCCCAGGCTCTTGGTTTCAGGTTCTGGCTCCTCTCCCCACCTTTCAGTTTCGTCAGTCACAACTGCAGAGAAACACCTCTCAAGTATTCTTCACCAGGCAGACTGAAACAGGGGCCAGGGCCACTCCTTTTTCTGGGTGGCGAGGGGAAAATATTGTACAAAGTAGAAAAGGGGGTTTTAAGGGTCTTTGCCCCTGGATTGTCTAAATTGGCTATTTGTGTGGGTCTAATAATCAATAACCTTATGATTTTTGCATTCCTCTCTTCAAATGGCCATTGCCATGAAATGAAGATATTTTAAGCCAATGAGGCACATAAGAAATGAGAAATTGTTTACATTGTTGACTTTGTCACTTAACACTGGGTATCATACTTTGAGGCAGGGTCTATACAAGGTAAGAAAGAGGAGAAATTAGCATGGGATGTGTGCCTATGACATGCCAGGAACCTGGCCTTCCAAACGCTCCCTCAACAGCGACCTCACCAGGTCAGTAATAGTTTTTGAACCACATCCGCCACCACTAGCCCAAGGGCAGGCACCAGGTCTCTTTTAGATGTGCGTGATCTTTATCACCCACTTGCAGTGCAGGCCAACAGAGGCAGGAGCTGGCGCCAGACACCCTGGCACGTGGTATAATGATGAAGCACATTCATTCTCAAGTTCTTCCACAAAAGTCTCCCTGAGCACTGTGGAGAATGTCCCTTCCCTAGCCCCATCATTCCAGGAATCCCCAGCCCAGTCTCGCAGCTCCCCAAGTCTCTTCTAAACATAGATCTATGACTAGTGCGCTTGTGGGTCCAACTGAGCCCAGGCTCATTATGACTCACGTCCGCTCATGCAGAGCCCCAAAGCTCACTTAGTTAGCCAGACGAGATGGCAGAATCCCTGTAGACTCACTCCAGCCCAACTGTTGCTTCCAGAGGGAAGCCAAAACCCCAGCCATGTTTGCTATTTCAGCTCATGGAGTTATTCCTGCAGAATGGAGCGAGGAATGGGGCCAACCAGGTGGGGCAGAGGTGAGGGTAATGAGGCCAGACTGTTCAGGTTCAAATCCTGGCCCTGCCACTTTCTAGCTGCTTTCTAGGTCTCAGTTTCCTTGTCTGAAAATAGGAATCATAACAGTACCTCCCCATAGGTATTGCTGTAAAGATTTCAAAGGGTCGTGTACCAAAGAGTTTAGTTTCTCCCCACGGTCTTCTAAGAACACAGATTCCAACTGGAATCCTGGCTCTGCCATGTACTAGTTTGGGTTAAATATGTACCCTCAGCTTTCTTGTCTGTAAAATGGGAATAATGATGCCTGTCTTAGCAAAGCTGTTGGGAGGAAGAGGCACAATGTCTGTGAAGTACCACGCACGTGTAGATGCTCAAAAGACAGTACCAGTGGTATTATTACTCGAAGGAAGCAATCCTCTCCAGTCCATATGCAGAAAATACTTATTCAGTATTACTGTCTGCCCATTGGATCACGATGAGGCCTGGCTGCAGAGTGAAGATCTAACAGGCCTGGGCCTTGCCCTCACGGAACACACAGCCTATTCTAGCCACCTCCGAGGACCAGAAGATTAAATCCATGCTTGTGGTAACTGATGGAACCCCGTGTAAGTTATTTTTACTATTAATCACTGTTCTCAGAAGCATTACCAAAGGGTGTTGTGACCACCGGTGTGGGTGGGGCCCTAGCAAGGCAGGCCGGGGCTGTGAGAGCGTGGTATGGGAGCTGAGCGCCTTCTTTGTGCCTCTTTTTAAAACGAACACTTGGACGTAGGTGTAAAGCACAGGCTTACTGCCACCAGCAGGTGCACGGATAAACAAAATGTGGTACCACACACGGCAGAATGTGCTTCAGTCTTAAAAAGAACAGAAATTCTGACACGGGCTACAACATGGATGAAGCTAGAAGACATTATGCTCAGTGAAATAAGCCAGTCACAAAAGGACAAATATTGTATGATTCCACTTACACGAGGTACTTAGAATACTCAAATTCATAGATAGAAAGCAAAGGGTACCAGGTCAGGGGCTGGGGAAAGGGGGCAATGGGAGTTATTTAATGGGTACGGGGTTTCTCTTTGGAGTGATGAAAAAGCTTTGGAAATAGAGATTGGTACTGGTTTCAAAACATTGTGAATGTAATGAATGCCACTGAATTGTACACTTAAAAATAGCTAAAATGGCAAATTTTATGGTATACATGTTACCACAAAGCTGTATTTCTAAAAGTAATAATAGTAAAGGAAAGGCTTACTTAGCTCCAACCGAGGACTCAACAGGGGCCACAAAAGATGGATTTAGTATCCTACCCAGTAGAGTGACCCACAAACAGCTCCTGTGGGAATTATGGTTCCCCGCCCCCTTTGTGGCTGCCCCGCCCCCCTCGTGGCAAGCCCCGCCCACCCCCTTTCACTCAGGCTGCTCTCATGCTAGCGCAGCGCGAAAGAGGGACCTTGGGTTCTATTTCCCTGGTCACCAGCCCCGACGCATGCGGCAGTGGCTTTCAGGAGGGAGAGCTGACTGGGACGCTGGCACTGGGGCCCTGGGCTTCTGGCTCCTGGTGGACCGACCTGAAGCAGGTCCCACAAGCGGACAAGCTCTAACGGGCCATGGGGGCAGGACCGGAAATGAGCGAAAGGGACGGGACGTTTCCCTGTCCCCCTCTCCCCCAGCCCCGTTCCCTTTTTTTCTCTTTCAGGCCTGGGTCTTGCAGGGAAAAAATGATTAAACCACTCCCTTGCTCCCTCCTGCCACTGAGAATTCTTCCTTCTGTCACGCTTCCGAGACTCCCCAGGCATCTCAGGGTTTGGAGGCAGCCCCGGGGCCTTGGATGCTGTGGTGCCCAGACCCAGGGCAGAACATAAAAGATGCAGCCTTGACATTTTACAGAGGAAGCAAATTTCTGCACAGTCATGGCTGGGCTCAGAGAGAGCATTCTAATTCAGGCACAGGATGAAAACTCTTTACGATCCCGGCACAGGCGGGAGTGGGAGCAGTAGCACCCGCCCCCTGGGAGACCAACCCAGACGTGATGGGACCCGTGACCATGGCAAGACTCCACACTCAGGAAGCATACGCTCGTCATCTGTGAAACAGGGGACATCAAACGCCTGCCATACAGCTGCTCTTGCCTGGCACTCCCCACAGCATACAGCCTGTCTGTGCCCCTTTCTGTTTATCAGCCATGTCGCACTTTGGTGGAGACGGTTAGGGTGCGTTGGATTGGAGCGCTATTTATTGAGATGTTACTAGCGTTCCACTCTGCCCTGAGAATCTTCAAATATGCATATAGAAGATTTTGGTATTTCCCTACCTTAGGCCCTCTCCACTGACCACGGTCGTGAATATTGGCCCGACTTCCAAATGCCTTCATTTCTGAATCTGTCTTAGCCCACGACGCCCAGGCACCGAATAAGTCAGAAGTGCTGAGCAATTAAGGCACCCCAGGAACAGCCCTCAATCAGGGCTGATGGAACTTGATGGAGAAATATCCCAGCTCCAGCACCCCAGGCCGGGTAATAAATAAAAGACAGCCCAGGCCACCCGTGGCAGCACACTTGCGGGATAAGTCACGTTTGCTGATCACCCCCTCAGGTGGTGTTTCCTGAGATCACCTCCCAAATAAACTACTTCTGAATCTCTCAGGATCTGCTCTGGAGGAACTCCAACTCAGATCATGCAGAATCTCATTTATTCTCTACAAAGAACACAGGGAAGTAGGTCCTTCGAGCTCCCTTTCGCACATGACAAACGGGCTTGGAGGTATTTGGTAACTCACCTCTGTTCCCACAGTGCTGAAGCTGGGGCTTGACTTCCAGCACCTGGTTCCCAGGCCGCAGCCAAGCCTTGCTCACAGCGAGCCAGCAAGTGTGCCCAAGGCAGTGGCTTGTCAGAGAAGTCTGAGGCTGCAGGAGGTGAGTCTTCACCCCAACACCCCTCCTTAAGTCCCCACCTCCGCCATATGCATCAGCTGAGCAAGAGCTCTCCCGTCCCACTGAGTGCCCACCACCAGGTGGCGCCCTTTGCAGGAGGCTCAGGGTGGCTCAGCAGACATTGTAGATAAAAAATCAAGTTGTGTTCATAGACCTCACCTGGCTACTTCCAAGAAACAAGGTGTCCGCCTTCTGCCTTTCTGCAGAAGGCAGAATCTGAAATTTGGGAGTGCCTCAGAGTTCCCAGGACTTCCAAGCTATCTGAGTGACTGAACAGTATCATCTTGTTAGACAAAGACTTGCAAGTACAAATTTCTAAGTACGGAAACTAATGTCCCTAAAAGCAGTGTTAGGCACTGTAAGGACCATTGGCATTTAGAAGGAGAGCTCAGTGTGACTGGAGGGCTTCCTGGAGGAAGTGGGCTTGTGATGGACTCTGAAGTGGCGGTAGGATTTTCATAAGGAGGGAGTGCAGCTTTTGATGGGAAGTGGTCCAGGACTGGGGCATGACCAAATAGTGGGCAGGAGTGTCCTTGATGAGCCCTGAGGACTGAAGTGGTGTTGGGATGGAGCTCTGAGGCCGGGGGGTTGGGTGGAGGGAGAGGTCCAGAGATAAGGAGGGCCAGGTGGTATACATACCTCAGCAGGAGATTGAGGACTTTGGTCTGAGAGACACCTCTCAGAGGCACAGATTTCAGAGCAAGGGAGTCACGTGATGGAAAGTGAGTGGTATAAGGAGGGGGAGGCTGGGTAGGAGAATGAAAGCAATCGGGGTGAGTGACAGACAGGGATGAAGCAAAGGTTGGGTCCAATATTGTGGGCCTGGGTGACTGGAGGCATCAAAGCCTTTTAGAGATGAAAGTGACCTTCGAAGATTTAATCTTGTGTGGGCATTTGAGAATAAAGAACCGCACTCAAGGGCACGCAGCTAATTGGGGGCAGAGTCAGGAAATGAACTCACATGAAAGAGGGAGAAGATTTAGGGCAAGAGATGAAAGAATGAATTTACCGCTGGAGCATTTGGGTTGAAGTGCATGAGGTATGAGTGGAGAGATACACTGGGCAGCGAGAACATGGGGCTGGCGCCAGGTAGGTACCAGCTAGGGTCTGCGGCGTTATCATCATAGAACAGAGGACATGGTTGCAACCCCACGGGGCAGGGTGCAGAGATGAAAGACCAGAAGTCCAAAGACTGAAGCTTGAGGTCCAAGAACAGGATCCAGGACAAGAACAGTCAGAGGTGGGATGTGGCCCAGATGTGGATATGGTCAGTGTTCTCCAAGGGCAGGGACACAGGGACACGAGGCTCTGACCTGCCTAGTCCTGCTGTACCATATTAGAGATGCCTGCAAATTCTTTGACTCCTCTCTCCCGCTGAGATGTGGGGGTTTTGCTTCTTCCCCTTAAATCTGGGTGGGCTCTGACTGATGTGCCCATCCATAGACTAAAGACTGGGAGCTCCGACTTTCTCACTCCGGGAACACTGGCTCTTGGAACCCAGCCACCGTGTTGTGAGGAAGCCCCAAAAAGCCCTTTAAGGGGTCCATGGGATGAGGAATCCCAGCTTTCATCTCTGCTATGCCCTGCTCACACTAGATTCATGAGCAAAATAACCGATTGTTCTGGAGTCACGAAGGTTTGGGGTGACTTGTTATGCAGAAATAATCTGTTCTCCTCTCCAAGCGCATGGGGGTCGGGCCCATCTGGGGCTCCCCTCACCTCCCCACCTTTACTTCTCTTCCAGCGGCTGGTGACCTCCACCGGGCTTGAGCTCAATTGTGGTCACCGTTGAAGGTGGCCCCAGGCCTCTGTGGGGGTCAGGTATTGGGAGTGGCCACACAGAGGGGGGTTCATGGTCCCTCAACAAGAGTAGATAGAACAGGACGAGCTCTGGCCTCCGAGTGACCGACTGGCAGCTCACAGCACAGCCTCCTGCACCGCTGACACAGAGAAGACAGCATGTGCTGAGCCCACGTTGCGTCTCTCCCAGGGAACCACTGAGAAACATGGGGCCGCAGCTGAACCAGGGACAAGTAACTAAAGCATTTAAACAACTTGATGCCCACTTTTTTTTTTTTTTGTACATTTGTTTATTTTAAAAAGCATAGGAAATAAAATGATACCTAAAAAAGTATCTACAACAAATAAATTATTTCCAGTGAAGCATTGCAGATCCATACAAACCAGTCCACTCATGGTGACCAAGGTTCTGTCCCATGGACCTATGCTTTCCCTCCTCTTCTCTTCCTGGAGACCTGCCCCTCCCGTGCAAGGTGACTGCAGCATTAGATCAGGGTCCTGTCTGAGCCAGGTTCCTCACAGCTATGGCAGCCCGGGCAGCGGCAGCCCCAGCGTGAGGCTTCAAGAAATGCATCTGACTGGTTTCCAGTGACCCCAAAATAGTTTACATAAGTGGGGCCTGAGCTTTAAAGAGCCGTAAGTACGTCGGGCCGGCTCCTTCCAGGAGGCACATCTTCAGAACCCCTGGGGTCTTGGGAAGGCCCTCAGTTAAAAGAAAATGGCCATGTGGGACCCTTGTCATTAAAGGTGACGTGTGTGGTGACAGATAGCCACGCCAAAGATGGCCGGCCAGCCACACTTTGGGGCGGAAGGCAGAGCACCAACCCAGCGACCCTCAGAAGAGGCCAGGAGGCGGGGTCACTGGGCAGGAGCCAGCCTTTGAGAAGGGAAAGGTGCCGTAACAGCACCAAGGGCACAAGGAAAACCACTCAGAACAACGAGCGCTTCCTGCTGGGAAGAGTTCAAGAGGCCTTAGGCTACACACCGTTGAGGAGACTGCAAAACTCCTTTCAAGGAAGTCCAAGTAGCCTGTGAACAAGTCTTGGCCAGTGCATTTCCAGGGTGAATTCACTGAGCTCAATGAAACGTGTTTACTTTGCAGAGGAGGCTTTGCCACAGAAATATTGAACTTCGGACTGTGCTGACAAGCCACAACACAATCTGTCTCCTCCTGGGTGAGAGCAGGGCCCACAAAGGCAAACAAACACCCACAGGAGCTGGGCAGGTAATTACAATAAATGAGGGGTGTGGGCTGTGTGTAAAAACCTTCCTGAGGCACGTACCAGCCTCGAGGCCTGTCTTCTCATTTGACAGGTGATATAGGTCCCAAACCTTTCATTTCACTGGGAGAAAAGCAACCCTGCGGGGGAACTGATCAACAGCAACAGAGAAAGTGGTGGGTGCGGTGGGGAAGTGGTAGACCAGATGCCCCAGCTGAAGGTGGCGCTGCCCCTCAATGCAGCCAGTTGTCGCTGGGTGAGAATACGAGCACCAGCGTGGCCAGATCTTCTGATCTGGATTGTTATGTAAACATTTTATCATTTTTAATGTTAGCAATCGATTCTTAAAAAAGATTCTGTCGGCTAAACAAAACACACCGGCAGGATGGATCATTTTGTAGTCTCTCCTGCAGTGGCAGGAAGGTATAGTTGGCAAAATTATGCCCTCCCCGCCCCCAAGAGGTTCCAAATCCAAATCCAGGACTTGTTGCAACCCTGTACTGGGTGACCTGCACTTCTCTCTCATGACTGCCTGGTTTACAACCCAACCTGAGTTTAAAAAGACATGAGCAGTGATAACTGTATCCAGACCAGAATTCATCATTTTTCAGCGTCTCATCAACAGAATGAGTCCCCTTGGAAATGAGAAGTTGGTGGTGTCCAGGAAAACCCCTGATGTTCCTTCCATATGAGTCCTCTTCTTTAGGATTTCTGCTGGGCGCCACACAGGGCGTCTCAGTGCCCCGCTTCATGCAAAGTCTTTGGGATGGGTCCAAGTTATTCCCCAGTCTCCTCTGGCTCGTGGGCGTCTAGCAAGGGAATGTCTGTGTTCCCGTTGCTCACGCTCACCTTGTTCGGGTGGGAGAAGGTATATGGTTCACTCTCAGACTCAGAACCGAAGCCAGGGGATGGCTCCTCAGGACTCAGCTTTGCCGTTGGGGTCCTGGAGCATGTGGGGGGTGGGGAGGGAGGACAGTCCCCCATGGGGCCCTGGAAGGGTCGGTAGGTGTCCACCTCGGGCTGGACGAAGGACCCGCCGGAATCCTGCAGCAGATGCCCGTATACCATGGTGTCTTCGATGACGGCATACACGTGGGTGTCAATGTCCTTTTGTACTTTGTGAAACTGTTTTGGCTGCATCGGCATCTGGGTATTGACGTTTCCATTGTAGATACCGACAGCCGGGCCCTTGTTCATCTTCTTTTTCCTACTGCGAGAGGGAGCAAGGCAGGAGTCAGGAAGACAATGACCTTAGATGGGCACCACGGTCCATCCCTGCTGGACCTCAGATCCTTCAAGGTTCTGACCCCGTGCCCCCACAAACCACTTAGCATTTGAACCTGAAACTGCTCTCCTCAGTGAATACTTAAAAGGGACCAGTTTCTGCCTCTAGTTTTCTAGGTGGAAACAGGGGGTAGAGAGTGGTATAGACAGGGTAGTTTTAACACTCCCTGCGCTTGCATTCACGTTGATAGATGCACAGCATTCAACGGCGGGGACCTCCGACAATCCCCCTTTCCTAATAGAAAGGGGAGGGGGCCCAGCCCAGCACATCAGGCACGGGCTTACCTGAGCCAGCCTTCTACCACTCCCAGCCCTTTGCCCGTAGCTAATGCTCCATCCCGCTCTTCGATGGATAAGAGCTCTGACCATTTAGATTCTAAACAATAACACATGAGACTCAGGATGGCAGGTTGCTTCTTTGTTTTAAGCCTGAATTGGAGGCAGCAGAACTGAGCATTTACAGAGGGACCTGGTTCCTTCAGCAATAACCTCCAACAGGGGAACAAAAACTAAAAAAGAGGACAAAATTCAGGCTGGTGTACCAGGGTGCCTCAATAACACCATTAACCTTTGGTCTGCAATGTTCCTTGGTACTGGGGCATGGACGGGCATTAGCACTCTCTGCTATGGAAAAAGCTGCGCCTTCCACCTGCATGAACCAAAAGCAGGGGGGACTGCCTTTTTAGCCAACTGCTGATTCAAAGGGAGAACATTATCTCAATGAACATAATGGGTCATATAATGCACAGGCTGGCGGCTCGCTAATTGTACTTTTCTGAGGTAGAAATAAATCTAGTACATTTAGCTTGTCACACTGAGACTCTGGCCAGGATGGCGGGTTCCCAAGGCTCCGGCTTGGAGCCTGTGATGGATGCCATTCCTTGTCCCCACCAAAGCTCTTCTCACAGGGTGGCGGGATTGCCGCTCTATCTGCCTGCCTCTTTTAGTCCCTGCACCCCCTGGGCGGAGGGAGAGGGGCCTGCGCCTGGCTCATCATTGTAGCCCCAGCACTGAGCATAGCTCCTAGTGCCCAGGAGACCCTCAGAAATACATGCGTAATACACAAGTTCAATGTCGCTGTCTTCCCTCAAGCTCTCCGCAGAACCTGTCCACCTCCTACACCAACCTGGGGATGGATGAGCCTTCCTTATGCAAGTCGGCCAGCCAGTGGCCTCCGCCCGCAGCAGGGCCGGGGCTGGCAATTCACAGGCCAGACTGGGGCAGCTCAGAGACGGAGGCAAGGGCTGCACCTGCCTTTCACCTAAGTCCCTCCTGATGAGGAAGCTGGGCCCCGGGTTAATGCCATGCTTCCGCTCTGGGGGGCACATACTGTAAGAAAATATCCTGGGAGAAACAACAGAATGCTGCTTTTTGTTAAAAGTCCTTCCTCCCATGTGACCTATGCGCAACCCCATTTCATGGGGAAGAAGCCTCTCCCTGGGTGTCCCTGGTGGGCAGGTCCTTCCTTGTCTGCTGAGACATTTCATTTCTAGACAGTGTCATTACTTATCAGGCATTTCAGTCATTTGTCCATGGGCCCAGTTAATCTAAAAAAGAAATTTGGGGAAGGTCAAATCATGCTAAGGGAAACTGATCTCCCCCTCCCCTCATGGTTTTAATCGGAAATATGAGCAGAATTGATCAAATCTGGTAGCAGCATGCACTCTGTCTAAAAAGGTCGACACCTTCCTTTCATAATACAGAAGTTATCAGGCTGAGGGGGTAGAAAGACACAGAGTCAGTTCACTGGGTCTTCCCTCCTCTTGCCCACAAAACTGGCTTCTTCTGGAGCTGGTATAACGTCCAATAAACATACATAAAGCAGCTCGTTTAAGAAACCGGAGGGAACAAGCTACGGGTGTCTGCGTTCGTGCCTCAAGGCGACAGAGGGAGCGGGTTTCGAGGCCTGGTCTGTCGGGGCCCATGTGGCCATTATCCCACCAAGATCACCCATGGGACGCTCACAGTCTAATGAGCAGACGGGAATCGGTTCCCAGGGGGCTTGTGCTGAGCAGCTGCACAGAAACAGCAGGCGAATCTGTCACCGCACATGAATTTTTGTTTTGTTTTGTCTTTTCCCCCCACTAGGTATGGGATTTCTCCCCGCTCCACGCATAACTCCTATCTGGTGATATGATTTCACACTAATTTTGGGGGGCGGAGGAGGGGAACGGGAAACAAGAAAAAGGGTCTCAATTAACGGCAGCTCTCTGTGATCTAAGGAGGCGTCAGAGCAGCTGACGACAGTCTGAGAAATTCCACCTACTTCTTTTTCACAAAGCAAATGACGAGTCCGAGGGCAAACAGCAGCAAGGCGCCGCCTCCCACCACGACAATGAGGATGACGGTCAGGTCTGCGAGCAGAGACACAAGGGAAGGAGACGTGTGGGGTTAGGCGTGTGACACACTTGAAGACGTCCTCTCTGACGTCCGCCACCCACTCTTCCGCTCCCTGCCCCCGCATGCTGCTCCCTCATTCCCTCTTTCCTCTTGGATCGGGGCTGTGCTGGCTCCGGGCCTGGCCAGTGAGCGGCATGGCGGCTTCTCGCACTTTCTCTCTGAGGGGGAGTCGGCCACCGTGTAAGAAGCCTGACTCTGCCGAGACCACCGTGCTGTGAGCAAGCCCACGCCAACTGCGTGGAGACTCCGTGAGGGAATAAATCATGGAACTTGGACAAACACGAGCAGCAAAGCCTCTCTTGGACCTCTCTGCTTCTGCCAGGAGAGCAGGTTTAGGCTGGAGGATAAGAGACCACGCAGAGGAGAGCCCAGGGAGCCCCGTTATCCAGCTGCTGTTGGCTGGGCCCCAGGCATGTGAGAAGGCCCCTCACCAAGATCAATGAAGTCCCTGAAGCCGCCCAAGGCCCATGAGTGAATGAACCCTGATAAGCCCAGCTCAGACCAGAATTGCCCAGCCAACATGTGAGCAATAACAATGGCTGTTTTTAAGCCACTGAGTCCTGGGGCACTTTGTTACACAGCACTACTGACGTAACTGACAGCTGATGGATACGTGGATAGCTAGGACTCAAGTCCATGTTTCCGACTCACCTCCCAGGCTTGCTCCTTACCCCTCAGCCACCAATTCGCTCTGCATTACCATTCTGGAAAGACACAGAAGGCCCTTACCTATAGTTCTCGGGGTAAGCGACACCTGGAAGAGCAGGTCCAGCTGTTTGCCACTCACAGGGCTGCAATTGGAGATATTGACCCAGAAGTTGTGATGGTGGGCGCTTGGCTTGGGGAGCATTTCCTCCAGGCTGAAGATCTCCTCCGTCCTGGACAACTGCTCCTGAATGATCATGAACGCACGCCCCGTCTGGCAGACCAGGCCAGTCTGCTCCTTCATGAAGGTCAGGCAGGCCACCTGGTCGCTGGGTACACTGATGTTCCAAGACACCGAGGCGAGGGACGGCAGGCCCCGCTCCCAGTTAGGGGTCCTCAGGTAGACCTTGCTTCTCATATCCGGGGTGACTGTGAAAACCCCTTCCTCTGCAGGAAAGGGAAGAGAAGCCACACAGACATGTCGCTTAATCAGAATGGAGAGAGAAAGTCACACTGCAGGAGACAGACAACTGTCTGGACCAGCACTGTCCGACGAAGCTCCCTGCAATGGTGGGAACGTCCTTTACCTGCCCCGTTCCGTCGAGTGGTCATGCCACATGTGTCTGTTGAAGACTTGACCCATGCTTGGTAGGTCTAAAGAACTAAATCTTAAATCTTCTTTACTATTAATTTACATTTAAATTGACACACGTGACCAATGCCTACTGTATCCTTCAGTGAAGGATTAGAGTCTCATCAAATCAGGTGCTCAGGTCTCATGCAAAAAACAAACAAACAAAAAACACCCACACAAAACAAACAAGCGAAAAAAAGGCCAGTTTGCCAAACCCGCAGTATCTCAGCTTCCTTTCAGTAATGCCCTCAACATGGCTAACATTCATCTGTGCACCACAGTGGGGGGTTTACTTACTGATTTCTGTCTCTGAGGTTAAAAAACCACCCGGTTCTGGGAAGAGTTCTGGAACTGCCTAGCAGCCTAGACTGCCCTTAGGCCTATGGCCAAAGATTCTTATCCCTCATGCTCATGCCTCCGAAAACCAAAGCATGAAGTAAACATCAAGTCAAGCCCTTGGTCAATGTTGAAATGGCCTCTCACGTAGAGTAACTTGTAATGGTGATGATGACTTTTTAAAATGAGTTCTACAGTCCACTTTTATGACCGATTTAGACCTCATTTCCTGCCTGGAACACTGAAGATCGCTGTAGCCTCCCAGGAGAGCAGGGGCCTTGAGTTCTAGATTCTTCTCTCTCCCAGCATTCCTTCCCAGTACTCTGCGTATTACATCCTAAATTCTCAAAGCAGAATCATAAAAATGTCTGCAGAAGTGTTCTGAGGTTACCACCTTAAAAATCTAGGACGTGGGAGTATGTGGCTAATTCTAATTTATGCTCAGCCTGCTTCCAAAACAGACTCAACCTGATTATTTGTTCTGCTGCCTCCAGCCACTGCCTCCCACTGTCAGACTGTCTGATTTCTAACTCTCGGAAGTTTCCACGCTAGGTTAATGGTGAAGTCAGCATCAGGACTCACAATCCTTCACATTTCTTGTCTGAAAATCAGCTCCCTCAGCCATATCTCCTCTTCAAATTGACAACTTGATTAAGACCCCCACAGAAGCAGAATAAGATGAATGCCCAAACAGGAAAGGGTAGGGGGGCCTGGGCACGGGGCAGAGTGAAAGACACCCTTACCTTTAAAGTAGGGTATGAAGGACACTTTCAGGCCCTGCCTGGAGACGTCCTGTCGGAAGCTGGGGGCAAAGGTGCGCAGGGTCACCGAGATGTTCTGCTTCACCTGGATCTGCTGGATGGAGCCCCCAGAGCAGAAGGAGCCAAAGTAGAGGTCCTGGCCGGGGCCGGCGCTGGCTACCAGGTAGCTGAAGCTGGTGTTGCAGACCCGCTCCTGCGTGTGCTGCTGCAGCTTCTGGGCCGGCACCAGGGCCAGGCTGAGCCTGTCCTTGGGCACCAGCAGCCTCCAGGAGAAGCTGTGGAGCTCCACGGGCAGCTGGAGGATGTCCCTTGGCACCTGGAGGGAGTAGGACCTCCTGAGGCAGTACCGGTGGTCCATGCAGCCTGGAAAAGAGGAGCTCGTGGTACCCAAGCGGGAGGAGACAGGAAGAGCATCCTCCCAGCTCTCAAGTCAACCTGAGGCTTCCTGGCTTTTCCCTTTGGTCTTTCCACCTCCAGCACCCTCCACTGTGGCTTCTGCCTTCCCCTCCTAGCTTCCCCTCCTGCCCTCATATTCATCCTGAACTGGCAGACCAACCTTTTGTCTGCCAGGGCCTCGCCCCTGTGTGTCTGTGTCTTAGATGCTAAGTGCCGTGTACGCAGGGCACAGGTTTGCCTCCCCCCAGGCCTGGGGCCCCGTGTCCCTGTCTGCAGGCCAGCAGGTCTGTGCGGTGGCTACAGCAGGGAGGGGAGTTGATCTCGGCTCACATTCCAGCTCTGCCACTTCCTCATGGGGTGGCCTCAGCTCCTGCCTCTGCAGAGACTGCTGGGGCATGCACGGCAGAGATGATGGAGGCCCCACAGGGAGGCAACTACTGGTTTGGCTGCCCCGCCCCATTCATCACACACTTATTATATGACTAGCACATGTTCGGCACTGCTAGGGGCTAAAGGGATAAAAAATGGAACAAGTCAAAGGTCTTGACCCTAAGACTCTGAGTCTCATGTGAGAGAAGACAAGTGGGCAGTGAGCGTGGGAGCAGATGGCGTGCAGACGGGAGAGGACGGGGACGGCCACAACTAGGAGGCAACTGCAGGCTGGACAGAGGAGACGTGAGCGCGGACATGGGACACACGCTGCCCTTGTGAAGGACGCATGTTCCAACTGAGGCTGCTGGGCCCCAAGGACGCACATCTCCACACTGCGCTTTGCTTCTTGGTTGCCCCTGCTCACCCGGCACTGCGGGGGACATTTGTAGGCCCCACCAAGAAGACAGGGCAGGACGGGGAGAGGTGCCCACGGGCAGGGAGGAGCGCACCAGTGTCGGGGGCAGGGGGGAGCGTACTTATGGTTGTCTCGGCCTTCATCCACAGGCGAGCCAGGTCATCACAGAGGAAGGAGATCTTGTGTTTGGAGCCAGGGGTCAGGGTGAGATTGGTGCTGCAGGTCCGAGACTCCAGACACACAAAGCAGCCGGGGACAAACCTGCGGCCCAGCTTGAAGGTCCTCGGCTCAATGGTGAGCCACATGGCTCGCTCGTTACTCAAGTCAACCACGTAGGTCACATCTGGAAGCACACACAGAGGACGGGCGTGAGAACGGGTCAGCGGCCACCCCGTGAAGTGGCAGAGGTTTCACCACACCTCTCGTGGCTGGGGAACGCCGGGAACCTTCTGTTACTATTAAGGCAGCAGCATCACAAGAACTTAAAAAGAAATTTAAAAGGAAAAACAGTGGGTCGCATTTCTCCCGCTCTTATTTAACAGCTTGCATTTCTTCAGCATCGTTTTAGTCCTTGTTCACATGCCTGCATATTTTTAGCTACTTAAAAGTACAGCGAATATAAAGTTTTCTACTCAGCTTTTACTTGACTATTTTATACAGTTTTACTTATGTTACTATCATTTTCATATGCACTAATCTTTTTAAACATTCATTAATCTTAGCAGCTGCATAATAGTCAACCAAGTGAGATTTATCATCATTTGCCTAAATACTCTCCTCCTATGAATGGTAATTAAGAACGATGTGGTATTAGTGCAGGAATAGAGGATTCACAGACTCTATACGTCAAATAAGTAAGAAGATGATGAACTATTCTATAGGCTAGACCAGGAGAACTGTCTTTCCCATCAGTAAAAGAATAAAATTAGACCAGTACCTCAAAGCAGTCACCACAATAAAAACAAAGAGACTATCCTTATAATTGTACTGGAGAGTAAATGCAAATTATAACAGAAAAAAAAAAAGATTAAAATATCTTTCTGACAAGAGGCACCATAAATAATGTTAAGGGACCAGGGACACAAGGGGAGAAAATATTTGTGGCCTGGAATGACTGAGCAGTTGACAGAAAAGGAAACATAAATGTCCAAATATACAAAATACCAAGAGTTCTTATATAACTTGCAATTTCACTTGTAATAAGAAAAAAGCAAATGAAGACAAAGTGTTACTATCTCCCCCTAATCAGATGGGGGGAAACATACAAACGTGATAACAGTGGGTGCTGGGGAGGGAATGGGGAGATGGGGGAGGCGGGGTACTCTCACGCTGCAGTGGGAGAAGGGAAGGTCCCATTATGATGACTTTCTAAAAGTCTTTCCCCGCCATCTGGGATGTCTTTGACCTTTGCTCTGCCGCCGGAGCCATCCTGGTCCAGACTTAATCCCATGACAGCAGCCTCTTGCTGTGTTAAAATGAACACACATGACATGCGTTCACCAATAAGCCTGTCTCACTGCCTAGCAACGCACTTCCTGCAGCCCTTCAGGGTCCAGAGTCCAAGCCGTCCAGAAACCGCAGATGAGACACAGGAAGGGAACCTCACCTCAAGCAGACTGCCCAGGAAGGAAAGAAAGTGCTAGAGGAGGAGGGGAAAGGAAGGTCGGCTAACTCACTGCTTTCATTTTGTGGACGTTGGACCAAAACTTGGAACTTCAGCCGCAGGATCCCTGGGTTCTGGGCGTCTTGGTCACAGCCCTGCAGGGAGATGTTGAAATTCCCGGCCATGTTCCCGGGCTGCTTGTCCGCCAGCTTGAACACCTCGGGGTTGGTGGTGGAGCCCGGGATGTAGTACTCCACCCGCTCCTCCTTCTTCTCGCAGTTGGAGACATTGAACTGGAGGAAGGACACGCTCGCCCGCAGGGACGCGGGAATGACAAACTGCCACGTCATGAGCTCATCCTCAGGGAAGCCGCCCGGGTAGTTGGCAGACATCAGGGTTGCGGAGCCTTCACCCTCAAACACAGATTCGATGACGCACAGTCCTGTTGGGAGGGGAACCCACACCAGGTGATTAGACCCTGCCCTGTCTGTCCATGGCGGAGGGGCAGCGGGCTGAGGAGAGGGGAAGGTGGATGAGCCGCGGGTCTGGATGTGGCATGAGGAGGAGACACCCGTGGTCTGTGAGTCAGTGTTTAATAACTGACTCAGCGGGGGGGGGGGGGGGGGGAGCCCTAATATGTAGGGTCCGCCTACTTCCTTGGTGTAAATACTCCCACCATAGCTGATTTCAAGCTACCGATATGAGATGACTGAACGTGGCCTTGGGAAGAGAAGGCAGCAGCTCCTCCTCACACAGGATTGTCGCCTACAGACACAATCGGCACAAAGAGCCTCAGGAGCACAGACACAGGAACGTGCCGTGAAGTCATTAGGAGGCAGTGAGTTTTGAGTGTTTATGACCTTTGTTTCTAAACCCACTATGTTTTACTTGTAAGTTTATGTGAACGGCTCCGTGTCACAACGGCTCACACACTTCCTGCACACGTGACAATCAGCTCCTGTGAGCCAGTGTGAGCCAGTGCTCTCACACCACTGTCACCATTAGAGAAAATGTGAAAAAGAAGACAGAACAAAGGAATTAGAAAAGGAGCGATCGCAATCGGTCTGTAGAATCAATCCCATTTCATTTCTTTAAAACAAACCTCATAGTCACAAAGGACAGAGAAAAGGGAGTCACCGCCCAGGTTAACAGAGAAGGGTGGGCCCGCAGCAGGTGTTGGTGGCCTGTGCCATTTACAGAAGACCTAGATAAAGGGGTGACCTTCTATGTTTCAACCTCGGCAAGTAACAGGAGGGCATGGCATGCTCACGTTTTATGGATGACCGGTTTGCGATGCTGAAGCCGGAGACATTTCTGTTGTGGGACCACGGCAGGTGTAAGGCCATTTGGACGCCCTCTTGCATCTTGATCCGGGACACAGTGCCGTTGCTACAGAAGGTCCCGATCTTGACCGGGGTGGAATCGATGCGGCCGCTGATGGAGTGAGTGACCCCATCCGGGCAGCTGTCCCCTGGCTCGATCTGCCGCAGGCGCGGCATGGAGAACTGCAGCTCCAGTCCAATGCTCTTGTGCGCTTGGACGTCCCAGATGAAAGTCCGGTTGAGGGTGGGCAACCGTGATGTTGGGGGCTGCAGCTGGACCTCCCCAAAAAAACATGGGCCTGACATACAGTCTGAAACACAGTCACACAGCAATCTGGTCACAAATGCTACCAGGCTACTCACTGCTCCTCCCTACCTCTTTAGGAGACTCTCTGGGAGCACACCAGTGGGCACACCTTCCTCCAGGTCGCCTGAGTGTTGATGGCCAGTGGCGCACAGATGCCCCCTTCTCTGGTGAAGTGCCTCAGCTGGCTGGTGGCGCCTCTTGGGGCCAGAAAAACCTGAGGGGTTTCACTGCCCATCCCAGCAGGGAGCAGCAGTCCACAGCCAATCAGAGCTCATGTTGGGAGCATGGGGGGGGGGGGCCTGACCTTCTGGCTTCAAGTGCGTCAGCCTGAAGCTACACTTGAGCTAAACCCACATCCTTGTTTAGGTCTTCCCTCGCTCTCTCCTGCTTTCCTCGCTTCTTCACAGGGCGCTTCTGAGGGCGCTCTCTTGACAAAGGACTGGAACAAAAATCCCCACGCAGGCTCTGTTCCAGGGAACCACACCCAAGCTACCTCCTAACTCCTGTGTTTTCAGATGAAGTCAGTGCAGTCCAACTGGTGGGCCTTCCCAGAAATCTGAGGGTGGCCCTTTGCTCTGCAATGGAGCCTGTGCTTTGGGAGCCAGAGTTGCACAACTTTCAGGGTGCAGTGCCAAGCTCTACCTTTGAAAACTGGTTTTCCCATCAACACACTCATCAGTACACCGAGTTAACTCAGAACGTACGGAGCCCCTTTATGGCTGGAACCCGGAGGCACAGTTTCTTCCTGCCTTGTGGTTTTAATGCTCCTATTTTATTACCCTGTTGGATTTTTTTTTTTACAGGCTAACAACTAATGGCATCCTCTGATGTACTTTGTTTTCTAAGCTTTTAAAACAAAGGGAGAAACACTGCTGTCGGGGAAGAAGAAGAGAAAAGCATGTACAAGAAGGAACAGAAGCCGCAGGTGAGGCAACCGCAAGGCTTTTGTTGTCTCGGGCACGGGAACCAGAAAGGTGGGATTGGTTCTGGCCCATGTGATTAACACCCTGCGAACCTTCACTGTTGCTCCCGTGGGGTACTGGAAGGTACTGCCAACCCTGGCCAGGTAGCTCAGCTGGTTAAGAGCGTTGTCCAATACGCCACGGCTGTTGGTGTGATCTCCAGTCAGGGCACACACGAGAATCAACCAATGAGTGCGTGAAGTCAGTGGAACAATGACTCGATGTTTCTCTTTCTGTCTCTCTCTCAAATCAATTAAAAAAAAAAACTACTGCCAACTCAAAATGGAATTATGGGAGAAGTTCAGAACTGGACGCCTGAGGTCCTCCACACCTAACCTCTCCTTTTTTGCAAAGAAGCCCCAGAACCCAGGGGGTGAGCACAGCATTTCCAGTTCACGCAGTCCCAGGACAGAGGCCCGGGCCACGTTTGCTCAGCCCGCGTCCTTGCCAACTGGATCACCTCACCCATAAAACTGGGTTAGATAATAGGGTGACGGGTGTGGCTAAAATTAGACTTTGTGTCAGTCAGGACAGTACCTATTTTTAGGAGCTCTTGCAAACTTCATTGTCTATACATCACCTTTTTTCTTTTAAAAGCTGGCTTTGTGGCTTTCCATCTACACCTCCAGCGTGCCCAGGGCCACATGGAGTGGCTCCTGCTGGGTTCTGCGCCCTTGTGGGAGCACTTAAGCCCACTAAGGCGGTGGTTCTCAGCCCTGGTTCCACATCAGGCTCGCTTGGAAAATGTTTTAAAAATGCACAAGCCTGGGAGACCTGAGAGATTTTTATTTAATTCTATACCAAGAACCTGGAGTCACGAGGCTCCATTTCTCAGCCATGGTGCTGCACCAGCCAGCAACACGGGAGAATCAGGGTATGTAAGCACATCTTTTTAAAAATTTTACTTATTTGTTTGTTTGTTTATTTTATTTTTAGAGAGGGGTAAAGGAGAAAGAGAGGAAGAGAAACATCACTGTGTGGTTGCCTCTCACTCGCGCCCCCAACTGGGGACCTGACGTGCAACCTAGTCACGTGCCCTGACTGGGAACTGAACCAGCGACACTTAGCTCACAGGCCAATGCTCAATCCACTGAGCCACAGCAGCCAGGGCTAGCACTTTTTCATTTGTTGCTAAGAGCTTCAGTTTTGAGGATGGACACGCAGGGAAGAGTAGCCGCAATGACCGGCCTGCCTCCATGTCTCTGTTCTCCATCCAGGGCCAAACTGTTACAGAGCTAAAGATTCCCACGTAGAGGATGGAGAACTGTCATCTCAGAAGAGATTCACACCCCACACACCCTTCTACTTTATTAACTTTAATGGCACTATTCGAAACGGTAACAAGAGAGATACCCAACTTTGAAACTTTCAGAATGCCTACTCAGGACAGATCTTTAAAAGGAGGGCAGGCAGAGCACGGGACTGAATTCTAGAGTCAAGGTTTATTATTTCAGAAATGAGTATCTTCATATCATTTTCAAAAATTGCGAGCGTGGGTTTTGACGGTAAATTGTGTCGCATCCAAGGGTTGAGAGCCTGAGGCATTCAAGCACTTGACCTGTGGGATGCTTATCTATCAAGATAATCATGGGTAATTTTTTTCTCTCTCACTGAATAGTGCCATACATTACATCAGCCGATTTGATTTCCTTTTCTAAGATGATTATAAAGTAATGCATGCTCGTCAAAAAAAAAAAAAAAAAAGAGGATAGTATAGAGGAACAGAAAAGAGAAAATGAATGTCACTCTTCCCGCCCACCACCACCCCCACTACAGAAATAATATAAGGTTAACGTTTTGGTGTTTAGCCCTCCAGACTCCGGGCTGTGTGTGCATGTGTGCACCTGTGCCTATGTGCATATGTGTGTATTTAATAAAGTGGGACTGAACTGTTTCCCTACTATAAGCTGTGCTCTTCGCAATAAACCAAAACTACCTTTCCATATCAGATATGCAGATTTACTTCAGTCTTTGAAGAGCAACACACCATTCCACTGAATTCTTCAGTGTATCAACATTTTCCTCCGCTCTGTAAAGGCTTCACTGAGATGTTAACTGTAATCATCTCAAACTGACCGATGACTTGGGAGGAGAACTGACATTTCAAAGTACTGAGATTTTCATCAAGGGATCCAGGTCATCTCTCCATTTATTTATGTCTCCTCTTTTGTCTCCCAGTAAAATTTTATATTTTACTTCATATACACCCTACGTTTTTACTGAGATGATTCCTAAATGGTTAACTAGAACTTGTGAATGACGGTGTCCAATAGCATGCATGATGGGGACCCTGATGTCATTTCCTGCGTCACTGGTAACGCTTCTCTGTTGAATGATATTTGCTGTCTGGTTTTGGCAGAGACTCTTCACTGGATTAAGAAAATGTCCTTCTAGTTCTGGTTTACTAAGAATGTTGTATTAAACACATGTAAAATAATCTCTTCAGCTAATCATATATAGTTTTGTTTTGTTTTTTCTCAGAATGACCCTTCCAGTCTCCCAGTGAGGCCTCCCTGCTCTTGTTCTTTTACTCCTTTAATGCATTTTTTGAACTTGATAAACTTAGGATTTGTTTTGTGTGTGTATAGTCATAACAGGCTGGTCTATGGGGCTTTTACTGTTGTTGTTGCTGATTTTTAATGCCTTGGCAGGTTTTGACATCAGGGTTGTAAGAGCCAAATAAAATAAGGAACTCTGCAACTTCCCTTTCTGTGCTCAGAACAGGAGTCAGCAAACTACAGCTCGTGAGGTCTACCCAGCCAAACACCTGTCACGGCACATAAAGTGTCCCTGGCACTTGGGCTGCCTCTTTGTTTACCTATTAGCTATGGGGACGTGGTGCGGTGACAGCAGAGCAGCATACCTGTGACAGCGACCATCTGGCCCACAAAGCCTCAGGTGTTACTATCTGGCCTTTTACAGAAGAAGCCTGCCAACCCTCCTCTAGAATGCTTTAAATATCATGGAAATTATCTGCTCCTTCAAGTTCTATTGGACCCTCTATGAAAACAGCTCTAACCCAAACTTCGCTCTCCTCCATCTTGGACGTTTTCCAAATTTCCTCCATTATTATTTATTTATTCAGGTTTGCTACCTTTTTTTTTTTTTTTTTTTTTTTAGGTCTGCTACTTTTTTATGAGTAAGCCTGGCCCATTAAATTTTTCCTGAAAATCATCATGTCATTCAGATTTTCACATTGAGTATCATAATGTTGTAGTCTCCTACAATTTTAGAACTCGCCTTTGTATATGTCCTTAAGTCCACATTTATACTTTCAAGGCTGCATGTTCATATTTTCTCTTTCTTTTCTAGGGGACTAGTTACAGAGATCTGTCAATGTAATTGGTCTTTATCAAACACCAGGTCTTGGTTTTAGTTATCAAACGCAGTTTCAGAACTGCTTTTAGAAACTTTTAATTTCTCCTTTTATTTTTCCGAATTCCTTCCTCCTAAGGGTTGTTTTATTCTTTTTTCTTCCTTCGTGACCTATTACCTGGTTCAGTTGTTTTCAGTTAAAGGAGAAGAAATTTTCTGAGTCTGGCTCTGATTGGATCACAAATAGTGTTCCCACTGTTGGTACTACCTCCATCCGTGTCTGGCTGGCATGCCCTTCTTCAGGTGACTGGGAAATTATATATTTTCTTTTTTCTTTCTGATTATTATTCCTTATGTCAATCTCCTGCCCCAAGCTCACGTTCTCAATAATAATAATACCAACTATCTATAGTTTGTTGAATTCTTGTTCATCATATACTCTCAACCCATTATTTTATTTCATCCTCATAACAACCCTATTGGTTGGTACAATGGCTCTTATTTTATGGACTAGAAAACTAAGCCACAAAGGAGTTAAGTTACTTGTATGAAGTCACATGATCAGGTCACATGATCAGTATCTCCAAAGCTTGAAGCCAAGACCCAACTCCCTCAGCCTCTAAAGCTGCTGCGTTTTCCCTTGCACTTTGTGGACCCATTTCTCTACTTTTATCTTCTTAACCTTCCTTTCTTTCATCCTCTAATCCCTGGACTTCAGCCGGAGGAGTCGGAGGAGTCGTTAGCACATCAGACTGAGCATCCCAGACCTAAAGATCTACAGCTCCGTTCAGAGACAGTGTTGCTCAGTGGTCACAGGCCAAGGCTCTGGAGCTCAGGAGCCTGGGTTCCGGTCCTGCTGCTACTTACTGGCTGTGCCATCTCAGGCAAGTCCCTTTCTTTGTGAACTCCTAGGGCAGTTTGTGGGATTTAACAATTTAACCTACATACAACACGTACAGAGCTGAATAAAGCGCCGAGTTGCACAACAGATCCTACCCACCCTAGCCCGGAGGCCGGCTGCCAAACCATCCAGGAGTGCGTACTTACCGATATTCTTCTTGATCTCAATGACGAAGTGGTTCTCTGGATTCTGGCAGGTGAAGGAAAAGCTCTTTGTTTCTCCAGAGCTGATGAGCAACGCGGTTGTCAGTTTTCTACTCATGATGTAACAGGGCTTCTTCGGCAGAAGTGGGGTCCCAGGCTTTATCAAAACTGTGATGCCGCTTCCATGGGGCAGGCCAATCTCAAAAGCTTCGGAAGAAAGGAAGAAAAATGCAGTGAGCAAGATGACTGGGGTCTGCAGACCTGCTGTCGTCCCCTCAGTTGGTCCTGGTAGGGTGGCCTCTCCTCTTGGACCAACTGTGGCCCTTCGCCCGGCCTACGAGGGGGGTGGCACAAAATACCAGTGCCGTCCTCATCAATGGGGAAGAACTGGGCCACTGTGGGCTGGGCATTGACATGCGTCACTTGTTTGGTCTCTTTGTTTTTCTGAAAATGAAAAACTCTATACCACATCCTACATGTCTTAAGCTCTATGTTTTCAGATACCCTGTCTGTATTAAATAGCAATTAAGTAGCTATCAGAGAAACTACCACATTTCTTCTTAACATGACTGCAGGCCGAAGTCCACACACAGAAACTGTCTGTAGAAGGACGTGTTTATCTGCAAAGAGCTGCTGTCTCCTGCCCTGGGTGCTTCGCATGCCCAGTACACACAAGCATACATGCACATTCATAGAGTAGTGCAGGGTAGGAAAACTTTTACAGAAATTAGAAATAAATATATGATGTCACCAAACTTGGAAAGTTAGAGAAAAGTAACGGGATGGGGCCCCGACTCATGAACAAGCCCCATCTCTCTCCCATTCCCTTCGCTTTATCGATCTTTGGGTCATCTCGGACTAAAAGGGAAGAGCCACTCTTCCCCTTGTTGGCTAACACCCCTTCCCTGATGAGTCCTGATTGTGGGGCTCTGGGAGGCTGATGGCAGCGCATGGAGGGACAATCATCTGTAGGTGGGTCTCAGGGAGGGACCCCGGGGGCTCAGAGACCCACGGGGCTGTAGCTGGTGCCTCTGTTCCATTATGTTCTGGAGCAAGAGATGGTCAATGCAGTGATCCCTCACTTACCACGGGTATTATATTCTAGATGCCCCCGGGATTAGTGAAAATTCGCGAAGTAGGAACCTTACATTTATTTTAGCATTTACTGTACAGTACCGCAAAATCCCACGATACAGCGAAAAATCCGTGATAAATTATCAAATATAATATTTTTTTAAATCCCACGATACAGTGAGGCCGTGGTAAGTGAACCGCAATATAGACGGACGACTGTACCTGTTACAGCAACTGCACACGGAAGGCGCTCAGGAAACGTCTAGCCAATGAACAGCAACCCACCCAAAAGCTTTTCTTTGTTTTCCAGCTGTGCTTTCCCTCCTCCTTTTCAAAATGTATATTTTTAATCAACTTTATTGAGCTATCATTTGCATGTATTAAGAAAGACCCACTCGTTTTAAGAGTTCTGACAAATGTAGATACATGAGATCACCCCCCAAAGTACCTGTGGCACCACCCCCTTGCAATCAACCTGCACTCCAGGCCCCAGAAAACTATCAGGTAGTTTTGCCTGATACAAACAGAATCTAACAAAATACTCTCTTTTGTAACTGGCTTCTTTGCTCAGCATGGTGGTGAGGTCCATCCAAGTTATTGCATGGATGGTAGTTTGTTCCTTTTAATTGCTGAGGAGTGTTCCACTGCCTGGCTAGGCCACGGGTTATCTGCCCACGCACCTGCTGAGGGACGTTTGGGTCCCTGCCAGGTGTTGACCAGCCGTGCGCTGTAATTTTACCAGAACTTCTAACCAGCACCGGAGCTGAACACATTTCCCTCCCGACGCAGGGGAGGAGGAGTGGACCTGTGATCCCGGAGCCCAGCAGCTGGGTGGGACCAAATATTTGGAATTCAGTCAATGTCCTCTTATCTTACATCTCTCTCCCCCTTGCTTCCCGAGCGAGGAGAACAAGTGAGGGAATTGCCAATATTTCCCCCGGTTTCTCAGGTGAGAAACCACCTTGCAAGTGTAAGCCTCTCCAGCGACTGCCCAGCAGGGACTGTCAGAGAGCCCCAGGGCACCAGCACAGGGCCTGTGACTTCGTTTCCCGATGACTCAGGTTTGCATTGATGGAGCGAGACTTCTTATCTCTCCAGCCTCAGCATATACCCCTCTCTGCCTATACTCGGCCACCTTCGCCTTCTTTCTGGAACATACCAACCCCTTTCTCACTGCAGGGGCTTTGCACATGCTGGTCCTCATTCCTAAAATGCTTTCTCTAGCAAGAGCTGGGTCCTTTTTGTCATTCCAGTCCCAGCCCAAAGGTCATCTCCTCCAAGAGACCTTCCCTGACCAGCCACCTAAGCTTCTCCTCTCACGCCCACCCAGTCGCCGGTACTTCCTGTGTGTCCATCCCAGCTCCATCTCTGACTCAGAGAACCGTGTTATTTGCTCATTTGTGCTCACCTCCCATGACCCAAACGTGAACCTCCTACGGAACTGCAGCAGGACCCTGCTTTATTGAGTAGCACCCACAGGACCTCAACAGTGTCTGGTGGCACATGGAGGCAGCTCTAAGCCTCCCAACAGCCGCATAAAAATTAGACTCTGTACATCCTTGTCTTTGCCACATGTCATGTCTTGTAGACACATCACCATTCCTGTACTGCTGTTTGGGCTAATAAATCTGGGTGGGAACCAGGAACTCTGAGCTTTTTTTTTTTTTTAATATGCTGTATTGATCATGCTGTTACAGTTGTCCCAATTTCTTTTCCCTTTGTTCCCCTCCACCCACTGACCCCCCTCCCTCCATTTGTCTCCCCTTAGTCCATGCCCATTGGTTGTGCATATAGTTCTTCTCAGCATCTTCCTGTCTACTCCACTCCCTCCTACTATGCTTCTTAAGTCCTGCATCATCTCCCTCCTTTGCCCCCTTCCCCCTCCCTGCTGACTTCCCCACAAAATGTTCCCCACACCTATAGTTCTTTTCCCACTCTCGTTGCCTACTTAGTTTGCCTTTGTTTCAGCTTCCTAGCTTCTGTTGTTGGTTGTTGTGATACAGTTTTCATTTTAATGTTCACAGTTTTGATTCTCTTTCTCCTAAACAAGTCCCTTTAACATTTCATATAACAGTGGTTTGGATCTGATGAACTCCTTCAGTTTTATTTTGTCCTGGAAGCACTTTCTCTGCCCTTCTATTCTGAATGACAGTTCCACTGGATACAGTAATCGTGGTTGTAGGTTTTTGCTTCACATTACTTTGAATATTTCTTGCCAGTCCCTTCTTGCCTGCAGAGTTTCTTTTGAGAAATCAGCTGATAGTCTTATTGGGACCCCTTTGTGCGTAATTCTCTTCTTCTCTCTTGCTGCTTTTAAGATTCTCTCTTTATCCTTAATTTTTGACATTTTGGTTATAATGTGTCTTGGTGTGGTTCTCCCTGGGTCCAGTTTTTTTGGAACTCTCTGAGTTTCCTGGACCTGTAAGTCTATTTCCTTCCCCAGGTTAAGGAAGTTCTGCTTCATTATTTTTTCACATAATTTTTCAATTTCTAGTTCTTCTTCACCTTCTGGCAACTCTGTGATTTGGATGTTGGCCCGCTTATAGCTGTCCCAGAGGTTTCTGGGCCTCTCCTTATTTTCCTCATTTTTCGTTTCCTTTCTTCACTGGTTGACTGTTCCTTCCCTATGTTCTGATTTGTTGATTTGATCCCTGGTTTTCTTTCCCTCACCACTAGTTTCGTATGTGTTTTTGTTCATTTCAGCAGGACTAGCCTTCATTCCTTCCCTGTCTTGTTTAAGATCTGCTGTTAGGTCTGTAAGCATTTGTATAACCAAAGCTCTGAACTGTGCCTCAGAAAGATTTCCTATCTGCTGCTTTATTAGATTAGATATTTGCTGTCTGGTCAGCTGCGTCACCAGAATCTCTATCATGATCTGTGCCATCCTGACAGTTTTGTGTTTACCTATGGTTCCTGGGCAGGGCTGTCACACCTCCTACGCTATGGGGGGCGGAGTCCCGTGCACTTGTCACAACCAGGCAACCCGTCTCACCACGCTGTGGGGTTTTCTGTGGGGGTGGGGGTCCACGAAGGATTCCTGCCGTTCGCTCTCCACTGAGAGACCAGGAGCCTCTTCCTCCATCCCCACGCCCTCCGGCCCTCACAATCCAAGGCAATGGGGGTCTGCTTTCCCTGGTGTTGGAATCGCAAGCTGACAGGTCTGATCTGAAGCCGGGGGTGCTCCCCAGGCACTTCTCGGCTCCCCTTAAATATGGGTATCTGTGCTTACTGCTGTCCTGCCTCCATCACTGCTGCTGCTGTCACCAGCACAGCTTGACCTCTCCGCCCCGGCTTCACCCCCCCTACCTGTCCGGACGAGCACCACTTCTTTATAACTTCATACGTTGGACTTTCATTTATTTTCTGGAACTTCTGGTTATTTCTGGTTTTGTGGTAGATGTATTCCTTCTTAGTTGTGGAGGGAGATGGACTGGGTCAGTCTAGGCCTCCATCTTGGCTGGAAGTCTTGAGCTTTTAAATTAATACAGTCCAAGAGAGAAAACATCCTCTGAGGCAGAAGTTTATTTACTCAAATTCTTTATCTTCAAGCAGCATAGCTATTTTTTCTGAGATGGATCAAAAAGACCAAAGCCTCTTTAAGAGATCAGACTTAAAATGAGTCTAGCCCTGATGGATGTGGCTCAGTGGGCTGGGCATCATCCTGCACAGCAAAAGGTCACTAGTTTGATTCCCGGTCAGGGCACATGCCGGGGTTGCAGGTTTGGTCCCCAGTTTGGGGCATGTACAAGAGACAGCTGGTGAATGTTTTTCTTTTGCATTGATGTTTCTCTCCCTCCCTCTAAAAATGAATAAATAAATAATTTCTTTAAATGAGTCTAGATCCGTGTTCAGAAACCCAGTTGTCAGACTGACATCCATGCTGTGTATGTCAACCCTTGTGTTCTTCTTCTGTCATCATAAACATGTCTTAACACGTTATTTGTAGAAGACCCTGGGAGCACCTGTCTTGAAGGCTCCGCCCATGCTGCTGCAGCCTCCAGCCCTGACTCTCCCGGGGGCTGATTCAGGGTCTGGGGAAGCTTCACCCGGTCTGGGGTCTGCAGCCCAGCTAGCCAGGTTGCCCATTTCTTTCTGTCTCTCCTTTCTCCCCTGTCTGCTTTTACACCCTCTGGCCAAAGCATTGTTTTAAAACTCCTGACTCTACAAGTACGATCATTATTACTTTAATAATAATCACTAAGCTGATCAGCTGCTGTGTGCGGCCGGAGGTGTGGGGAGGGAATGGAGTAAAAGGGGCAGAGGAGAGAACCCCTAGGATTAGAGAACCATTCTGTATCTTGACCATGGCGGGGTCATGCCTTGCACACAAACGCCACAATTCATCAGACTGTATACTGAACAGTGGTGAAGTTTATTACATGTGAGTTATGTCTTAAGAAACATGAGAAGAAAAATTTATATTGGAAAGATTGTGTTTCTACACAAAGTAGGCACTTAATAAATGAAAAAAATGATCCTCACGTCCACAGTTAAAATATGGCTTAATAATATTTGGGGTGGGCCTAGTTCCCCTCAAGGTGTGTGCAATATCTGCAACTACCTTTAAATTAGATTCCGAGAGGAACAAGACTCTTCTTGCGCCATGGCCCCTGCTCTCAGGCAGGCGGGCCAGCACCCCTGGGTAATTTTGGGTATATTACAGCCTATTCTGTTATCAATCATAGCCAAAAAAAAATTGGATAACCTCTTCTGGAAATTATTTTTTTCTTTTAGAATCCTTGAAAGTATGTTTTCATTCAACAAACATTTTCTGGGTTCATAACATGTCCTAGGGGCCATCCTTGGTGCAAATGATTGTATGACAAAGCCAGCCGGGGTCCCTGCACCCAGGCAGTGAAGAGTCTAGACCAGGGGTTTCTAAATGGTGTTTGGGGGGGTTTAAAAGTGAGGAAGTTCCAAGTCCCAGCAGGCCCACCATGAGACGTGGGCATCTGTATCGGAAACACTTTCTCTGGTCTATGGTGGGAGGTAGGGATCCATTTTTTCCCCCACATGGAAAGCCAAGTGTCCCAACTCTAATTAACTACTGAATACAGTGATCCCTCACTTATCACGGGTATTACATTCTAGACACCTCCCCCCGGCCACAGCTGCAAATCTGCGAAGTAGGAACCTTATATTTATTTTAGTATTTACTGTACAGTACCACAAAATCCTGTGATATAGCGAAAAAGCTGCGATAAATAATTAAATATAATATTTTTTTAAATCCCGCAATACAGTGAGGCCACAGATAAGTGAACCGCGATATAGAGAGGGACTACTGTATGTCAATCCTTCCAGCTTGAATCTTTAACACTATCTCTGTGAATTATGACCTAGATTTTCACCTAAACTCATTTTGCAAACAAAGATCAAGCCTTGTAAGGGTTAAATGACTTAATCAGGTATACTTTTTTTTCATTTAAGATTCTATTTATTCATTTTTAGAG
The DNA here is from genome assembly GCF_987537825.1 of Furipterus horrens. Lineage (NCBI taxonomy): Eukaryota > Metazoa > Chordata > Mammalia > Chiroptera > Furipteridae > Furipterus > Furipterus horrens. The sequence continues at coordinate 137,709,538 of NW_028327177.1, read as the reverse complement.
AGAGAGGGAGAGAGACAGAGAGGGAGAGGAACATTGATCCATTGCCTCTTGTACACGCCCCAGCCAGGGATTGAACATGCAACCCCGAAATGTGCCCTGACCGGGAATCGAACTGGCGACCTTTCCGTTTGTGGGATGATGCCCAACCCACTGAGCCACACCGGTCAGGGCTCTGGGTGTACTTTTAACACTTTACCATGTTTCTTTGTTCTGACCTGGAGATGATGACCCAGAATGTTGCACCACCCAGCCATTGCTTGTGTGTGTCTCAGTCGCTGAGACCAGAGACCCTGGTGGCATAATCCCCACCTGGCTTCCAGCTCCCAGCCCGGAGGAAACACTAAGCTAAAGACACATGCGCTAGAGCCAAATCTAACCACCTGTGAAGCAGATGACGACAACGTATATGATAGTCTGTTTCCTAGGGTCACAAAGGACACGTCATGCACAGGACGGTCATTTTCAATTGTCCCCCAAGAGTAAAAAGACAGTGATTTAACCACGTGCAGACTCGAAATCTGGGCTCCCCTTCCCCAGCCCCATTGCTACCAATCGTACCACCCTCCAGACGCACTCATTTCACTGTAACAAAAGCAGCAGAGAGATCCCCACTATAGGAGTAAGATAACGAACTCATCTGATCACAATGCTTGGGTCTGAGAATGACATTCGCTTGCACACCTTCCTTTTCACCACTCACCCACCATTAATCATACCTTGAAGTCGGAAATCCCGACACTGCGGCATAAACCTCAGCCTGCCCCACCCACAACGCCACCGCAGCCAGGTGGCACGTGTAAGTGCTCAGGGAGTGTACTGTCATTTAAAGAAAACGGATGGGCGTTTTCTTCTTCCCCGTCTCTTGGTTTCCCCAGGAACGTGGTATTTCAAGGCTGTACTATTTCGGAAGGTCTACTACCCAAGTTCACAGAAAGCCAGACAAGGCTGCACATTCTGGCGCGATGCTGAGGTCTCAACGGCTGAAAGAACCTCAGAGCATTCAGGACACTGGCAGGCGCCACACTTGGGCCCATGAGTCACAGCTTTTCCTCACTCTCCTGCCTCCCGACCTCTCCTTATTAGGACACCTTTGCTGGCTTCTGCCTCACCAGGAGCTTTTCTGGGGGCAACTTCCAATCACTGTAAGCACCCTTCATTAGTCACATTCATTAACCCTCTCTCACAGGGTCCTACACAGACCCCCTGTTCTTTCTTCTCGCTGCCATTGTATCTTCTTTGCAAGGAAAACAGATACAAAGACACCGGTTGCACCAGATAAACACCGGGGAAGTAATTTGCTCCCAGATCTGTTAAATACAGTTTAAAAGACAGACAACTGTGATTTAAATTTTCTTGAATGGCCCTGGCTGCTGTGGCTCAGTGGATTGAGCGTCGGCCTGCAAACCAAGTGTCGCTGGTTCAATTCCCAGTCAGGGCACATGACTAGGTTGCACGTCAGGTCTCCAGTTGGGGGCGCGAGTAAGAGGCAACCACACAGTGATGTTTCTCTCCCTCTCTTTCTCCTTTCCTCTCTCTCTCTAAACAGATAAATAAAATAAAAAATAAAATAAAGTAACCTTGTTTTTAAAATAAATAAATAAAGTTCTTGGATAGGGCTGAACCAGCCGCTTTAAGTCTCGGTGTGGTGTCCTGGGAGGCTGGGGTCTCATCTGTTATGCCCAGGAAAGGTGACCGGAGCGGCTCTCAGCCAGGGACCGGGCACAGCCTGGGCAGCAGGAGACATACCTATTAAGACGAACGGTGCCCTGGATGAATCCCGGGAGGGGAGGGGGATAGACGCAGGCACCGGCAGCATAACCGTGAACCAGCCTGGCTGATCCGGCACAGCCTGCATGGGAGTCAGATTCCAAAGCGAGCCCGTGAGGGGAAATCTCTTGGGCCAACACAGCCCTGTCCTCTCTTAGGAAGATGCCACACTGCAGACAAACATCCCTCTTTCAACAAGTTCACCAGCAACAGCTGGTTTGCTCTGCTGTGGAGCAGATTCCTGCTCCTCTGATTGAGCCCCAGATAAAATAAATAAATGTAGATGTTCCCTTCGGGCATGAGATGCTCACACCTAGGGAGCCCGAGGAAGTGACACTCGCAGCAGGGGCAGTGACTCAGCCTTCCTCCCACCTCACCTCCACCCAATGGAGACACTCATGCCATTTACGTGATTTCTCCTGCCTTTATCACCTGCAGGAGCATCTGCTGACTTCATGTCAGTTGAATGCTCATTTGTCTGTCTGTCTGTCTGTCCCACCAGTCCCCACCCGATAGCAACTGGAAGGCACCAAGGAAGGTCAAGGTTCTCTGAAGACCTTCGGGGTCAGCTAGTAACACTGGAGGTGGTGGTCAAGGAAGGCTTCACAGAGGAGGCATGCCTTAAAACCCATCTTGGAAAATGAATAGGTGTGTCAGCCAGGGATAGTGAGACGGGTATCAGGAAGGATAGGAAGGAACAGCAAATGCAGAGACACAGGGGTATGAAGAACATGGCTTCCTTGGAGCCAGTCCAGGGAGTGTGTTTTGGCCAGAAGCCAAGGAAAATTTGGGTAGAGGAGGCTGGAGATGTTGACGGAGGCAGAGGCCTGGCTACAGAGAGGCTTGGTCATTGGCCATAGAGTTTGGGCTTCACTCAGAGGAACCGGCATACCTTAGCAGCTCCGTGGGGTGGTTAAGAGCTTGGACTCTAAAATCTAACTGCCTGGGGTGATTCCTGGCTCTACGACCTGCCAGCTGTGTCCCCTTGGGAAAATTTCTTAACTTCTCTGTGCCTCAATTTATTCACCTGCATATGGAAATAATAATGCAATTGTTGTAAGGATTATAAGAGTTCATAGCCCTAAAGCACTTAGAACGGTACCAGGAGTCAATCCCTGTTAGCTGACAGCAGAGCACGGCTACTAATACTAGTTAGTGGTGGGGCACCACTCCAGGGTGTGAGGCAGGGAAACATGGAGGCAGTGGCTGGGCTCTCTGCATGGAGCCCGAGTCCTGGCTGGCTGGGCGGGGAAGACAGTGAGGCGGGTAAGGCACCTAAGGACAGACTTTAAGGAGGCACACTCACTGTCTGGGTTGTGCCAGTTTGGTGCCCCCTTAAATTTTCCACAACTCCCTGCCCTGCCCTGTGCCCGCTCAGCTCACTGGCTAGTAACATGCAAGGTGACTCGTGTGACTTCAGCAACCCTTTGAGGTCTCATTTGCTGAGCTCGGAAGGCAGCTGGGATATTCTGGTCCAATCTCAGCAACCCTGCCCTTTCCACTCCCCCAGAAACCAAACTCACGGAGGCGGCCAAGGCTGGCCAAGCCAACCCTCAAAGCGGAGGGAGTGCGTGGAGTTGCTGGCTGGCATCAGGGCCTGAGCAGCACCACTGACATTATCAATCCATTTAACAGGACCTGCTGTGGGGAGGGGGTGCCAGGCTGTTACACCACCAAACTCGGCATCTTACCAATGCAGTGGACCTGGGGCAGCAAGACCTGCGGGCAGCGGAGGGACACCTGGCTTAGCCACCCTAAATCCACTTGGCATTGGCTTGGCCAGGTCTCTTCACACACTGGTAAATGGAAGTGAACGTCTTACCAATGGCAGCAGGCCCACCCATCTGCCTACCTGGAAATAGTTCATTTCCCGCACCCACGTGAAAGAGAACCACAACTCAAGTTGCTGTTTCAAGAACTCATGGCTCCATGAGGAGCCATGAAATCTCTTAGGGGACGAGCCTTTGAAATCTAGACTTCATAGGTGCTCATACTGCAGGCATTTTGTAAGTATTTAGAAATCCCCACAGCCCCACAGATATTAATATTAATATCTAATATCAATCCCCATTCGCAGATGAAGACACTGAGGCTCACCGAGGCTAAGTAACTTGTCCAGGCCTAAGTAATTAAGAAGAGGCTTTGTGCCCAAGCAGTCAGACCCTGGAGGCCAGCACCTGACAGATGACTGTTCAGCAGAGCCGGCCCTGCCCAAGGAATTCCACACTCAGCCAGGAATTTTCTGATGAGAAAGGTTTGTTCTCACCAGCAAAGTCAACCACGAGGGAATAAAACACTTCCCAGCGGCTGGCTGGCTCTCAGGGGGATCTCCAGGATATCGAAAGGGACAGATGTTTGTTTGAATTCATCGTTAACGGGGCACACTGCATTAATACCAATCCTTCATTTCAAAACTTTTAAAGTGTAGTTTGAATTTAAACGTGAAGTTCCCTGGAATTTAAAATGTTTAGGGCGTGGTTCTTCTTTTGTGTATATTCAGGGACCCGAGAAAGAGAAACTGGCACATTTGCTGGGGGTGTGGCCACAGGCAGCAGGTGGCCGAGTTGGTGGCACAAGAAAAGCAGCCATGATTCAGGAGCAAAGCACTGGGCGCAAAGGACTTGTGCCCAGTCTTGGCAGAGATACACCCTGCAGAAGCCCCAGCCCATGGGGCTCTCCTCTCCAGGCTAGTGAGACGCACGGGCGAAATCTGACCTAAGGTTCAGAGAAGTCCCCAAACCCCCGTCTACCAAATTTCCTCCTCCTTTATTTGGGGTGAGAGACCCACAGTTCCCTTTAAAGTAGTTGACTACTTCCTTCGCTCTTACAGGATCAAAGAGAGCATAGAATCACGTTCAAAGAGCACCATTAAAAGGAACTCCTAGTCAATCTGAGCTGTTGAAAGAGGAGGCTGATATGTGCATCCACTCCCTCCTTAGTCTTCATCCCCAAACTATCAGGATCGACATTTATAGGCAATGATGCAAGTTCTTTATTTTCTAAAGTAACTGAACAATCCTCCTTAGGGGATTATACCGGCGATCACCTGTCTGCAGGGCTTGTGACGAGAATTATTTTTCTGAAACGGTGAAGGGTTTGCTCAGGACCATCCAACCCTTCTGGTGTATCCTCCCATCCATGATCACAATGCACGCCGTATCAGAGACCCACAGCTAGGCTGGGGGCCCTGTCCGGGCCACGGTCTGCGGCTAATGGACACACTTACTTGTATCCGCCGCCGGCAGCCGTCCGTCTTGAAAGACGATGGTGTAGCTTCTTAAGAGTCTATCTGCACCGCCGAGAATGGCTGTGCAGTCCGACTCGGGAGTGACATGGTATCTGCCTCCTCCCGTGTTGAATCGACATCTTGCGATGACGCTGAAGCTACAGAGCCTGGGCAGGGTAATATGGAGGGTCTGCTGTTGCCCATGCAGCAGACCCCCCCTCTTCGCAGCTGAAGGGTCCAAGGGAAAGACGGAGTCGATACAGCTTGGGTTCAGGTGCGCCGCAGGAGTTGCCGGTGTTGACTACAACGTCAAACCGCCTTAGGGACTCCGGCTCCGGATTTTCTGTCGGGGTTTACTCCCTTAGCCTTTCCCCTGAAGAGGTATGCCGCAAGGCAGCGGAGGTTTTTTGGAGTCAGAGTTTTCCTTCTCTGATGTACCCTGACTGGAAGATCGAACCAGCGACACTTAGCTCGCAGGCCGACGCTCAATCCACTGAGCTAAACCAGCCAGGGCGAACTTACTTGTATAATGTGTTAATATATGTATAAGTCCCTCTGGGACTGTGGCCAATCCAAGACATGGACATTACCTCTATATTGAACTAAATTACGCTGGTTGGCGGGATGGTTCCAAAAAGAACCACAGAGGGAGCAAAAGCTGGGTAAGGACAGACCAGGAAGGCGGGAATTGCAGGACTAAACAAAGACGAGTCAGCTTATGGCCCCTGTAAACAATTCCCGATGCTATGCTAAAATGCCACAGGGCCCTTTTAAGTCCCAAGAACATTTTACGGAATGTTAGATTCATTTTGTCAGACCTGGAAGTGCGAGTCGTGACAACTGTGAGCATCAGCAAGGATCATGGGCGCTAACAGGGAAGAATCGAGGGCAGATCAGAAATCCCACCTGTATGTGCGCCCAGGGATGTGCACAGGGCAGTGGGCCATGGTTCCCCTCGCCCTCCTGCTAAATGTTCAGCCGTGACAGAGTGGCCGATTTCTGTTCCAGCCCAAGAGTACTGTGGCTTAACAGCCTCACCTTACCATCAGAGATTAAATAATCGTTCAAGGCCTTCTGATAAAAAGCAGGGAGATAAAGAAAAAAACTACATGTTCAAGTTCAACAGGACAAACCCAATCTCTGCTGGTTTATGTGAACCTCTGGGAGACAGGTATGAACTAGGAAGCGGTAAGAGGAAAACTTCTGGGGTGCTAGAATGAGATACACAAGTATATCTGTAAAATTTATCATGTCGTACACTTAAGGTTTTGTGTACTTATGGTATGCCTCCATAAAAAGAATTTTAAAACTCAGGAAAACTATTGCTAATATTTGAAACTTTCTCGGAAGAGACATTCAACCCTCCTGTCCCTCTGGGCGGGCGCCAAGCCCTCCCGAGCCTGGCTCTGTACCTGCCTGGTGCTGGGCGTGGGGTCTCCTGACCAACGAGGCAAAGTCTCTGCCCTTAAGGAACGAGGTTCCGGCAGAGCCTCACGCTTCTTGCTATACAACAAACTGCTGTTTGCCCAGCTCTGAAGATGAAGAGAAAAGCCTGTTGGCTCCTGATTAAGTACATGGAGCTTAGCTGTGGTCTCTGAGCCCTGAGCGGGAGTGATGTCCCCGGGGCCTTGTGAAAGAAGGGGCCCTGGGTGGGTCCAGACTTCCTCTAAGCTCAGGGTTACAGGCAGAGGCACTAGCACAGTACCAAGCGGGCCCCGAAATGGTAAGGTGTGCTTCGCTTTGGTGTGTCAGGAGGCGGAGAGGGGAGGGTGAAAAATAAGTTAGAAAAGGAAAAAGAGCGCTCGTCTTTCTACGACTCATGAGTAAACCCTGAAACACTTTTTTTTCCTTTCTTTTTTTATTGTGGTAAAGTCTACAGAGCGTAACTTTTACCATGGTTACCTGTACAGTTCAGAGAGCACATGCGCAATGTTGTACTACCAACCAGCTCCAGAACTTATTCCTTTCCCAAATCTGAAGGCCTGTGCCCCGAAACACTGAGTCCCTGTCCCCACTCCCCCTGTCCCCACTATTCTACATCCTGCCTCCACGGAACCTGACTATCCTTGGAACCTCACGTTAGGGGAAGCACTCCGTCCCTGTCCTTTTGCGTCTTGCTCCCTTCCCGTAGCACAGATAGCCATGCTTCGCTTTCAAACCTGAATAACAACCAAAAATTAAGCTAAATTGCACAGTCTCGAAGTCATACTTATACATAACAATTGCTTTGCGAGAGGGGGAGGAATTGTTCTGTAAACCAAAACTAGATGTCCATAACTAGAAAACTCAAAAGACGGCCAACGGCCACGAGAAATAAGCAGGAGCATGTCTCTGAAAAGGGAAAATGCGGTCAGCCCGTCAGCCCCCTGGCACGGCCCCCGGAGAACCGCCCGGACAGGACTGCATTCTTTGGCGATTAGGAGCGATACAAAAGAAAACGTCCTTACGTGTCTGAACATCCGCCGTGAGCTGGCTCACCTGAATACAAGTTTAGTTTGAAACGGGCTTTTCCAGAAGCTCACACCAGCCCATTTCTTCCTTATTCATCATCCAGTGTGAGAGAGTCAAAGGTCGGGAGGCGGCAGGAACGTGTTCACTATTAAAACATCCGCCTTGGATCTCAGTTCAGCTGCAGCCTTGAAAACCCGTGCATGAGGGAGCGGGGAGGGGAGCAGAGAAGGTTCTGTTAAGACAGACACCTGTCTTGGGGCTATTCAAGTATTGACCTTTGTCACTAAACCCATGTGAGCACAGGCACTTTGGTCATTCGCTGGGCCACTTGGACAAGGCACGTTGTCTTGAAACCACGGGCGTCTCAATGTAACATTGGGCCGAGTACGTGAATTGTGGGAGGGCTTCTACAAGCACTGAAATGAGACCATAAGGATAAAGCACAGAGAATGGAGCTGTGATGGCCCCTGCCGTCACCATCCCCACAGATGGGACAAAGCCTCTGAGCCCCAATGACCCATGCCCGTGTGACCGCCACCCCCTTGTGTGTGGGAGGGACTGTGAATAAGATGCACCACTTGTGTGGCCCGGCTCTCTGCCCTGATGGGCTGAACCAGCTGAGGCCTTAACAGAAACTGGGCTTTTCCTGGAGATGGAGATTCAAAAACTGCAAAAGGGAGTCAGCGTGAGGAGGATTGTCTGTCGCTGCTTTTGAAGTCGGAAAGGGCCACCGGGCACGGAATGTGAGCGGCCTCTAACTCCTGACTGCAGCCTTGGCTGTCAGCCAGCAGGGAAAGGGGGACCTCGGACTTCCAGCCCCAGGGAACTGAATTCTGCTACCACCGCCTGAGCTAGAAGAGGACTCCAAGCTCCAGATAAGAAGGCAGCCTGGCCAACGCCCTGATGTCAGCCTTGTAAGACGGAGCGGAGAACCCAACCCGTCGTGGCTGGACTTTTGACCTACAGAACTGTAACCTAGTTAATGGGTGTTGTTTTAAGTCACTGAGTTTCTTGACAATATGCTATGCAGCCATAGGAGAGGAATATAGAACTTGGAACCAGATGGGACACCAGGCAGGACCTGCGAAGCCGCTCAAGGAAAAGGGTTTGGGGAAGCGTAAGGTACTGTCTGGCACCCCGGCCTCCCCTTCTGAGCAATGCACATCAGTGAGGAGGTCTGCAAACATTGTGTTTACTATACAACTTTCGTGTCCAGATGCCGGAAGGTGACGGGGAGGGAGGGGGAGGACTGGGCCAGGAGAAGGCCCCGCTGCCCCAGAAGAGCTCACAGCCGGTCATCTCACCTAGACCTGCGGGCAGATGAAAGGCAGGACTCGGGGGGGATTTGGTGGAAGCCTGGCCTCAAACCCCAAAGAGTGCAGAAGTGTTAGGCGGTGAGGGGCTGGACGGGGCTCAAGGTGGGCGGGAGGTGACATCTAGTAATGATGGCAATAACTTGCCAGCCCCCATTCGTTCAGCATCTGCCAGGTGCTGGGTACTTTCTATACACGTATGTCCTTCGGGAAAATTGTGCAGATTCATAGCTGGGAAGACACACAGCTGAGATTCACACCCAGGACTGCCTGACTCCAAAAGCCCACCCCTCTGCTGCTGTTCCAAGATATCCATCCTCAAGATCCCAGGCTAGGGAGGAGCAAATGTCAAAGAGACTTGTTGCGACGTGAGGCACTCAACACCAACACAGAGAGGAGTGTGGTGTTTTCTTTTCCTAACGCCCACTCTGAATATCCACCCTGCCCTTCGTCCTAGTACAGGCGCTGCTGTGTTCACCATAAATGTTCCGTGGGTAGGACAGAGGCTAGCCATCCAAAGCAAGGCTCTCTTCCTAGTACGGCCCCCGCCCTTGGTCTGTAACCTCGCCCCCCAGACTCCCCACTCTAACTCTGCCTCTGGGCAGCTCTGACATCTTCACCACCTCTTCACTGCCTTTACTCTGGATGCGTTGGCAGCAGTCTGCACACTGCCTTTACCTTGTCTGGAGGACGGCCATTGGCTGACTCAGCCCGCGCTCCGTCCTTGGGGCAACCGGGCAGACGGCAGCCTCTGCCCACTGCAGCCTGGCTGTGAGAGGCACCGGCCATCTGGGACCTCAGCCTTCACCAAGTGGCAGCTCTAGAGATTGGTGGAACTGGTCTTTGGGAAGGGGCTGCCTAGGTCTACCTGCTTCTTCACTGCAAAGGCCCAACCTTTGATCACTTAGGGGGATGTGATTGGGGAGTGTGGGTGTATCCCCATTCCAGAAGCCAGGGCAGCCAATTCGGAATATACCTTTCTGCGTAAACCTCCTTTTTTAGGGACTAGGGATTAGTACCTTTTATTGTTACTATTGTTTCCAGGAATCTTAAAGGGGCGTCAACCCATATGACATGGCAAATTTTTTTTTTTTTTTTTTTTAATCCTCACCTGAGGATATTGTTTTCACTGCTTTTAGAGAGAGAGGATGGAAGAGAGGAAGGGAGAGAAACAAACTGATGCCAGAGAGAAGCATCGATTGGTTGCCTCCCCCTACCTGCCTGAACCAGGGATTGTTTGTACTGGGACCAAGGGATCAGCAACCAGACCAGGGATGTACGTGTCTGGACCAGGGACCAAACACGCCACCTAGGCACGTGCCCTGCCAAGAATTGAACCCTCAGCCTTTGGGTTATGGGACGACGCACCAACCAATGGAGCCACGCACTGCCCAGGGTGGACAATAAGTCTTTGAATGAAGCTCTCTCTCAGTCACCTCGGGCCCAGTCAATAAAGTGATTCCTCTGGCCAACCAGGCAACCGAGGGGAAAACCAGGTCAGCCAAGGGAGGCTACAGACCCCAGGAAACCTTTGGGCCAGGCAGACACACACTTTCCTCACCCAGGGGGACTGGGACAGGCCCCGGAAGTGTTAGGTCAATCAGGAGGGCCATTATGGGATACGTTACATCAGAGGATGGTTCAACCACATCAGTACCCAGAGAAGCTGTACCCCATTCTTTTAAATGGCCACATGGCATCCGTGGTTTGGCAGTACCATGCTTTATTTACCCAGGCTTCTAATAACATTGGGTTGTTGCCACCCTCCAGCTGCCAGGGCAAGGAGCAGAAGATGCTTATCTAGCCTATGGGACACACCTCCCCCTGCGCCTCAGGTTCCTGCCTGGAATTTGGATTGTATTCCCAGATGCAGTGACCAAGGAGGCTGGAAGATGTTATTTCGAGGGTTCACTGGACGGTGGTGGCCTTCTGCAAGATGATCCAAGCACTGTTTACATTTGAAAAATGCTTTTTATGTTCTGACATGTTGAGAACTTTCCCCTGACAGTGTTAGCCCAAGGCTGAAGTGCCTGATAAGATTGTCAGCAACTTCCAGGCCAGTCTGGCGATCTTTCTCCACCTCTCAGCGAGGATTAAAGGCCGGGCCCCTGCCAGGCTCCAGATCCAGTTTCGCAGCCTGGCACACGCCAGCCCCGGAGACACCTGCTCACAAACTGAGAGGCCCACTGGGGCGTTTTTATTCATTTCTCACGTGTACATTATAGAAAACTGGTCTGGTCAGTTCCTCAGTAACAGGAAGTGTGTGTGTAGAACCTCATTCGCCAACAATTTCTTATTTTTTTATTTCCCAATTACAGCTGCCATACAATATTATCTTAGCTCCAGATGCACAATGTAGACTTGCAAACAATTTTTAAAAACTTGCTCCAGGATGAGAAAATTTCTTGCAGTTCTTAACCTAACAGCTTCGGTTCTAGAAACTTCCCCCCAAATATCCTCAGAAATGCCCAACATCAGCTGCATTGGGACAGTAACCGGGGCCCCAGGTACAGCAGCAGCAATTTAAAAACAGCAGCTCCCAAGAGCAACCGGATCACACAGGCTCTGCCCGGGCAGACTGATCCAGATTGTCTGCTGTTGAAAATCTCAATGTTCTCAGGCCCAACTCAAATAATCAGAGTCGTAACAACTCTCATTGGCCAGAATCTGTCCTAGGCCAGAAGCCGTGCTGAGTGATTTATACGTCTTATTTTATTCAGACCTCCAGCCACCCACCAGGTGCTGGCACCCCCATTTGGTAACTAAGGACACTGAGTCTTGGGGAGCCCAAGCCATTTGCCCATGTGAACCAAGCTTTGTCCACCTCTAAAGTTTGTCAGAATGAGGTTGTTGCCAAGAAGCTAGGAGGTAACTGTCATCCCAGGGCGACCTCTGCCCCTCTCCCTCCACCGGTTGGCAGTCAGGAGTCTGAGCCTTTTGGGCTGCGTGGTGTGAACAGAGGAAAAATGCAGTGGTGAGCAAGAACTCAGAGGCTGAGTGTGACCGAGAGGTGCGGGGTCCGTGCCTCAGAGACGGTGCAAGGTCCAAGTCCAGGGAGACTTGTCAGCAGGTGGTCCTCCCGAGACAGCGTCCACGGCTGCCCGGAGCCTCCAGCAGGAGCAGTGGCATGTGACAACCCCTCCCTGCAGGCCATGGCTCGTGGCCTCTTCTCCGTGGCTGGAGCGCCACTGCACAAGAGCAGACAGTCTGTCTGGATCCAGGAGATGCGCTAAGTCCTTCAAACTCAGGGGCTTTCTCCCATCACCTCTGCATCCTCTGTGATGTCCCAGAGCCCCCGCCGAAGGGGTCTGAGTTGTCCTCAGACGAGAGACGGTTTAACCCAACAGCCTTGTTTGAGAGAGCATGATGTTCCTGCCTCAGGATCAGTCACAGAAGACAAGGTGTCTGTTGGGATGAACCGGCACCTGCCTGGACCTACCCCATCACAGCCCAGCTCCCTGCTGGGCCACATGGTGTCAAGTGTTGTGGGACGTAGCACAAGGCCAAGCGGGCAGGCCCAGAAGCCACAACGGGTGTGGAAAGTTGATGAGCCTCATTTCTGGAGACTGTTTTTTTACCAAGACTGACGCCTCCCTGCAGAAACGGCACCTTTCACCCAGAATGCTTCCTAGATCTTTTGTCACCCAGGGTAGCAGAGTGTGAACTTCCTTTGAAACGTCAAGAAAGCCACACTATCTGTATTCATGGTACCATTTTAATTTCTTTGGTTTTTTTATAAGACATTTCCAAAAATACCATTGAAAGATGTTCACACCGTGAAATGAGGCATTTAATGGCCTCGTAGTCACATTACGGGGCTGCAAGCCCATCTGGCGGAATGGGCAGCCTCTCCCTGTCCAAAGCAGACCAACAAGGCTTTCCGTGGGGCCCTTGGCTTGGGCCGCACTCGGGAGAGAACTGGTAAGTGCAGATTATCTTTAAAGTAATTATCGTAATTGAAGAAGGAACATTTAATTTCATAAAAGTTTCTGAAATGCAAGTCTACAAAGCAAATTCTGGTCTTGTACGGCATTCTATCACCCATTCAGCATTACTATTTAGAGAAAACCAAACCAAACCAAACCAACCAAGTGGTGGGACTGTGGAGCCATGTGGCTATCGTGGGAGAACACACAGGACAATACAAAGTGCTTGTCATGATCACGAGTGCTACGAACAAGCGTCCTTCACACAGGAGGTCTCTGCAGAGCCACACCGTGAAGCCGGATACACCCTGTGTAAGCAATTCCTTCCAGTCTTTTCCCCTAAACTCACGTGGGGTCTTGCCAGGAAGACAGCAAGATAACAGGGCCAGACTCACACCGCACAGACGCACACTTGACCCCCTGCTCCCTTCCCTGTTTCACGAGCCGTTCTCCACCCTTTTCTGGTCATTCCTTTGAAACCTGCCAGGAGTGGGGCTGCATTCCTGCCTGCCCACCCACACCCCACTCCACTCCCCCCTGGACCCACTTAAAGGGGCCAGCGGAGCCTTACAAGCATGTTCTACTCTGTGAAAACCCCACGTTCTGGGGTGAGGCAGAGCCAAACACGGGACGAATGGGATGCTGATGAGCACAGGAGCCACACGTTGGAGATGGTGAGCCAGGAAGTGGGAGGAGCCCAGATCCCCTGTTTGTGGTCTTATGTGAGCAAGAAATAAGCATCTGTTGTGTCTGAGCCCCCGTACACGTTTGGGTTTGTGTGTCACAGCAGCGTGAAGTGTGTTACACCATAACTATCAGCCTCATCAATGTAAAAGGTCAGTAAGAACTAATCAGTGTAAACATGAGAAGCCACCAAAGCCCAAGCCTGTCATCTGTCTTCAGTCTCCTTGATACATAGTGTTCGTGGCATTCTGACCACTTAACCAAAAGTAAATATTTGAAAGGAAATTCAAGGCCTTTTCCTCCCCGAAAGCCTATGGTTAGCCTCCACTGGCCAGAATAAAGGAAGCTGTGAGCCGCAGCACGGGGTGGTTAAGAGTCTGCACTCTGAATCGAGCCTGCCCAGTTTCACAATGAAGCCTGGGAGAATCCCTGGAAGAGTGGGGGGGGGGGGACGGGGGGACACAATCATCACAGATGAAATGGCAGCATCTGACTCCAAATCCTGCAAACCTGTGGGGTTTGGGGGAGGAGGGACTCCTCCGTCCTCCGGGCACACACTGCAGACTCCAGCCGGCAGCTCCTCATTTAAACGTGAAGAATCATGAACACACACCCAAGGCGAGGGTGCACATCATATGATGTCTGCTCACATCTCTGGCCAGAAACAATGGCAGCAAGAATGGGGTCACTGGGCCTGACTCTGGTATCTGGGTGGCGCCTGGAAGGGCACTAAGTTCAGGTTTTAATAACTGAATTCCACCGGAACCAGTCCTTCACCCCTGGAAGTGGGGGAGCGGGTCCAATACCAAACTCACGCAAACACGCCACACCAAGAAGCAAACTTTCCTTTACCCGCCAGCTCCGCAGGGAGGCCAACTTCATTTTCACTCTGCCAAGTCTACGTTAAGAGTGCCAGGGCCCTCTCTGGCTTTCTCTTTCCTTTCAGGACTGACTCCATTAACCTCTCCAAGGACCCCATGGATTAGACCAACCCCAAGTCTTCAGCAAAACCGATGTACTAGGCAACTCCTCCAACCACAAAGGCATAGCCCTCAGTCAAGTCTGTCAGGTCCCGAGACCACGGAAAGGACTTAAGAATGTGAAATCAAAGTGCCTAGATTACATCGTATTTACACCCAGAACCACGAGCATGGTTCCTTAGTTCAGAACTTCCTGGAAGGAGGAGCTCCATTGGAGCAACAGAGACCAAACGGCAGCCTCTGCAGCCCACGGGGAGAAATCGGATGGTAACAGAAGCCAGATCAGAACTGGCCACCATTGCTGTCATTAGCAATGCCTTGATTAACACCATATTCCTACTGGGGGAGTGCTCAACTGTTATCACAGACCCGAAACATTTCAAATAATTCCCAGAGTTTCAATACAGCTTCGAAGTGTGGTGGTTACAAATTTTTCTCACACACACAGTCACTCACATTTTCATTTGCTACATTACTCTTCGTTCTTTTTTCTTTTGGCTTTGTAATCAGTATATTAAGAAGACATCCATACACTTAAATTACTCTTTATTCTTACTTTAAATTCTTTTATTGATTGACTTGAGAGAAAGGGAGAAAAGGTAAGAGAGAAAGAGAAACATCGATTTGTTGTTCCACTTATTTATGCATTCACTGGCTGATTCTTGTCTGTGCCAGACCCGGAACAAACGGCAAACCTGCGTATACCGAACAGAGCTCTACTCAACTGAGCCACCCAGCCAGAGCATAAATTACGCTTTATTCTTCAGAGGAAATCTTGAAAACTCATTCTTAAATTATAGTAAATATGCCCACAATGTTTTAAGTGGCTCAAATGTTCTATCTACTGGGCAGAAAGGAACCAGGAAGCTTTCCTGTCTCGGATTTATAATGACCATAGTTACCAAAGCACCCAAATTCACTGAGCCAGCTCAGTTTTATTTCTTAATTTATAATTTACCCTAATTTACCTACCTGCCCCATACCAACACTCCTTTTAGGTGCAGCGAACGGGTAATCAAAGACCCAAATCGTTTCGTGGACAGCCCTTTACAAAACACAAAACCTGTGCTAGTCTCAGGCAAGGCCTCAAATCAAGTTCTTACAAGAAACCGGGTTATTTACTGTTTTAATAGTTCCAGCGCCCGCGGGACACCTCCTTGAAGGAGCAAGCCGCTGGGTTGTGTGGTCCCTCCTCCAACCCAAACAGCTCGAAATCCACGCAGATATCGGAATGCCAAGCTCTGCCGACCCCCTTCTGCGGTCAAGGTCCACTACAACAGGTGGGGGGGGGGGGGAACCGGGAGTCTCCGTGGCCTTCTACCTGGTACTATCACTTTCTATTAAAGCTCCTGAACTTCAGGGGAACGTACGGGGACGGGAAAAAGGTGATCCTCTGGGCTATCCCAACACCAAAACTCTATTTCCTTGTATCTCTCCCTGCTCCAGGTCAAGAGGTAGAGGGGGGCCAGAGAAGAAAGTTTCCTCCCCACGCCCTGCCTGCCCGGGCGCCCCGAATAATCCAGGTAAAGCCCCCGAGCGCGCGACGCGTGGCCACGGCAGGTGCCGGGCTCAGCTTCTACGCGCTTTTTCCTTTCTCGATCCGCGCCGGGCTTGTGTCCCAGACCGCGGGGCTCCCGGCTCGAGGGCACTCCCACGTGCCGCGGACTGCGCCCAGGGCGAGGTCGCTCGAATCCGGGAAAGCATTGCCACGGCGCCCGACGCGACGCGCCCTAGAGTCGGACGGTCCGGGGAACCCGGCGCCGAACGTGCACCCCGACTGCTCTTCCCCCTCCCTAACTCTGTACCCTCCGCCCCAGGCGCCCTTCTGTCCCCTCCTCGCCTGGCGCCCGCCCGCCGGCCACCACGGCCCCTCCGCGCCATGCGCACTCGCAGCCCCGCACTCACTCGCTCCATCGGACGGGCGCGCCGCTCCCAGCAGCAGGACCCCCAGCAATGTAAGTGTGACCCCGAAGTTCAGGCCGGCCATGGCTCCGGGCGCCTCGGCCTCCGCTAGGAAAACGACTGCGGTCAGTGGTGCGGAGCTGCGGCCGCGGGCGCCCGAGCCTGGCACCCGCAGCGCTGCGCTGCGCTCCGCCCCGCCCCGGCTCTCTCACCTGCGCGGGGGCGGGCCGGCCCGGGTTCCGCCCCGCGCCGCTGGAGCTCGAACTGGCGAGACGTGTCCCCTCCCCTCTCCCCTCCTCCCCTTCCTGCTTCAGCACCCGCCTCTTCCGAACCCTGGATGCTGGGACAAGTCTTCTTCCCTGGGCTAGTCCTCCCTCGCAAGGCTGAGAGTGATCAGGTTGTTTTTGGTGGTGTTTTCTCCTTTTGGTCTAAAGCCGTGGTGGTCGCGCTTGGCGGAAGCCAGTCTGCCGTCCCTTCACTGTCCAGAAGGCCACTGTGTCCCCGATTTTGCACAGGAATATTTGTGGGTCACCCAAACCCTGGTTCCTCCCCCGTGCTTGGTCCTTGGCCGCCTGACTGGGGCAGAGGCGCCCTGGACTTGAACGCCAGTCCCACAGCTGCGAGCCGGCCACCTACTCGCGGCGCTTCGCCTGCGGTACCCCTAACGCTCGCAGCAACCCTTCCGCATCACAGTGACTCAGAGTGGATGAGTTGCGCAACCTGCCCAAGGTCTCTGGGCCAGTGAGTAATTTAGAGGCAGGAGTTGACAGCACAGGATGGGTTTTTCCACAAACGAAGTCGCTCTGTTAAGTTTTTAAAGAACGATTGAATGAATGAATGCATGAATGAATGAATGTGTGAAGCCAGAAACGACCAAGAGTAGAAACCTTAACTCGTCCATAAGGGACTCTCTTCAGTTGATTGGAGTAGTACGGCTTTCAGACCAATTGTTGGGTTGTAAGAATGAATGGTGCTAGGCTCCTTCCCCTCCTCCCAGCACCAGGTGTGCCTCATGTCCCGCTGCTGTGGGTCCTATTCTGCAGGCCACACACCAAGTTCAGGGTCAGGCCACAGGGAGAGGCAGTGGGTGGTTTATGGACTCTGAGCTGGCAGACCAGGGTTTTGCCAAAATGATTCCATGGCCCCTTTAGGGCATATTATCAGGGCAGCCTGGCTCTGAGAAGTCACCCGGAGACCACTGTGGGATCAGGCAGTGGGTTTATTGAGGCAAAAGAGGAAAGGGGGTGGAGGGGAGAGGCAACTCCCGGACTGACTCAAGGGCCCATAGGAGCAATGGGAATGGGGAGCAAGGGAACGAGGAATGGGGACTCCCGGTCCTCCTCATGGGCCTGTAGGAGTCCCACCTGCACTTCTGCAGACACCTTTCTTATACTTGTCAACGACACATTTCGGTGAGGGTGAGTTAGTTAACACATCGGGCTTGGTTCATTACCATTTCCCCTGGGAACAGGTTCAGTCCATCAACATATCCTTTGGGAACGGCTAAGTCCAGGGCCAGGATGATAAGCATAGACCAAAAGTCCAGGTGTGCATTCTAGCTGCCTCCATGTTCTGGCACCTACCTGTGCCCAGGGCCGGGCAGAGCAGCCTGGAGGGCTGGGACATGAACCAGAGCGTGTGCAGAGCATCAGCCTACAATCCATCCCCAACTTCGGTTTCATTCTTAGGGAAACTGAGCCTTTCCAGACTGCTCCTACTCCCATTGTGAACTGGGTGAGAAATCATCTCTTAGAAGGTTCGTCCCCTTCCCTCTCTGTGTCTTCAGTGGTGAGAATGAAGCCCACTGCACACAGGAGCGCACAGTCAGGCAGGAGGCAGAGGTGTCCAGACTAGGGACATGGCCCAGCCCAGGCTCTGCCTATGAAGGGGACTGGACTGTGAGCTGGAGGGAATCTCAATGTGTATCGTCGAGTCCATGTCCGTCCCCATCAGGCAGATAGATGGGGAAACTCAGTCCTAGAGAGAAGGAGAAGAGAGAAGAAATTAGGGAGGCTCTTGGTTCTCCCCACGGAATCGAGGGCAAATGCATCAAGAAAAAGAAATCTAACATTCTTTTAAAATGTTGTTGCTGACCAGGAGAGTAAAAGCAAATTTTGTCTGTTTTCCTAATTCTAAGCAGGCATCTATACCCCAGCATCTTTTCCTGGTGTCCAGAACACCATTTTTTCTCAACAGGAATAATAATAATGAGTAGTAGTATGTTGAAGTGAAAATATTGAGAATATAGCTTAACAAGTCCAAACTTAAGGAACAAGTTATTTCATTTCTCCAAAGTTTGCTTAACTGGCCTCCCTGAGGCAGTGAAACCAACTTTCGGTAAATAACATGAGTCAATAATTCTCAGATGCGAAGGGTTTGTGATGGTCCCCAAAACGGCAGCAAAGAGAAAGCGGTAAGAAAAGTAGGAAGGCATCTCAATAACGCCACATATTAAGAAATATTCAAATATGTGGGCACTGAAATGTTTTTGTATGCTCATCACAGCATGTCTAATAATGTTTTAAAAACCCTAAATGTGTTACAATTGAGGGTGGTTAAATACATTTTGAGAACAAAACAAAAAATAAGTTAGGGAGGCATCTCAGTATTTTTTGCATGGCTCGTGGAGTGGAGCGTGAGCAAAGATTGCCAAGGTATGGGAGTGTTTTGTCTTTACAAATATAGCTGAATGGAAGGAGTCAATGTTAAAAGATTATTTCTGAACTGGAAAGAAATCCAGGCAGGTATAGTCTGTTGCCAGAGAGAAATGACAGATTGAAGGGTGAGTTTTAAAACAGACAGTCCCATCTAATATTGACACCCTCCCTCCCCCTGCTTCAGGAACCCTACAGGGCTACAAAACAGAGATTTTTTTCAAAAGGCGTAAACCCACAGATATGGGGAGAACAGAGGGAATACCACAGTAAAATCCTCCGGAAAGCCAGAAAGCAGGTGGACAAGTGGTAATAGCCTTAGAAGCATGGAGACAGCGGAACCCTAAGCTGGGAGTGGGGAAAATTGAGAAAAAGCATGATTTATACAGTGGAATTCTTTAAAAACAAGACCAACAGCTCAGGAACTGGCAGCACAAGGTATTCTGGGACAGGAGGGGCTAAAACAAAGAAGCCTGGGAGGAAGCTGTGTTCGAAGTTCAATAGCAAGATCCCTGGAAAGGATCCTTCATTCCTCCTGGCTGGGCAACTGCCCTCCTTCACCCCAGTGGAAATCTGAAGTGTTGTTTTCTAGAGAAGTTAAAACTGAGGAATCTGGCCCTGACTGATGTGGCTCAGTTGGTTGGGTGTCGTTCTGCAAAACGAAGGGCCAGTAGTTCGATTCCTGGTCAGGGCACAAGCCTGAGTTTCGGGTTTGGTCCCCAGTCGGGGCACGTGTGAGAGACTACTTATAAGAACGGAGTCGCTCAGAAAGCCATCAAGATGCAGCGAGCAGGAAAAAAGAAGTTTATTGGGGGAATCAGCAAGCTGGGAGGGAGCTGTGCCTCAGGTGGGTCCAACTCCGGATTCCTAGGGAGGGAGGGGGTTGCTTTATAGGGGGAAGAAAAAAAGGAACTATTGAATTGTGATTACCTTGCAGCTGCAAGCCTGACAGGCTTGACACACCCTGCTATCGTGGGGAAGTCCCGGCCCAAAATATCGCTATCTTCCAAGCAGCTGCAGGGGGGCAGGGGGAGGGCACGGGAACTGAGGCTGTCACTACTGACTGATATCTCTCTCACACATTGATGTTTCTCTCTGTCTCTTTCTCCTTCCTTTCTCCTCTTCCCTCTCTCTAAAAATAAATAAGTAAAATCTCAAAAAAAAAGAAAGAAAAAAGGAGGGCTCTGAGCTGAGAAGTGCCAGCGATCACTGAAGGCCTAGGAAACATTCTGAAAAAAAAAAAGGTAGATAGGGAACCTACGGATTCTAAATGCTGAACTCCCCAGCTCCCTGGCCCCAACTTGCCTTCCAGAATGCAGAATGGCTTTACCATCCATACTGGAGATGAAAAGAGTCTTCTTCTGGGGAATCTGACCAGCCCAAAGGGAAGGACTTGAAGATGCAGACATTAATCCCCACACACAGGCTGACCGACCCCTACCATGAGGCTCCCAGTCGATACACCAAACTAATAGCTTTTTAATCTCTTGCTTTGAAATATGACCAGATAATCAGGATTTCAGGACATCTGAGGATAGTTTCTAACATGATAGCCAAACTCAACCAACTAACTAAACAGAAAAATGCAATCTGGAGGAAAGAGAATATATAAGGGAAAGAATCCAAAATGAAATTAAACAAAAACAATTACTAACTTTCTTAGACAGCAGACAATATTTTGCATTGATGAAGCAGGAAAAGGATGTTATAAAAAAATGCATATTTAAGGAACCACAAAAGAGTTCTTGAAAAATTTTTTAGATGGTAGTAGACATTAAAAGAAAAAGAAAGATTGGAATATCTCCCAGGTAATAAAGCAAAAAGACAAGGAGGTAAAAAAAGAGAGAGAGAAAAGAGTTAAGAGAATTGGAGGTTCCGTTCAGGAGATCTGACCTCTGAATAATGAATTTCCCAGAAAGGCAGAGCAGATGAAACAGAGAAGACATCTTTGATGATGTAATTCAAGAAAGTCCCTAGGCCTGAATGACATAAGTTTTCAGATTAAAAGACTCATGAAGTGTTGGCACAATGGATAATATTAGCCCACATCAAGGCACATCATGGTGACATTTTAGAAACCCATGAGCATAGCTTCCAGAGACAAGAAATGGGTGTCATGCAAAGGAACAAAAACCAAAATGGCTTTGCAATACTCAGCAGCAAAGCCTTTAAAGTTCTGAAGGATAATAACTGCCAACTTAGAATTCTATACCCAGCCAATCTACCAATTAAGAGAAAAGGTAAAAGGGGGGGGGGGAGCTTTTAGATATCCAAGATCTAAAACAAACCAAAAAAATGCCTCAAACAACAAACTCTCACATACCTTCTCTCAGGAAAATATTGAAGACTGTGTTCCATTCAAACAAGAAATGCATGAAACACAAAAAAGAGGAGATACAGGTTTATGGGGCTGAACTTAATCACCTGAAAAAAACAATACAAAGTTACAAATAGGAAATCAGGTGTGAAAAATGATGCTTTGTTTAGAATGAGGGAAGAAATCACAACAAACTAAAAATTTGAAAAAAAAAATGAAAATTATCGCAAATGTCACAAAATCCAGAAAAAATAACATACTCTCTCTACTCTTCAGTTACTGGTACAGCCCTATAGCGTTCACTTCTTCAGGTCATTCTGCCTCACCGATGCAGGTGCTGTTTCTTCTGGGACCGCCAAACTTCATCGTGAGAAGATGCATCAGACAAGCTAAGAAGCAATCTCAGTTTATTTAGATGCATAAAACATGTGAATTCACACAGAGAAATATGTGTTGTTCATAGAAACAGTAGTGTTGTGCCCTCCAAATGCAGGAATTCTTGCAAATTCTACATGTGCAATTCCTATTACTTGTAAGGAACAGCATAGTATGGTACATTTGTAATTTCATAAGCTGTATGATCTGTTTATTTCTGACAAATAAACAACCATTCATTTCTGATAAGCCTTATGCATTAGAAGCCTTTATAGAGAACTGGATGGCCTGCTAAAATGTTCAGTTTTCATCAATGGAAGAGTTTTCCACAGAGTAGCTTCTGAGTCTGCCCATGTCAAAGCTGACTCCTCCTCCCACACTATCTATACGCTGCCGGTGGTAGGCACTGCCCAGCAGGCTCGTAGTGTGATGCCACGTCTGGTCTTACTCCTTGTGGTTACCTTACCGTGAGTCAGCCCGGTGGCTAGGAGGAGTATTCCTGGAAGCCCCTGCTATGGCAGGGCAAGCGATGACTTCACTGCACACACAGAAGTGACTTTGAACTACATAACATATCCCACCAAACCCCAGTTAAATGTAGCTTCATTTCCTCTTCCCCAGCCCAATCCCAAAATGCCCACAACTGGGCACCTGCCTGGATTGCTACGCAGGAGAGAAATAAACTTCGCTTTTTGAAGCTTCTGTGACTTGGACTTCCGGTCACTTGTGACTCATTAAGGCTTGCCTTGTTAAGGCAAGCATAGGAGGGTCTTTTGGGGGCTGAGAACTGTTGAAGGGACAGCAGACCCAAGTGATTCAGATAGGAACTTGACCTCAGGGGGCTGGTGAGGTGGAACGGCTTGGGGACTACCACTTCCGCAGTCAGGTGTCCTGGATTCAAATACAGGCTCCACAACTTACCAGCTTGGGCAACTCCTTCCATCTCTATGTGCCTCGGTTTCCTCATCCATCAGCTGGGGCTATGGAGGGCGTCCTTTAGAAGGGGTTGGAAAGATTAATGAGAGAGTCTGTGTGATGCATTTAGCACACAGTAAACACACCATGAAGATGGCTGAGATCGCCCTCGCCGAGGGAGTCGGCATGAAGGGAGTGGGTTTTGGGTCGGTGGGGCTGGAAGCCTTGGAGGAGAGAGGTCTGGAAAGAGAAGACTGGAGATGAACGTCTTCAGGATCTCGTTC
Source organism: Furipterus horrens (assembly GCF_987537825.1). Classification (NCBI taxonomy): domain Eukaryota; kingdom Metazoa; phylum Chordata; class Mammalia; order Chiroptera; family Furipteridae; genus Furipterus; species Furipterus horrens. The sequence goes on along the minus strand of NW_028327177.1, from coordinate 137,686,744 downwards.
GAGCATGAAAGTGTCAGCTCCCAGGGCAGGAAGTTGTCTCTGCTTTGCTCATCTTGATGTTCCCAGAGCTGAAAATGATGCTTGGTACATCATCAGGGCTCAACATGGGCAACGAACAGACTTGCTCGCCAACGAATGCACGGCTTGCCCTGCTAACCCGGCCAGCAGAGCTGGGCAGCTCCTCGAATCTGGGGGCCCTGTAAGAAAGGGTGCACAGTTCATTTTTAAAGGGGTGGGGGAGGGGGTATAGGAGGAATAAATGGTCATGAAAAAATACAATAAATACGTTCATTAAAAAAAATAAAAAGGGGTGGCCCCTGGCTTCCAGAACGAGGCCATTGTGACCCAGGCCAGGTGTCTGGCAGCCCTCCTGACCTTGGGGGACTGGCCAGTGTGTGATGGGCCAAGACGTCATCCGGTTTGAGCAGAGGGTGGGAGGAACATCTGTCTGGATCAAGCAGCTGCTCTGAGACTCTGCTTTCCAGAAGGTTAAGCAAGTTAAAGTGGAGACTCTTTCAGTGCCTGAACAGCTTTTGTGGTCACTGCAATGCCATCGGCTGATGGGTGATGGAGGGAGAAAAGGGCTCCGTCACAGTTTGGCAAGAGAGACCCCTTTGTGAGCCTGGCAACGGAGGCGTTTGCTGTGGTCTGGGGCTGAGACAGGTGTTCCTGGGGGCGACTTACCTCGCCAAGTACTTTGCCCCGGGGGCAACCATGTGGTGCCACTTCGGCCCTAGGATGAGTAAGATGCATGAGGAAAGCCCTCCAGGAGCAGCTGTGGATGGGGGCTGAGTACACCCGGTTCTGCAGGACTCAGGGACTCTCCAGGAGGCAGCGAGCACCTGCTGTCATTGAGCCCAAGTCACCTGGAGCCCAGGGACGCACACTCCATCACCTCTCCAAATTGTGCCGCCAAGGAGGTCAAGGTAAATGGTCAGGGGGGCACAAAGAGGAAGAGTGGAGCTGGAGACCAAGCTCTCCTCTACCCCCTTCCTAAGCTTGTGTACCGCACTCACCCACAGAGCGAAGAAAGCCAGACCCTGCCCTCCGCCCGGGAACCCCACCATCAGATGTGACCCATGCCCACTGTCAGGCCCCTGCCTGCCACCCAGCCTTGCTCCTTTCTTTCCTGTTTTCACCTGGAGTTTGGGCTCCCTCGCCACCCTCTTCTGACATGGCCAGCCATTGAAAAAAACGAATAAGTAGGCTTTCATGCTGTCTGTCACTACCAGAACCAATAAGAAGAGATAAGGATTGAATCCTTATGGGCACTTTATTTAGATACCGGCAATCTGACAAGATGGCGGGTTATGTATGTACCCTCAAAAACCACCTTAACGTCTCATCTCAAGCCACTTTTTTTTCTTATTAATAGGGAGAAGGAAAGGGTGGGTAAAAGGTTTGGAACAAGGTTAATCAGGAAAGAGTTGCAGTCCTGCAGCAATTTTCTTAGTATTTCTTTTATCTACCGATCAACAATAGCTCAGATACATCCCCATCCTTCCAGACCCCCTGGGGCACCAAGGTTGAGTTGACTCCCACATAGGTCATGCATTACAGTTCCTGAAATAACAGCTTTCCACAGGCATTGATCCCTTAAGCCTATCAAGTATGACTAAAGCTAAAATCCTTAACTCTTAAGTTCCCCTCTTTCTATGACTGATGGGCTAGGCCAGTCTAATTTAAGACTGATGTCTGGCCACAGATTTAAACTAAGTCCTCTGATCAGCTTTATTAGTAATGAGATAAAGGAGACACTCCCAGATTGCCTGGCTTCAAATCTAGTCTGCTGTGTGATCTTGGGCAAATTGCTTAACCTCTCTGTGCCTGTTTCCTCACCTATAAAAAGGATAAATAATCATATCTACCTAATAGGATTGTTGTGAAGATCAGAGAGGCTGTTACATGTACAGTACTGAGCACAGTGCTTAGTATCTGGGAAGCATTAGCTATTACTTACCAGAAAGATAACGTTTTTGTCTTGTTTCCTGAGTCATTTTTCAGGAATTAAAGAAAGACATGGAGACTCCGGCTAGCTCAGTCCCTCGTGATGGCGGGAAACAGTAGGAAGGCCAGAAGAGAATTTTTCTGTGCAGACCGTGGGCTGTGGTCAGGCAGGCCTTGGCTTGCTACCCGGAGATACTGACCCCAGCTGGAGGGTGGGGAGGAGAAAGCAAGGAAGTGAGTGTCCTCCAGCCAGCCCAGCCTCTGAGCAGAGGAGCCTGTTGAAATGGTGCCAGAAGATGCAAAGGCGGTGGCGGTCCATTCCCCGGGGAGACTGGCTGTCTTCCAGGGTCCCCTGCTGCCGTGTTTCCTTGGGCAGGACTCGGTTCACTCCGTGACCTTACAGTCTCTGCCTCCTCCTCTTCCAATTCAGGACGTCTGCTTCCTGTTCATTTTCCCCACGTGTTCTGTCCGATCTCATTTCCCCGTCAGCAACAATTAATCCCGACAGATAAGAGAAGACATCCGAAAGCACTGATTCTGCTCTTTCTTATCTTCCCACCCAGGGCCTCAGCACGTGCCATGGTTCTGCTCCCAAGCCTCGGCGGGCTGCGGGAGCGCAACCCTCCCCGACCCCGGGGGCCCCCCACGTCCCCATCCCAGGCAGGACCCTCTCTGGCCTTTGGGAGCTGCTAAGAGACAGAAAGACGATGAGAGAGGCTGGCTGCCTTTAAAAACTATAACTTCAAACACTTGTCCTGAAGGGGACATCGTCAGAACTTGGCTGCTATCTTTCTGGTTGTTCAAAGGACGGCCAGGGTCTCTCTTTTTCTCCCTCCCTTCCCTCCGCATCCCTCTCGCCTCTCTGGGTGGCAGATGGGACGGGACAGCAGAGGAGGGTGATGGGGCCGGGCAGTGCTCTCAGCCACAGGTCAGCCCGGGGGCCGGGGAGGTGAGTGTTTGGGGAAACTGGCTTTTTTAGTCCCATGACGCTTGTGTCATTTACCAGGCGACCTCTTCAGCAAGCCAGCTCTTACTCATGAGCCTCTTAGTTCACAGTTTTAATTATTGTATTAAAATGAAGTCATTGTCTGGGAGCAACAAGCGTTCACACTTTTTGTGACCGTGTAGCCCTTCACTGCCTTCTGGGTCCTGGGTGCCTGACATCTTTTTTTTTTAATGTGTTGTGTATATCTGGCTCTCTCTCTCTCTCTATTTTTTTAAACAAATGATAATAGCATACTGTCACCTTGTTCTGCCCCTTGGGATTTTTTTTTCTTTCAGCATAACAAGATTTTTTATTATCTTTCTATGTCCATCCATCGTTCTCAATGGCCTGGGCATGGAACACACTTTCTGCTCCAGCCCACAGGCTGTAGAACTGTGTTCCCAGGTTGCTGTGTGATTCTGGAGGGACAGTATGCAGATGGTGACCGGAACGTGCTGACTGAGGAGCCCTGGATGCCCGCGCTGCTCACGAAGGCGTGGGCGGGGATGGGGGGCAACCAGCAAGCATGCGCTACCCCGGGTCAGCCCCATCTAGTGGGCTCCGTTTATCACATCCCAAGGGGCTGTATGACTTGCCCAAGGTCGCACAGCAAGAGGGAAAGCCATCAGAATGGAGGTCCTGACTCCCAATCCGTATCCTTTCATTGTCAAAAAGTGGAACAAGACAAAACGCCCCTGGTTATTTGAATCCCATTCATGCGTCTAGGAGAGAGTTTTTTGTTTTTTGTTTTTTTAATTTTTTTAATTGTTTTTCTCTTACAGTTGTCCCATGTTTTTCCCCATTGTTTCCCCCCACCCCACTCACCCCTTCCCCCACAGTCAATTCCCACCCCATTGTCCATGTCTATGGGGCATTTATACATGTTCCTTGACTAGGCGCTTCTGGGAGACAGTTTTTAAATTAATCTTTTGGACGATCAAGACCAATTAGTTAACTCTCCTGTTAGGAGTTTCCATACTTTTTCTATTTGCCCAACTTATAAATTGCTTTTGAAGTCATAACTTGCAAATTTATGCACAGAAAATGTTTTTAAAAGCAAAAATTTGGTATTTAGATACACTAAGGTTCCCAGGTTTGATCCCTTATCAGGGCACATGCAAGAATCAGCCAATGAAGGCATCATTAAGTAGAACAACAAATTGATTGTTTTTTTTTTTTTTCTCTCTCTCTCTCTCAAGTCAATAAATAAAAAATAAAAATATATTGGTATCAAAGGGTTCTAGTGCTTGCTGAAATAATTACAATAACAGGCATCGGTTCTCCTTCTATCAGAGTTCAGTAACTTTTCTCCAAATGGACCAAAGCACCAGGTAACCAGGAAATTTTTCTAGGGACAGAAACATCCAAAGTTCTTTTAAGGCCTTACTTCAGAAAAAAAAAAAAAAATGAAAATAGTACTATGACTCCTCTCCTAGAGGAACCAAAATATATTCAAACTTTTCCATTTTCTTTGGAAAACAGATTTACCCCTTTTTTCTGCTTCTCCTTATCTTTTTTCCTCAGCTGCTTGCCTCTAAAAAATAATTTAGGGCATCATATATAAAAATATATTCAGTAAATAAAAGTGCTATTTTATTCCTTTGAATAGTAATTCATAGGATTGGTAATGGGGATGAATATGGGTTAACTTTTCCTAAAAATGAATAAAAATAAATAAAAAGATTTAACATTAATTAATAACCATATAATTAAAGCAGAAATATGCAATTGCTTCCCAAAATTTGAAACTCATAGGCTTTTCCTTTATTTTGTACTTTTTACATGCTGAGAAATTTGTGACTTCTCACTTCATAATGCTAAATAAAAAATTGAGCTTTAAAAAATAAATAAAAATAAAATAAAAGGGTATCAATTTAAGTATCCTCAAAAAGGATAACGAGCAGGTAAATCACAGTACATCTACATAATGGGAAATCATGCATTTCTTAAACTCGATATTTATGGAGTTTTCAATAAAGTGGAAAATGCTTAGTTGTAATGCTCAAGGAAAACTGTGATCTCCAATTTATTTAGAGTATCATCAAATTATGTTAATTCACACATGCACTGAAGCAAGCAAAAATAAAAACCCTAAAACATTCTTCCCTGCTCCATATGCATCAGCAACTTGACTTTCTCCTGATGGCCAGGGCCTATTACCTGAGCTGGGAAGGTGGCTCCTCTCCTGTCCTGCTGGTCACTTGGCACAAGGAGCCCAAAGTGTCTGGGCAGCAGCTGCTGCTGTGGGTTTCACGGGACCCTCCCTGTCACTGGTGGGAGTGTTTCCTCCTCCAGAAGCCAGGATTTCTAAACCCACAATATGGGGCTGGGACATGAACCTCTCCAGCTGGGTTCCCTGAAGTGGTTAAACAAAAATAAATACAGGAAAGGAATAAAGCAGCATGTGACTGATAATGATTATCTGAAATACAGGTGATTGTTACTTCCTTTTTTCAACTTTTCCAGATTTTCTACACTCATTAACTAATACTTTCATAACCATAACAGTATCGACTACAACAATCAATTCAAAAATAAAATAAAGTAAGTCACCGCGATCATTTGACTAGGGGCTGTCTACGCAGCACCATGAAGAGACCCGCAGCTGTTAATCCAGTCATTTTTCTTCCAGGAATCTAGCCTGAGCAAGAGGTTCTGCTTTCGGGAAGAGCTCTAGGCAGGAAGAAGTCTACTGCAGGGAAAAGCTGGAAACCACCTAAATGCCAAGCCGTGGAATACCAATTACAGAAAATGTAGCTCAGCCGCCCCCTGCCACGATGTCTTCATTAAGGTGGAAAATCACGACAAAAGCATTAAGTGGAAATCTCAGGATTCACAAAGAAATGCAAAGTACGGCTATAATGGGTCTTTTAAAATATTATAGGTTCTGGAAAAAAAATACACCAAGAATGAGCTGAGCTGGCAGGGAGGGGCGCTGGAACAGTGGGTAACTGTTTCTCTTAATTTTCTCACATATTCTGTAATGTACTTATCTTGCTTTTATAACTTAAAAAATACAATAGGTAGCCGTCAGTCTTGGATGTTGGTTCTAAACCTCTGTCTCCTAAGCTCCTGCCCCAGCCCCGATGCTGAAGGAAGAATTAGAGGGAAGTGATGTTCCGTGAGGGCCTGGTGAAGTCTGAGTAATTAACCCCAGTGCTGATTAAGGGTGAGCAGGTTAAAGAGAAATTGCTGGGCCCTGCAGGAGTGGAGGCGGAAAAGGGAGAGGTGAGGAGTGCAGGGTGCACAGTTAGAAAATCAGTCAGCACACTGTTTCTGGTGAGCAAACATCACCGCCCTCCTACCTACGGGGAGAGACGGTGGTTGTAGGTGTCCAGGCAGCCTGACCAGGGGACACGCCCAGAACAGGACCCCAGAGACCTGAGTTCTGGGGTCCGAGATGCCCATCTCTTAACGGAGGAGGCTGGGGTTGACCAGCGGGCTCCGAGGCCCTTCCTGCTCCCAGCGTGTGTGACCTGGGCGACTCTTTGCACCTGAAGTTCTCTTCCTCATCCTCCAAGGTGGGGCCCAAACACCTCACCTCGGGGGGCCTTCCTCCAGAGCCCCTGCCTGGGCTGCGTGTCCACAGCTCGGTGCTGGAACCCAGTTCAGAACTGACTGGGTCCCTCTGAAAACAGAGGGAATGTCCGGTGGCTAAGGACCGTTTTAGAATGTGCCAGATACTGTGCTCAGCTCTGCGTCATCAGAGATGAGTCAGTCTGTCCTCCGAGTACTGGGTTTGTGTAGTCGTGCCCCAGGCTGGGCCAGGACTCACCTGAAGGCTCCCTCACCTACGTGGCTGGTGATTGATAGTAACTCTCGGCTGAAGCCTTAGCTGGGGCCGTGGCCCGGAACCCAGCCACGTGCGCATGGCCCTCCTTGATATGGCCTAGGCCAAGCAGGGCAGGAGGATGAGGGTGCTGCCTCAAGCCAGTCCCTGGGGAACAGGCTTGGCCTAGGTTTGTTTGCAGGAGGCTTGTGGGAGAGAGTCCTTGGGATCAAAGCTTCCAGGGAGAGAAGACAGCAGGCTTGGCCACAGAGAGAGAGGTGGAACATGATTCATTCGTGACAAAGGCCTCGGTGCATCCCATGGAGAGCTCTGGGCCCTTCCCAGGTCTCCTGCATTGACCTGAATGGGGACAAGGGTATTGGGCCACAGCCAGGCTGCCCTTGTGAACAGAGCTTGACCTGGGCAAGGGGGTTCTCTCCCACTAAGGGCACAGCCCCGAGGAGACTCAGCCGCAGGGAGTGAGTCTCCTGTCCCAGAGGGAGGGTGTGTCTGGGCAGCGCAGACAGTGTCCACGCCGCTTTGGTTCACTCAGTCATCAGTTTCACACGGTAAGTTCTGGAAGCACCTCCTTCTGATTCTGTTCAGCCTCTTTCCCTGGGGAATCTTACAGGGGAAAGGTTATAGCATAAAATTCAGCTCCCTCCTCCCGGAAGCTGGTCTCGCAGGTGGAATCGATACTTATCCTCCCTCTTCCACCCATTCTCACATCCCTCACCCCGAGTTAGCACCGCCACCGGTCTGGGTGGCTTAGATGGTGGGGTGACTGAGACCTTCGTCCCTCAGAGGTCCGTGCCCTACTCATCGTGTCCTTCTTGGTCTGTGTACTTGTTTATTATCAAAATCAGGGACAGGAGCACCAAGGATGCCCCAATGGACCACTTGGGGGCCAAACCTTCTTCCCTGCTCCATATGTATCAACAACTTCCTGAGCCGGGAAGGTGGCTCCTCTCTTGTCCTGCTGGTCGCTTGGCACAAGGAGCCCAAAGTGACTGGGCAGCAGCTGTTGCTGGGGGTTTCATGGGACCCTCCCTGTCACGGGTGGGAGTATTCCCTCCTCCAGAAGCCAGGATTTCTAAATGCACAGTGTGGGGCTGGGACATGAACTTCTCTAGCTGGGTTCCCTGAAGTGGCAGCAAGTGACACTGCTCTGGCTGTTTCCCCTTGGTACCCAGACTATGTATTCTCCCTAATGGGGATACAGTGCCATACGATGCCCATTGATTTGGGGTGTTGGGGTGCATAGTGTCTCTTGGAGGATGGTACCCCATCTCTCAGGACACACTCACCACCGATTCCCTGATGTGTGTTCTGGTGTGTCCCCACACCACTGGACTCCAAAACACTTGTCCAGTCTTGGGGGTGCCTGAGTCCTCGCAGGATTTACCTCCCACCGCTGGAGCACGTGGGCCTTATTAACATCTCTGATATACTTGTTACTCATTGCTCCTCTGTTCCAATGACATGCTCTCTTCAATGCAGTGACCTGAGGGATAAGCAGGGGAGGCAGGCACCTTTGGACTACATTACGACAGGGCAGGAGAGGTCACGTAGCCCCTGGAGGATCATCGATTCAGACTGCTGTCCATCCCGAGGGAAAGCGAACTGTTTCTGATCCTCTTTTTTTAATAAGGATGAAAAGAAAACACATTTGCCAGATTCCTGGCTGCAGACCATGTACACGGGGTCTCGTGAATCTCCTCTAGCGAAGACACCACGTTGGGAAACTGCAATCAAGGCTCCTATTGGGTTAAGTCTGAGGATCCTGTCACCTTCCAGGATCCACCTGGCTTTCATAGGGGACCAAAGCCTTGCAGCCTTTAGGGTGCTGAGAGCAGGATGAGTCTCTGCCGCTCTCCCAGGAGTGTGATAAGAGTGAGGGCCCCTTCAGAGGCTGCTGTGTGGCCTTTGTCATCACATTACTCCCACCCCACAGGCAAAGGAACCAATGAGGAATTTTACTCTCAAGTGTGTCCATTCGCATGATACATTGAGGGGCCGGAGAAATGGCCACCAGTCAGCTCCTTGGCGGGACTTTGCGGGTCCCCTGTGAGCCAGACCTGGGCCTCGTTACCTCTGAAGTCATTGTTAGGGTCAAGGGAGATGGTAGAAGAGAAGAAGAATCATAACATGCCTGAGTGACAGCGGTTGATTTTCACCTTGGAACCAGCCACTCAGGGTGGAATCCTGGCACGGCCGTGTGTGCACTGTGCATCCTTGGGTCACCGCCATGCCTCTGAGCTTTAGTTTCCTCACCTGTAAAATAGGTACAATAACATCCGTGTTGCAGAGCTGTCCTAAACATACATGAGCCACGGGGAGACATGGAAGTGCCTGGCTTTTCTAGAAGGGAAGCTTTATTTGATCAAAAACTTTTTACTCTGAATTTCCGTGGGGCTCCTTGCCTTTGCGCTGCTTTGTCTGAGCCCAGAATCTGCTCTGGGTGAGACTGTCAAAGTTGGGTCCCCTTGCCCTTGATTTTCCAACTGACTGGGAAGGTCCCCTCCCAAACCCAGCTCCCCTTTCTGACCTACATGTGTTTGAAAGTTCACCATTAGAAAGCTATACCTTTGCCTCTTTTTCGTCTCCTGGAACCCCCCGTTTGTCACCAACATCTCCTGTTTGTGTGACACTTGCTTCTTGATGTCCAAAGCACTTCCTGGTCCTTCCAGCAGCCTTGGAAAGTGCACCAGGACTTGCCCCAGTCACTCAGCTGGAAAGGGAGGAGCTGGGACTGGAACCCGGCGCTGGCTGGGGAGAGGTCCCCAGCTGAGGCAGTCTGAGCTGTCGCCTCCCACGCCATGCTGGCTCTCTGTCTAACGAACCCGTTAGCTGAGGTAGAAACACAACACATCCCCGTTAACATGAACCATGAAGAGGCCTCTCCATCTCAAGTAGCCTGCACGCATCCCTGCCACCCCCGAACTGCATCGAGAGCTGTACGTAAATCGAATAACTTGCCCATGTCCACACGTTTGGTCAGCAGCTGAGTATGGAACAGAACAGAGCCCAGGCCACAGGATTTCAGAGCCTAACGCCAAGCCCTTCACCCCGACACCACAGCGCCATCACATAATGAACTCTGGGAGATGCTTATAGAGGGAGGACCCCGCAGGCACGGGGGCAGCCCCGGCAGAGTCCTGGACAGACCGACGAGGCAGCTCTGGGTGTTCAGGGTCGCAGGAGCACAGTGTGACGGAGGCCACAGACATGAGGGAAGGGGCGGCCAGGAAAGCTGGGGAGCACCCAGCGAAGGCCAAGGCTTGAATCCTCTCCCGAGTGGCTTCCCACGCCACCGGGGGGTGTTTCTCTAGCTGAGGCTGTCTCCCCAGGGAGTCCGAAGCTGGCACTCATGGAGTCATCTGAAAGTGCCCTTCTCAGCCCTGCCAGGACCTTTGGGGTGCCGTGTTCAGTGTCCCCCAACCCCACCAGCCGCATTTTAACACCAGGCTGTTTGCCGAGAGAGAGAGCGGATGCCAGCACCGCCACCCTCTAGCTCCCCGCTGGGGATGGGGCCGGCCACTGGGCCGGCCGAACTTCAAGGGCTGTTTCTTCTTTGAAATGCGCATAGTCCTCGTGGTAACCAGGTATGTGGGTCTGTGTTCCTGGGTTAAAAAGACAAACAAGTAGAAACACCCCACAACTAGCTTCCGTCAGGGAGGCAGGGGGGCAGCCAGGAGCAGGCTTTGGAGGAACCGGAGACCGCGCCCCAACACTCTCCTTTGCCCTGGGCCTTGGGCCAGTCTCTTAACTTCCTGAATGCCCACTTTCTCCACTTGTGACTTGTTGACTTCCAGCTCTGTTGACATCTGGCTCTCAAGATAGGGGCACTGCTCAGCTTATAAGCATGTGTTCAATCAGGGTCACCTTGGCATGATACTTGGGAGGTACTGACCAGTGTGGTTCTGCAGCCTCAGGTCAGACTCTTCCAGAACCGGGGCCAAGGATCTGGGTGCCAGCTGTTTATTAATGGGGGTGTTCCTGGGAGGACCTCGTAAGGGAGCAGGGAAAGCGGGCGAGGGAAGTGGAGGAACCCCCTCCAAGGGGCAGAGTTCAGTGGAGTGATAGTCTTGGCCCAATCCTGTGGGGAGCTCCTGCTTGTCCTAACACGAGGTAAAGGGCTGGCTGGCGCTTGTCCTGCACATCAGTCAGTTACTGGCCACAGGCTACTGGGGGGCGGGGGGGACAGGACAGGGATGTGGAGTTCCCAGGTCCTTCCTTCTCCATAAGGCGAGGGGGCTCCAGGGTCCAGGACTAGAGTTGCAGGAGGGACAGCCCAAAGGAGCAAAGCACACAAAAGCTGGGAGAAGGATGCACAGAGCTGCCGAAAGGACTGGAGGGCTGCATGAACTTGAACTTCCTCACCTTATGCTACGGGCCTGCCCCAGGCCCAGGCTGCTGGGACCACGCCCCATTGTCTTGCCAAAGAATAAAATGGACAAAATCTTGACTTTGAAGCTTAAAAGCTTTTGTCAGGCGTAAGATAAGATGTGTCGCTCTGGCTGGTACGGCTCAGTGGATTGAGTGCCCCCTGTGAACCAGGAGGTTGCCAGTTCAATTTCTGGTTACAACAGGCTCCACAGTTGCCACAGGAAAACTAACTCAGCATATTTTGTAAGACTTCCCAGGAATGCTTATTCCTTGGCTTATTCAATGCTCTCTCCAGGTGATAATGAAGAAGAGTTGAATGGTCAAGGCATCCAACCTAGGAGTAAGTTTGCTTTCCTTCTTCCCTTGCCACATTGTGTGTGTGTGTGTGTGAGTGAAGCCTCTCTCTGGGTTAGAAAAATTTGCTAAGAGTTTGGGTTCCTGAGAAGATACAGTGCACTTTCTTCTATTTGTAGTGAAAACAGCATAAATCACTTTTCCCCTTGCCTGCTAGGAGGCTCAGAGCAAAAGTTTTGTGTACATTGCAGTGCTCTTTCTAAATCAGGATTTCTGATGCAAGAAATGTCTGCCCCCTGCCAAGCAAACACACTTGGACTTTGTTACATTATTACTCTTGTTTCATTCCTGGCCTTAATAGTGGATTGTCTCTTTGTTTCATATTGCAAACAGCAACCTCCAGTTCTGCCAGAAATAACATGCCCGGTAGAAACCAGTAGTCACTTACCTGACTCCCCAGAACTGGAGGTGCTTCCCAGGGGCCAGGATAATCAGTTCTGTGCTTCTGTGGGAGGGTTAAAGTGGAGGGAAAAGCCGCAGGGAGGGCGTGGGCCTCTGCGGAATAGCAAGCCAGGTGCTGCCCTTGAAGGCAGAGCTAGGTGAGGAGTGTAAGGAGTGTTTTTGGAAGGGGTGTTGGCTCATCCTGATCCCAGGCAGCAGGGTGAGTCAGCAGAAAGAAATGTCCTGACTCATCCCTGTCTCAGATTCTCCTAGGGTGGAGGTCTGCCCCCCGGGAGCTGGGGATTCGGGAAAGACAAAGACAGGCAATGGAGCTTAACATGAAGCCTCTGGGAGTAGGAGTCCCAGACCCAAGGAAGTCTTTCCTTCTAACCATCCTCACGCTCCATTAATGAAAGACATACAAAGTGTCGCTCTGCATGAGGCCGGAATTGGCACCATCAGGCTATCCGCCACCCCGGACACGCAGGCCACTCGTTCTTAGTTTGGGATCTACCTTTGATGACATTGGCCTGAGGCTGAAGGACGCAGGCTTCCTTCCTCCTGTCTTCCCGGGCATGGGTCTGATCAAGAAAGCATAAAGGATATGAAACAAAGTGGAGTCACTCATGTCAACCAAAATGACTATCAGTCAGCCATGATACCTTGGTTCAAGAGGGAAACTAAGTCAGAGCAGACACCTCTGGAAGGAGACACACCTAAGATATCTGCATATGTAATCAGAATAGCCATGTCTGCAGAGCAGGACCACTCACAGATAGGCTCTTGGGGAAATTCCACACTTGCCATCAGGGGTGCCAAGCAGAACAGTCATGTACCACCCATAGGCTCCTGGGAAAATTCCCATTTGGCATCAGGGGTGCCAAGACATTTATCGAAAAGACCCAGAAGGGCAGAGGACACCACTTTACAGGTATAACTGAGGCAGGCTCCAGACCTCTGCTGAGACAGCTGAGCTCCACACACCACAGTGCTGCTCCATGCCACGCTAATCCCCCTTGGCATTGGCCACCTGAGGCTCCGCCCTGCTGGACTGAGGACCTCACCTGCCCTGCTGCCCACCTGGCTCCAGAGATCCTTCCTTGCAAGATGCTGACAACTCCCTTGCCCCCCGTGCTCTCTGCTGGACCTGCCAACGAAGACTCTGGGACTCAGATTCATTATCCCCCATTGATTGCTGTGTGTGTGTGTTTGTGTGTGTGCATGTGTGTGTGTGTGTTATAATTCTCTTAGACCGTTAGAGTGTGTGTAGGATGTTAATGCACGTTGATGGTCTACTTTGAGTGAACCTGCATCTATAAAAGCTGAGTGAACAGCATAGTTACTGTGTGTGACTCTGGTCTACTCCTTAGTGCCGGGTGCTCAGCAGGCAGCTAGCCGAGCAGTTGCCTGGCTGACTTGTAGGAAAGACTAGATCACGAACCTGCACTCGTGACAGGCAGGTTACTGGAGCTCCTCTGTCTGTCGCTGGGTGGAGGGCAGGGTGCTCTGAGTCCCAGGGTCTTCCTTCCTGCAGGCTTGGTATCAGTTCCTGCTCCCAGGCAGTGTGACGGTTGGACATGCTGGTGGAATCCCGGAGGAGATAGAGGTCCTGCCCTGGTATCTCTCCACATGCCCAGCCCTGGGCTGCTGGCTCTGGGTCACCCCTAGAATGGGTTGACTGGCCAGTGCAGGGCCAGAGTGACCCCACCTGCCTCAGAGCCAGAAGCATCCCCAGGGCCATGGGTCAGGGACAGCTCGGATTATCGGCTCAGGTGACTCAGATATGATTTGGGTTTTAGTCTTCTTCTTTGCCCCCAAATGACACTTGCTCTGCATATTTTTCACTTGTAATCTAGCCTCTTATAATCCTGCTTTGCAATTGTCCTGGGGCGGGGTAAGGGGTGAGCGACCTGATTTCTCACTGACTATTTGGACCCATAAAACTCTGCCCAGATGCCCAGGACCCCTTTCCCTGGTGTGTGTGTGTGTCCCCAACCCGACTTCCAACAGCCGGCCCCTGTCTCTTCTTTGCAGGCCCAGTCTCGGCGACTGGGGAGGCATTGACCGAGAAGGTGCACCCTTTAACCGAAGGCTGGTGGGGGCGTGAGAATGTGGAAGTCAGGTCTGGGTGCACTAAGACAGGGGGTAGGGGGGATTCCGCGGTGCCGCTGACTCTGCAGAGCCGCCCGTGCGGTCAGGCTAAGGCCAGCTGCCCGGGGACCTAGTCCCAGGCGGCAGGCTGGCCTGATTCCCCGGAGAGGGCCTTCCTCGTAAACCACATGCACGCAGCGCTCACTCAGCGTTTGCTTGCGGAACGGGGCCTGAGATAGCCAGGGGTACATTTTTAAATGTGAAAATGGGTTTGAAAAACAGCAGGCTCTGTGGGCGTCCTCCAGAAGTTGAGCTCGTTTGTACAGCGTCTTAACACAAAACAAAATGAACAAACAAACAAAAAACACTCCAGACTCATTTCCCTGGACATGGCTGCCTGGGGTCAGAACTTGAACAGCGGGGAAACGGTAATCCCTGTAAGTTATGGGGGTCATTTTGTGCTTTGTGGGGACACTATTGCTAGATCTGCCCTTCTTTCTGTAGGGGCTGGAACCACCTCCAAGGATGGAGAGTGACTTTGAATACATCAGGTTTTAAACCCGAGCTCTAGAAATCATCTCTCTCTATATATAGATATACACGCCTCAGAGACCTAGCCTGTCCCCAGATAATCAGCCACCCCTAAGGCAGCAGAAGGCAGTGGCCAGCTCCTGACTAGTGGCCACAAGGTCAGACCTCCAGCAGGCTGAAGACAACATCTTTTATTTTTATTATATTTTATTGATTACGCTGTTATAGTTGTCCTGGTTTTCCCCCCTTTGTCCTACTCCACCCAGCACCTCCACTCCCTCAGGCAATCCCCACACCGTTGTTCATGTCCATGGTCATACGCATAAGTTCTTGGCTGCTTCAGTTCCTGTGCTGTACTGTACATCCCCATGGCTATTCTGTAACTGCCTATTTGTACTTCTTAGTCCCCTCCTCTCTTCACCCATCCCCCACACCCTCCTCCCATCTGGAGACCATCAAAATATTCTCAGTATCTATGGTTCTGTCTCTGTTTGACGATAACATCTAGGTTTCAGCTCCTGAGCCCTAAGGTGGAATGACCCCCTGGCTACTTTTCCATGAGACCAGACAGAGGGACACCTGTACTGACCTCAGAGATGTCCTGAAGACCTGAAGAAATGACTTATTACCCTTATCTCACCTCTGACCAATCAGGTCCCAGCAAGACCCAATCCCTAACTCAGGGTACCTTGTGACTTTGCTCTAGATAATCTGTAACCTACATGCCATCAGGGAGTTCGGGCTTTTGAGCATTAGCTTCCTGTTCGTAACAAAATAGCCAATCTCCCTACAGGGCAATTTTCCATGTCCAGTGTTTCCTCTGCTAGTACTGGGTGGGGGAAAACTCTCTCTGTCTGATAAGAGTACCAGACTGGGGCACGGAAGGATCCAACCTCTTCAGGATTCAGAGCAGGAGACAGGCTCCAGGGAAATGCCTCAAAGAAAACCAGAGAGCCCTCAGCAAGTGGGAATGGATATTAGATGACCCAGATTGACAAATGTCACTATTGCCTCTCCAGACTGGCTGCGGCCTTGTGCGAGACTCTGATTTACAGGTGCGGGTGCAGGGCTCACTTCCTAGTCCAGCTGCGTCACTGTCACTATTCGCTGCTCCTTGAGGGGCCGCGGAGGACCGCTGGCTCTCCGGGACCCACTGTCACATGGCCCCTCATTGAACAGTATTCCAGGAGCAAACCCACGGAGGAAGCCACAGGCCACTCACCCACCACCTGTCAAGCTGGTGGTGCAGACCTGTCCATGTGTGCACATGGGTGTGTATATTAAACGCAGCCGATCTCATTTATAGGAAACATTTATCCCCAGACTGAAGAAGACCTCGGAATTGCTGGGAGTGCCAGCTGACGTAGCAGTTGTGTGGCCCACACAAGCAACCTGACTACTCTGGGCCACAATTTTCTCAGCTGTAACACGTGGACTCTAACGCCGACTTCAGGGGATTGCGAGGGTGGGAGAGAGGATGTATACGACCGTGTTTGGATTTAGTGGCCACTTGCGTTAAATCAGCATTAAAGAAGAAACATGTCACCCATTGGGGCTTCCGTTTGGCGTGATGTCACCTTCAGCAAGCTGGTTACCTTTTTCTGCTAGTTGACATTCCCTAGCTGATTGTGTCAAATTCATAGATGCTGTCCTGCTGGTCCTCTCTAATCTCACTTGCCTGTCAGCTCCAGCAAGCTGGCCTATGTGACCCTACAGCATTTGTGCCACTCTCGAAAGAGAGGTTCCTGGGAGCAGCATCACAGCGTGAGCCATGTGGGCTCCACAGCCAAGGAACAGGGAACCTCGGGGCCTCCCTTTGTAACTGTCACAGTGACGGGACATTTAGCTGCCATATTCAAGGCAGCACTAGACGTTTGGGCCTGTCTGGCCAGGACACCCTGATTGGAGGTGGACCCCAAGGGAGACATGCGCGGGGACGGGTGCAACCTCCCCAGCACTGTGGCTTGAAACAACCACAGCCGCTGTCTGGACTCTTCTCTGCACTCTGTCCCCACCCCTGAAAGTACACCTTCCCTTAATGACAATGGGCTGCCAAGAACACCCCTCCTTTAAAGAGCGTCGGAAGTTCATCACTTCTTGTCCAATGTACAGTTAAGTCGGTGCCTCTAAAGAGCATCTGAGCATTTGAAAAGCTTAAAAGAGAGGTTTGAACAAAATCTTGTTAAATAGAAACTGTGAACAGTGTTTTTGCCTTCAGGGAAGGAAATTGTGTGACTGGGAAGCTTTGCACTGTATCACCCTTGTGTAACTTTTGAATTTGAACCTTGAGAATGTATCTCTTAGGTTAAAATCAAATAAAATGAAAACAAAAACTTCCTTTTTAAAACTTCCGAAAACTCACGATGTTACTGGTCCAAAGTTCACGCACTCAATGCTTCAAAAATGCCAAAACTCGAAGCATCAGAATTTGGAGAGAAGAAAGATTTATTGATCGAGAAGAAGGTGCCAACTGAGTAAATGGGTGAGCTAATCCTCAAATCCATCTTTAAAAAGTACAGAGTTCAGGCTTCTGTTACATCCAGGGAAGGGGAAATAAGAGGGGCAAGAGCTGACTGACCCCTACAGACTCCTGGGCACCAGCAGAGCTCAGAGGAGGATGGTGCTGGTTGATGTGAGTCTGCTCAAGAGGGTCCTGCAGATCTTTGATAAATGATGCCTAAAGCCCAAACTGCCGGCAGAATTCCTCTGATGATATCGCATGTCTACAAGCCAGACTAAGCAGAAGCTATTAGCCTGAAGGCCATGGGATCAAATCAGGCTTGAACAGGCTGCAATCAGAGAGACTGAGTATTCATTCCGCTCTGTTACAGTATTCTGTGGTTGTCTCAAAAGCAAGCGGTTCACTTTTTACCGCACCTGCTGTGAGAATAAAGGTCTTTCTCAGCCATCAGACTGCGGCCATTTCATGAAATGTAGACGTCACTCTGAAGGGACACATAGTTATTGTGAAGGACCCCAGAGGCACCCTGCAGAGGGACTTTAATCACATCAGTGTAGAACTCAGTCTTTTTGGAAAGAAAAAGTAGAGGCTCCGGGCTGACCAATGGTGGGGAAATAAAAAGGAACTGGGGACCATTCTCACTCTCCACAGTCACGTATAGAACATGAAGAAGGGGGTTACGCTGGGCTTCCTTCTGTTACAAGATGAGGTCTCTACGCTCACTTCCACATCAGCATTGTTATTCAGGAGGACCGTTCTCTTGCTGAAATTGGAAATTTCTTGGGTAAACACTATCCGCAGAGTTCAAATGAAGTCTGGTTTTGCTTTCTCAGTATCTCTAGGCCAGAAAGATGAGTTACTTCTTGAAGGCAACGACATGGAACTTGTATCAAAGTCAGTTGCTTTGATTCAACAAGCCACAACGGTGAAAAACAAGGATAAGGGAACATTTTGGATGGTATCTATGTTCCTGAAAAAGGAGCAGTTCAGCAGGCTGATGAATAAGATCTAAGCTGTCCAGCTACCGAAACAGCAAGATGCCAGGTGATCGCTCACACTCATTTGTGATATTTTGAAGATGAAATAAAAGCTCTGTATTGATTTGGGGGCAAGGGGGAGGGATTATTTCAGTCCTGCTGGCCTCTTCGGAGTCCAGTTTTTCAGAGGTTTTCAAGCCTTCCTTCTCCCCCTCTACCTCCCAGTGGTGTGACTCGTTTGGCCAGATTCAACCCCCCTCCCCAACCCAACCTTACTGCCTGAGAGACTACAGGCTGGAAAAGACTAGCAGGTGTAGCAGCAGAAACCCTGCTCAAACCCAGCAGGAAGCACCTCCACAACCCTTTTGGGCACTCCCAACTTCCTTCCTCTGTCCACCCCTCAAACATTGAAACTCCCAGGCCAAGATGTCCTCAGGGGGATGACATCCAGGCCCAAGAGAAGAGGTATTGGGCTCCCTCCATCTGGAAGGAGAAGTCCCGGCAGCATCTGGTGAAGTGGCCCCAAGCCCCATCAGGGGTTCCTCACATTGCCCAGGACTTGCAGATGTGACCTCTGACCTCTCAAGGATCCCGGGCAAGGGGAGCAGAATCTGCTCACGTCTTAATCCTGGGGACTGGGGTCGTGAGGGAGTCCCGCCGCTCCTTGGAGCTTGGAGAGAAAGAGCCCATCACGTGGGAAGGGCTACTCAGAAAATCATTTTGTGGCTGTTATATCATTTGAGGGGAAAAAAATATTTTTAGCCAAAATCCAAGCCCACAGCCCTGTGGGAGTGAGTGAAGGAGCCACTCAGCCTTTGTCTTGGACTCAGCAGGGGCTTTGGACCTGGGCTGGCTCCCTGGGTCTCAGGACACCAGCAGGGGCCAATTCTACTCTCAGTCCCTTTTCCAAAGACACTGATGGCTGGGCTGCCAGCCGCGTTGCCCAGCAGGTTTGCAGGCTGAGCACAGGCAGGATCCTTTGCTATTTCTGGGCTCAGTCTCTTTCCCCACCTTCCACCTCAGGACCCCCTCCCAAAGCTGCCACCCCCACCCAATCTGCACCACCCCTGGGTGCCGCAGCCACCCAGGGTCAGCCTGCAGGCTAATTGTCAGGGGTCTTTGATCTCAATGATTGTCAACTAAATATACCTTCTCTCTCCCTTCTCTCGCTCTCTTTTTTTATCCTTACCCACGGACAGTTTTTCATTGCTTTTAGAGAAGCAGGGAGAGGCAGAGAAAGAAATATCAATGTGAGAGGGTAGCATTGGCCAGTTGCCTTCTCGCAGGCACCCTGACCAGGCATCTAGCCCACAACCTGGATATGTGCCCTACCCGGGAATCGAACCCACAACCTTTCAGTCTATGAGATGAAGCTCCAACCAACCGAGCCACACCAGCCAGGGCTGCCTTCTCTTTTGAGTTGCAAGATAAATATTATTTCAGTTGATCCCACTGGTGATACAGTGCCTGCTACTTACCAACGCAACAAATTCTAACTGAAATTGGTTCTTACAACCACCCTGTGAGAACCACCCAGTATTTATTATCTTCCTTCTTTCACTTTAAGTCATGAAACCCAAAGAATGTGTGATTTTTGCCTACAGCCCCACAGCAAGAAAGCGGAGGACTGATGAGCCAGCTCCAGCCTCCTGCGTCCGGGTCCAGAGCCCCTTCTTCTGCACACGTCACTCCAAAGTGGGTCTACAAAATTCTGCAGTGGCTGCGGACCTTTCCCTCGGTATTTCCATGCCCCCGATGTCACAGGCCCTCCAGAGCTTCGGGGCAGTGTTCCCCCACGCCTTCGTGTGGGGACTCCTATGACTCAGGCACACACCTGTGCCCTTCCTTGGTTTAGGTGTTTCTTTCATAAGGAAAATCACTAATGATCCAAAAAGTTCTGTCTGAAGTTGCCAAAGGAGAATGAATCAGTGTGTTGACTCTGAGAGACCAGTTTCCCAGAAAGCCAAACATTCCTGTGCGATGGTTCTTTCCTTTTCACAGAAACACACGAAGGTAACTCATACATTGGGAGCCACAACAAGGAGCCCACCACAATGGAAGACTGTGCAGCAGAAAGAAAGAAGGAACGCCTACCTTTTGCGACAGCATGGATGGAACTGGAGAGCACAGTGATCCCTCACTTATCGTGGGTATTACGTTCTAGACTCAGAGAAGGAAAACTCTGACTCCAAAAAACCTCCGCTGCCTTGCGGCATACCTCTTCAGGGGAAAGGCTAAGGGAGTAAACCCCGACAGAAAATCCGGAGCCGGAGTCCCTAAGGCGGTTTGACGTTGTAGTCAACACCGGCAACTCCTGCGGCGCACCTGAACCCAAGCTGTATCGACTCCGTCTTTCCCTTGGACCCTTCAGCTGCGAAGAGAGGGGGGGTCTGCTGCATGGGCAACAGCAGACCCTCCATATCACCCTGCCCAGGCTCTGTAGCTTCACTGGAGAGGACACTCCAGCGTCATCGCAAGATGTCGATTCAACACGGGAGGAGACAGATACCATGTCACTCCCGAGTCGGACTGCACAGCCATTCTCGGCGGTGCAGATAGACTCTTAAGAAGCTACACCATCGTCTCTCGAGACGGACGGCTGCCGACGACGACGACGTTCTAGACTCCCCCGCCCCCCGCGACAGGTGAAAATCCACGAAGTATGAACCTTACATTTATTTTAGTATTTATATGTATTTTAAGGATTTATAAACCCTTCCCACACACTTAGAAACCGTTCCCAGTCCCTTAGTAACCTTTCCCACTCCCTTATTAACCTTTTCCACACTTTTATAAACACTACCTATGTTCTTAAACATATTCTACACCCTTAAACCTACGTAACTTTAACCACATACATATACAGTACCGCAAAATCCCGCGATATAGTGAAAAATCCGTGATAAATAACTAAATATATTTCTTAAAATCCTGCGATTCAGTGAGGCCGCGATAAGTGAACCGTGATATAAAGAGGGACTGCTGTATTAGGCCTAATGAAATAAGCCAGATGGTGAAAGACAAATACCGTATGATCTCACCTAATACAGGAACCTAATGAACAAAACAAACAACCAAGCGAAATAGAACCAGAGGCATGGAAACAAGGGACAGACTGACAGTGACCAGAAGGGCCGGGGTGGGGGAGAAGGGGAAGAGTCTAGTTAAGGAACTAATATTAATGACCTATGGACACAGATAACAGGGTGGGGATTGACTGTGTTGGGGAGCAGGGCAGAGGTGTGCAATGGTGGGGGGTAGGGAATGGGACAACTGTAATAGATCAACAACTTTTTTTTAAGGAGAAGGAGGCCACCCCCAGTGGCCCCACCAATGTTGTAAATCTAAACCTAGGTCATCTAGACCCAGGTCAGTCTGCCCTTATGAGAAACGCCTCATTGCTGAGGAAACCTAACATACCCCGATCATACCTCCAACTCAGCTTTAGCTAGCTCACCTTACCCCAGAGAATAGGACCCACTCGCCTCCTAAGGAAATCCCCGACCTCCTAGCCAACACGCCCTATTTCCACGGTGCCTGTTCTAACACTCTGGAAAATGCCCTCTTGCCCCAGATCGCCTGGGAAGAGTCCTCTACAGCTAGGGAGGCACTGTACTCCCCAATCCATAGATTGCTTTCCCTTGAATAAAGGACCTCAGACTTGTTACTAAATTATAGAATTTTTGTCATTCGCTAACACCCAAAAAGGAAGCTGGAAGAAATAACTCATTCATCAGACAGTACTGAAACATCACCCACCCCCCCTCCCCAGGCTACCGAGGAGAAATCTGGAGAGAGAGAATTCCTATGACAACAGTGCCATCAGCTGGGACGTCTCGACAGGGCATGGAAGAGGCACTTGTCCCTTTAGTCTAATCAGGCTTGGTTCTTATTTTGCAGGAGTATGATCGATCATGTCAATAAAAATGACCCAAAACTTGAAAGGTAGGCACTACAAGAGCCTGGGTGCCCTTCCATGGTCTCCCAGGGCATTCTCTCACAGCTCACTCGCGGCTCATTTAGGACGCTGCAGAAATGAAACTTTTGGTTGCCTTACTATTGATGGGGACCTAGACTCAGTCAGAGTATATGTTCATTTGTAGAACACTGACAAGTTGCACATGATTTTGCCAGGTGGAGGCGCACATGAGCTGTGTCCAATAGAACACATCATCCTTGAGGATGATGTCCTCATCCGCCAGTTCTGTGTCTCGCTTCTGCCATTATTTTTCCCACCAAGTATACTTTTACTAGAGATTATGATCTTCCGAAGAATAAATATTTCTTGTGGGCTAAGTGTGTTTCTAAGACAAGCTACCACCTGCAAGAGAAAGAAAAGAAAATGCATCCGAAGCCCCCAGCAATTCTGCTCCCTGCAGTCACCCACTCAGAGCTTTAGGGTTAGTTACCCAAGCTGTCGCCAGGGAAAATGGAAGAGGGGACATTATTGGTGTTCACCCACAGGAGACTCAGCAGGAACTTCCCCATCCTGTTGGGAGACTGATCTGTCCCCCCAAAAGGGCTGAGGATACGGGGGAAGTAAGACACCCCCAAGTGGGACATCACCCAAAGGTCTAAATGGAGTCTTGTCTCTTCATCCGGTAGCAGAGGCTGAGTTAGTTAAACTGGGGCTTGTGCTAGCTGAAGACCTGCTTACCCTCCAGCACTAGCGCGTAAGCCCCGAATGCAGGCACTTGGCCTTTGTTTCCTCTGCATCCCTAGCAAAGTCAGGAAATGGGATGCTGAGGGGAGATGTCTCTACACGCAAGACCCAGTCTGATGAGGACTGGCTGAAGAAGGACATGAGGGAAGCTTCTGGGTGATGGGAATGTTCTGTGTTGTGATGGGGGTGGTAGGTTCCCTTGGGGGCAAACATTTTCAAACCTGATCAATGGTACACCTAAAATGGGTGCATTTTATTGTATGTAAATTACACCTCAATAAAACTGATTTAAGAAGAAAGCACCCTAATCAGGATTTCCTGTATTTTTTAAATAGTGTGTGACTCACTCTAAGCAGTGCCTGATTTGCAGAGGCCAGACGGTTACCTCCTGCCATTTTCAGAGTATTTGAATGAAATACTTATAAAAACAAACACTTTGGGATACCCAGTGGAGGTGGAAGCCTTCCCTTACATAATCAACTTTAAGAACAAAAAACTAGACCTCTGGCCAAGATGGAGGCCTAGACAGACACGCTGCATCTCCCTCCACAGCTAAGAAGGAACACAGCTACCTCAGAACTAGAGACAACCAGAAGTTCCAGAAAAGCGAGCTGCATGGAAATCCAACAAACAAAGAAATAAAGAAGAAATACTCATCCAGACAGGTAGAAGGGGCAGAGTTGGGGTGGAGAGGACGCAGTGTGATGGCAGCAGCAGTGGCAGTGGCAGCGGCAGGCCAGAGGAAATTGTGGTCACACATTTTAAAAAGTGGGGAGGGACACCTGGGGAGTACTCCCAGCACCAGACCAGACCGCACAGCTCATGGTCCCAGCGCCGGGGAAAATCAAGCCTCATTGCTTCTGACTGTGCAAACCAGTGGGAGATGGGGTGAAGGTGGAAACTGCTAGTCTCTCAGCAGAGTCTGCTTGTTTAAAGGGCCCCCACAGTCCTAGAACATCCGCAGACCCATCCACTCTGGGAACGACGGCCAGGGCAATAGCTAGAGAGGTGCCAGTCCCATATGAGAGTGGGAAAAGTGCCTGGAAAAGGGGCAAGTGCTGAGCAACTGGCATTGTTCCCTCTCTGACCTCTGCCCCACACACAGTGTCACAAAGTGGTGAAATGGGTTGCCCTGTACTAATGAATCCCTAAGGCTCTGCCCCTTACAATGTAATGGGAGCAAGAGCTCTGCCTAAGACACAGAGGCAAACAAACACAGGAGCCTGTCAAGATGAGGAGACAGAGAACTATGGCCCAAAAGGGGGAACGGATCAAGGTTCCAGTGGGAGAACTAAGTGATGAGGAGATAGCAAACCTAACAGATGAGGAGATAGACAACCTAAGAGACACAGAGTTCAAAACACTGGTGATAAAGATGCTCATAGGCTTGACAGATATGATTGGGTACAGAAAACACATAAAGGAAGATGTGAAGGCTATGCTAAGTGAAACTAAAGAAAACCCACACAAAACCAATGGTGAAGGGAAGGAAACCAGGGTTAAAATCAATGATTTGGAACATAAGGAAGAAAAAAACAGTCAACCAGTACAGAACAAGGAAGCAAGAGTTGAAAAAAATGAGGAGAGGCTTAGGAACTTCTGGGACAACTTTAAACATGCCAACATCTGAGTCATAGGGGTGCCAGAAGGAGAAAAGGACAAGCAAGAAATTGAAAGCTTATGTGAAAAAATAATGAAGGAAAACTTCCCAAATTTGGTGAAGGAAATAGACATACAAGTCCAGGAAACACAAAAAGTCCCAAACAAGCTAGACCCAAGGAGGACCACACCAAGACACATCGTAATTAAAATGCGAAAGGTTCAAGATAAAGAAAGAATCTTAAAAGCAGCAAGAGAGAAGCAGAGAGTTACCTACAAAGGGGTGCCTATAAGACTATCAGCTGATTTCTCAAAAGAAACTTTGCAGGCAAGAAGGGACTGGCAAGAAGTATTCAATGTGATGAAAAGCAGGGATCTACAACCGGGATTACTCTATCCAGCAAAGCTATCATTTATGGAAGGACAGATGAAGTGCTTCCCAGACAAGGTAAAGCTAAAAGAGTTCATCATCGCCAAGCCCTTATTATATGAAATGTTAAAGGGACTTATTTAAGAAAACGAAGATCAAAACTATGAACACTAAAATGACAACAAACTCACAACTATCAACAACTGAATCTAAAAAATAAAAACAAAATCTAACTAAGCAAACCAGAATAGGAACAGAATCATAGGTATGGGGATCATTTGGAGGGTTATCAGCTGGGGGGGGGGGGCAGATAGGCAAAAGGTGCAGGGATCAAGAAGCATAAGTGGTTGGTACAAAATAGACAGGGGAAAGTTAAGAATAATATAGGAAGGAGTGAAGCCAAAGAACATATATGCTCGACCCATGGACATGAACTAAGGGGGTGTGGGATTGCTGGGGGAAGGGGGGGTACTGGACAGAGGGGAGCAAAAGGGAAAAAATTGGGACTAACATAACAACATAATCAATAAAATATACTTTAAAAAAAAAGAAGAAGAACAAAAACTAACGTGGATTCCTAATTCAATATTAGCTGACCAATTGTCCTTCATCTCAACTGGCAAAAAAAGCAAAACTTTTTGAAAAATTAGAATTAGAAAGAATGTTAAAGATTATCCAGTGACCAACCCATTCATTTTACAGAAGAGGAAACGGGCCCAGCTGACGGAAGGATAATGGGGAAATGTGTTCTCCAAAGGTGATTCTTAAAGTCGGGCTAGATCTTTCCAGAAATCTTCCTCACAGCTTCTTGAAAGGCAACCCAGTGATATTTCTGCACGTGATCTCTTTGGAAAACACTGGCAATAGAGATACTTCCAGTAATGAGGATAAAAAAATGACTCATATCTTTAAAAAAATGTCTAGCATCAAATCACTCTGGTATATCCAGGATGAAGCTGTATTTTAATTATGTTTCCCATATATAACACAGATAACAAGCTCCTTTAATAAAGTCTTTGGTTTTTTTTTGTTTGTTTGTTTGTTTGTTTTTAATACAATCTAATTTATATTTTTCTCCAGGCCAGGGACATTGATTTTTAAGATGAAAATTTACACTTGCTACAGACACTGCAAGCATAGACTTTTTGCACCAATAGATCAAGATATTTCTAGTTGTCTTCAGATCCTTGTCCAGGGTTGAGCAATAATTGCACACGGCATCACGGCTGCTTTGATCTGCATAAAGAATGTTAGCGTGGGTGGCGCTGAACTGTGTGGTATTTATTCTGCTGGGCATCCAATTCAGTTCAGTTATTTCAGTTCATTCTAACTGAATACCTACTGTGTGCAAGACACTCTGCTAGGGCCAAGTGCAGAAGCTGCCCTGTAACGTGCTACATGAAGGGGAGGACAGACCCCGGGTGGGTTGGGCATGGCGGGCAAAAAGAGGAGATTATAAACCTCAGGTAGCAGCATCCGCTCATTCATTCAACACGCATGGCGTGCTTTCTTGAGCTGTTAAGATGCTTCTAAAGAAGAAGAAGCATGAGTGTGGGGCTGTGGCTGGAGGTGCAATAACAAAATGTGATGAAGGCTCTTGGCCAATTTTTATTCGGCTTTCCCAATTCTGAGCTTTTGTTTCTAGCCCAATTCCCTAGGCAACAGGCTACATGGTGAGTGATTTAGAAGCATGCTTTATTAATCTATAAACTAATTAAAACATATTGCAATGATTTCTCAGTATTATTCTTTCACTAATAACTTTCATTTTGGATACCGAAAGAGAAAATCATGTACTCTCTCACAGACTTTGGGAATGCTGAAGGCCAAGAGCATCTAGAAGGTTATAGATTCTGCACCTGTAAGAGATTTAATCTGGATTCCAAACCTGTGCAGAGGGACTACTGTTTCGTTAAGAACAGCAACCTAGTGCCCTGGCCAAGTAGCTCAGTTGGTTACAACATTATCCCGATACACCAAGGTTACGGGCTCGATCCCCAGTCAGGGCACATGCAAGAATCAACCAATGAATATATAAATAAGTGGAACAACAAATCCATGTCTCTCTCTCTCTCTCTCCCTTCTCTCTCTAAAAACCAATTTATTAGTTTTTTAAAAGAATAACAATCTAGCGTTATCTCACCTGAAGGGGACAGGAAACCCATATTGGAGCCAGCCAGGAGTACAAAGAAGCAAACAGGCTCAGGTGGGCTGGGTGACTCTCTGGGACATTCTTGATCCATCTCCTCCTACCCAGGGTTTGGGGCAGAGAGGACAGGCACAACTACGATGCTTTTGTTCGTCTCAAGTACCTGAGTTGACGGTCTCCAGGTCCCCTTCCCCAAGTTCTTTGAGGACCCAAAGAATCAGGAAGATGGTGCTGAAGATGATGTTTGTGCCAGGGGTGAGCTTCTGCAGACCAAACACTGCCCTTGGCACTTGAGTGACCAGCCACCCAAGATGCTGAATTCGTGACAAGAGAAAAGGAGAGGGAGTCTGTGAGCTTTATCTCCTTGGTTGGTCAACTTCTTCCAGCAAATCCCCATAAAAGGGCTCTTACCACCAGACACCATTAAATAAAGGACTGCCTGGTGCTTTAGAGACATCTCCTTCCCAGACAACCCCCACCCCCACCACACACACACCCTGAAATGAAAACAGCAAGAATCCCCACCCAAGGACCCTGGGTTCCCTCAGCCCCCAGCCCTCCCAGATCTTTCTAGTTTCCAAGGTCAAGCTCTTACCCTGGGCTGGTAAGGCGAAGGCAGCAGAGCCCCAGCTGCAGTTGGCAAGGAGACGGCCATCACTCGCCTTAGCTGGGGGTAGGGGGTGAGGGACATGGTTTGCACAGTGGCCTCGTCGTGGTCTGTGCGCAGACGTGATTACAGAACAGTCTCGTTTTGTCCACCCTCATGTGATGTTGACGTTGACGGGTGGGTGACACTGGCTTCTGCTCCACGGGGGCACGTGACAGCCTCGCTGTGAGCCCCGGTCAAGCGCTGCTTCTGTCTGTCTCCCTGCAATGGCAGCGCCTTGGTCCTCACGTTCTGGCCTGCTCTGTGTCCCAGTCTCACAGCTTCACAGCGGGATAAGGGTCATAAGGGTTGTCACCTGGCAGGGGAAGAGGAGGATGGATGAACAAGAATGACGGGGACTTGCTTGGGGGTAGGGGTGAAATAGCATCTTAGCTCAGAGCAGTCACACCTGTCACCTGAATGGATCCAGGGCTCAGCTCCTTATCTGGGGAGAATGGGATTCCAAAGCTATGTTGGCAGGAAGAAAGGGATTAGGGTAGCACTGGTGTGCAGGTGTCATTTGAATTATTGGAAGGAGTTCCAGGGAGCAGGGTGGAGAGGCAATGAGTGGCCATTCTTAATATAGGTAACCCTCACAAGCCCCTCTCTCGGGAAACATAGGTAGTGTGATCGTACGTTGTAATTTTCTCGTATGTCCTGATGTTAAGTAACACAACCGTTTGAATTACCTGGGATAGAATTTTGCTACACACTGTTTTAATCTTATTTTTTAGTGAAGGGAATCCATGCCTTCTCTGAGCCTCTGAGAACAGGACAGCAAAACGGGATTAGAAGTACAAGAGATTTGTTGGGGGAAATACTTGTGAGGAAGGAAAGGCTCCCTCCCGGGAGCAGAGTCGGCAGGGAACGCCTGAGTGGAGGGACAGGGAGAGGGGGCCTGCGGAGAAGCACCTCAGACCACAGCACAGTGCTGAGGAAATCTTGTCCTGGCCGTGGGGGCATCCCCATGCTCAACATCCCCATTCAGGGAGTCCCCTAGTCTGGCGGGGCGGGCATGGGTCAGCACGGATGTCTCTGCCTTGCTCAATCCTTGCCCAAAGACGGGCACGGGAAGAAAGACTGGCCCTGTGTCCCTATCAGTCAACTCTGCTCCTTGCAGTAGGTGTTCTGACAGCACCTGAGCACCCGCCTCCTCGGCCATGTTTCTCCAGGCGCTGGTGCCACTTGTTTTGAGTTGTCGAAGCAGCTCAAGATTTCCCAGAAGCCGAGGCTTTGAGGAAATTAAACACGCCAGAGTTTTTATTAAGGGAAATGCCTGTGAAGGATAAACGGGGGAAGAGAGGAGAGAGAACCCTATACAAATGTCGTGGAAACTGTATACTGCTGGCGAATAAATCAGTTCATCGAGGTGATTAAAAAACGTTGTTTAGTCATGTGTCCTGTATTTTGACTTGGGGAAATAATGATGGTTTCTTTATAAGTCACATGAAGTGGCGAATTTGGAATTTGGAAAACGTTGAACTAATAAGGTCTGCCTCAACGACTGAGTCTTGCACGGTTCCTTCCTGTTTGAGCTTCTTCGCAGGTACCCTGGCCCTAGCTGCTTCTCAACTGCTCCACAGGGCGTAGGGTAGGGGCTGATTTGCCCGCCCCCCCCCCGGGGGATATTTGGTAATGTCTCCAGACAGTTTAGCTGTCACAGCTGGCATCTAGTGAATGGGTAGAGGCTGGGGTGCTACCAGACATCTTAATGCATAGAAGAGCTCCCAGAGCAAAGAATTATCCCACCCAGATGGCAGCATCGCTGAGGCTGAGAAACTGTCCTTCTCGCAAGAAAGCAGCAGCATGCATGACATAATGGGCTTACTGGGCTTAGTGGGGAGACCTCCAGGGACTGGGACTGTTATAGGCACACAATTCATGTGCTCGATGCTTCAAAAGAAAGGCCAATACTCAATACATCAGGAAGGCATCAGCTGAGAAGACGGAAGAATGAATCCTCAATTCCATCTTCAGAGCCCAAAATTCAGCTATCTTTTAAGTCAAGGGAAGGGAAGAGAGTGTGGTCCGAAGACAGCAAGACAGCTAGGTGCCAAGAGGAAACCAAGGAAAATCGAGCAATTTCGAAATCTCTTTGTTCCCAGTTGGTCCCTTGACTCCCATAAATTTTTGATAAATAAACAGTGTGTATTTCTTCACTTCTTGGAGGGTGGCCTTCTGACAAGGGTTTTCTCTTGCAAAGACTCAAGCCTCCTGCAGGATTCCTGCAGTTAATTAGCATATCTATAGCAGGAGCTATTAGCCTGAAGGCCATCAGAGAAAGCCAGCATTTCACTCTGTCACATGACCTTTTGGATGGAAAGACTCAGCCCTGAAACAGCCCCTGAGCCAGACAACTCGTTACAGTCACTTCCTAACAGTAGACTGTTCACGGAAATAAGAAGCTTTGTCTAATTGATGCCCCAGACCCCCTTCTAAGCTCTTCTGGTTGGCCTAACAATCAAATTAACACAAGAGACTGACAGGAGAAAATAACCAAATGTATTAGGTATGTACGTACGTGAGTTCCCTGAGAATATTGGACCCCAGACAAATGGGGCAACTGAAGCTTATATAAAATTCTGGGCTAAGGAGAGGGCGTCAAGGGTCTGCGACTTCAAAGGGAAGGTAGATGCTAAGGTGATGCCGTTACAGAGCGGGGTCCCCTAGGAGATAGGAGGGTCTTTGACCATTGAATGATGACATAAAGCTTACGGGGCCTGCGTAAAATTCTACACGTGGCCACAATTAGTCACCCTGCCCACTGCGTCACAGGCCGCAGTCAGGGACTTAAAAATAAGGCAGCAGGCATTTGTGTGAGAGAACCGTGCAGCTTTGAAAGGGAAGGGAGACCTCCATGCGGTTTACAAGGAGGCTGGGAACTCCATGTGGTTCTGCATTAGAGATGGAGAGAACCGTGACACAGGCAAAAGGTCTCCAATCAGGATCCAATGATTGGGAGCTTCCGGTAAAGCTGAACTGTGTCTGGGAAGTAGGAAAACGGTACCTCTGACTTTCCTATTCTAAAACTAGCCTGGTTTGGCAAGAGGGGAGGCAGAACTATGTGTTTGTGGGTGTTTTAAAGAAAATAAGACTTAACGGCAGAAATCTGCCTTTAATCTTAATCTGTATAACCTTTAAATAAACAATTCCTTTTCTTTTCACCAAATTCTGGTATTGAGAGTTATGCTTTTGGAAGCGGGCAATTGGGGCCCTCATAACTGAACAGCCCGTGGGTTCCGTTTCAATCGGGGCAGCCTGTGGGTTTGGTTATAAAGCTCCTTTCCTTACGCAGGTTTTTGTATAGGAAATCCTTTAGGCAGGTAATGGAGAGGGTCAAGTTTCTTCCTGGGTCATTGTTTCTTAAAAATAACCAGCTTAAAATCATCGAATTTCCCATGAGGCCTCTTTGGCAAACTCTGTTTCCCATCATTGGTCACTTAACCTCCCTCTGCCTCAGGTCTTTCATCTGAGGAAGTCATTGACCTACGAGATGTTTCTCACCGGATGGCATGGAACACCAGTGCATTCTAGTGGAGAAAAGGGTTCATTGCTTTGTGGGTTGTGCCATGACTTTTAGCTTGAAAGAAGGAGTCATGAACCATGCTTGTAAATGAGTCACCCATGACAAGTAGGTGATGTAGAACCTGACGTTAAGCTTCGGAAAGAGCTCTAGAAAATCTGGAAGGAAAAATGTGACATTACAGGATCCCCAGCTACCAATCACAAACACACACACACACACGCACATTCCCGTCAATTCCTTTCTACAAACCTTTCACACATCATGAAACATCTGAACACTTTCTTCAAGATTCAAGGACTTCATGTATATGACAGATGGTATGTGGGCTTTGGAACTCAACAGACCTATGATGGACTGTCAACCCCACCAAAGGATGTTCTTTGAAAAATTATCCTCTCTGTTAGCGTAGGGAGCTAGATATTACTAAAGAAAGGGAGCAAAGGGAATCGGACATTATTAACCATAATCAACTCGGGAGCGTAAGCCTGCTTGCTTCACCAGGTAGTACAGCTTCACACACTCCCCAGGGAGCCACTGGTCTGTCCCCACAGATTAGTTGGGGGGAGGGACAGAACAATAAAGAGGGAGAAAAGCACATGTGCTATAGGAGCCAAATGGTGACCATAGAGGCCTGTCAGTCCAGCCTGGGAAAGAATGGATTGGCTAGGAGGTGGGCCCATCAGAAGCCCACAAAAGCTTGGGAAGTTGATTGGTTATTTTGAAAGGACTCTGGTCCCTTCCAAGCCCAAGATAATATAATCTGGGCTAAAAAATGTCCACTCTCTCTGTCCCCCAGCATCACGTGCTCACTTCATTCATTTACATGTTCTCTCTATAGTATCTAGTCTAACCCTCATTCTGCAGGTGAATAAACTGGAGGCCAGGATGCCCCACAGGCCTTATCCAGGATCCCACAGCAAGCACCACCAAGGCCAGCCCTGGTCTCCCAGGACACCCCTTCTCTGCCCAGGAGTCTCCAGCTGCACATCCCCCTGCTGAGCAAAACATCACAGGTATAGTGTCTGGGTTTTTTTCTTTTTAATTGGTTCACGTATCATAGAATGAAGCAGGGTTTAGCATCAATACCAATTTAATTTTTCACTTTTAGAGTTATAAATGTTGAAAAACTGATCAGGTACATCGATTGGTGGGGCTGAAAAGCAGGATGTCACTTGTACTTGAACTCCTCAGAGTCAAGTCAAAAGTGCTCTGTTGGAAACCCAGCAAAAGGAGTTTCCACCCAGTCTTCTGCTTCTTCAATACCTACACCAATATTTCAACTCGTCCCTTTGTTTGACCAGGCGACCCCCCGTGGCAGAGAGGGAAGCGGAGGTTGTGAAAAAGCAACATAGAAGTTGAAGATCTAGAAACTGATTTCTTATCTTTGTTCATAGACACCCTGGAAAATTCTCCACGTTTTGTACATCTGAGCTAGGGCCGGCACTAGCAAAGTGAGTGACACACTTCCCTGGGGCTCAAAATTTAAGGAAGCACCCCCCCCCCAAAAAAAACCCTCAGTAATCATGATAAATAATGCCTGAATGAGATATTTTGAAAATCAAAATTAATGCAAAGAAATCCATGGTGAACACAACGTCAAAACTTATAATAAAGATCCCAAGACAGGGGTACCTGGCTTGAAGTCCACAGGTCTCAGGGTCCCAGACAGAAGAGCAGAAGTGGCCAATTAAAGATGGGTAACGATTCTCTTGCCCATGCTGCCACCTGCTGCTGAAGGTGAGTCATTCCCGCTGCCTGCCCAACAGGTGCCCAGGGACGCTTCTCCCGAGGGCCCACGCTCAGGCACCAAGGCACGCACTTCGGGAACTTTGAAAATCCACCTACTTCATGCCAGATCGCTGAGTGGAGTCCAAGAGCCCAAGGCTCAGTAGCAAGACCTAGATTTGAGCCTCAGCTTTGCCTCTGACTCGCCGCGCCTTCTTAAACAAATCACACCCCCCTTCTGAGCCTGAGTTTCTGCACCTATGATGACCTCATTACCTCATTACCTCTTCCCATAATTGTGGAATTAAATTAAATTCACAGTTTCTGTGAATGCCAAGGAGATTGTCTGGCCCAAAGTATGCCGTCTCCCACTACCACACATCAAATCCAACTGTTACGGGTTTATTACTGAAGGCGAAACCTTCCAAAGGACGACCAGGCAGGGAAGCATGCTGCAGTGGTCCAGAGGGTGGGCGATGCCGTGCTGATGGGATGAGGAAGGCTTCCCCTACCAGGTGTCACTACAGCGGGGCCGACATGACTGGAAAAGCCACGTCTTGTCCAGAGCTGGCCAATAGCCTCTGGGGATCACAGGCCACTTCTCTGATGCTTTTTCTCAGAAATATTCTAGTACATAAAGTGAGCATGACAGTGATGGTAAACAGACCAAGGCCCGTGTAGATCAGCCCTGGGGTAAATCCTGGCTCGGCTGCTTACTAGCTGTGTGACAGAGGAAGTCCCTAAACTTCCTTGAGCCTCAACTTTCTCTTCAGGATAATAACACGTCTTGTCCTGGGTGGATTGAATAAGACAACATATTAAAGTTCCTGCAACGTGGTGGGCAGAGGGAGTGGGAGCTGTTATTGTAAACATGGAGTTTTCTGTGAGGACTGGGAAGGAGGGGGACACACCAGCCGGGCAATGGTGGCAATTGTCATATTTGGCTTCTGCACCAACCAGAGTGTGTCTGGCAAGGAGGGGGCTGAAACTCCCCCGTGGGCAGCCTCTGCTCTGACTCCACCCCCACCCCCAGCAGGACTGAGCACGTCAGTGTACCCCAGAAAGGGATCGAGGACAGGAGGGATGTGGGGGAGTCTCCGCTGCCCTGAAGTTGGGAAAGGGATGCTGGATTCCAACAGAGGAAAGCGGAGTTTACAAAAAGAAAGCTGGAGGTCTGAATACGGCTGTAACTCAGGTAACAATCTTATACCAGTGTTCATTCCTCCCACGACCTTGGTTATGTAAGAAAACGACCTTGCTTTCAGGGACACACTCAGATAGATATCTGGGGAGCGGCGACATCATGCCTGCAATCCACTGTCAACCGGTTCAGAAAAATAAAAGGATAAAGCGAAGACGGAAAAATGTTCATGTTTGGAGAGCCTGATCGAAGGGTATACAGGAATTCTTGGTCCTTTTCTGTAGGTAGGAAGTGATATGGAAAAAAAAAAAAAGTTATAAAAGAAAAAGGCAGCAGCAGTCCGGGATCTCTTTCCCCTGCCTCCGCGGAGCCCCTCTCCCGAGAACCCACCCAGCCGCCCTCACACGCCCTGTCCCCACCGCGAGCACCCGGCACAGACGCACCCACTCTCCAAAAGCTGCACCAACTTTATTTGCAAAGGGAGGCTCCAAGCGCTGGAGGGCGTCTGCGAGCCGGGGTGCGAGGCCGGAGGGTCGCACGGCCCCGCCCCCGGCCCCCGGGCCCCGCCCCTCCCAGGGGCCCCATCAGCCGGCCTCCCGGCCGCACGCAGCCCCGCCCCCGGGTCCCCGGGCTACACGATGGCGAACTGGCAGATGGAGGGCAGCTTGTCGCGGCAGCGCTTGTCGAACCACTTGCCGTTGGCCGCGCCCGACAGCGCCGCGCAGTTCTCCGCCTTCCCGCCGTCGGGCTGCGCCGTGATCTCCGTCTCCCAGTTCTTGTAGGTGATGGGGCCGCCGGTCATGTCCACCCAGGCGCCCTCGGTCGCCATGTCGTTGAGGCCCAGCCAGATCTCGGCCTCGGCGCCCAGGCTCTGGCGCAGGTACTCGTACAGCGCGTCGTTCTCCGAGCCCGTCTGCGGGGTGCCCAGCGTGCCCCCGCGCGAGATGCAGTCCTCGCTCGCCTCGTGGAAGGTCTTCGCCTGGCTGAAGGCCAGGAAGCACTTCATGTGCACCTTGGTGCCCTTCAGGCAGACTGCGAGGGGGAGAAAGGGCCGTCACGAAGGTCCCCGGGTCCCCGAGCCACAGAGCCACCCGCCCAGAGCAGGCCCACCCACCTCCATCCTGTCCCTGACCACCCCATCGGCCCTGGACGGTCCCCAGACCCAGACACAGACCCAGGCCAGAGGGCGTGCTGGGGTGGGCACCGTGCAGAGCCCAGGCCCCCGTTGAAGAGGTCCTGGTGCTCCTGCTGCTGGGGTGAAGTCAGCCCCCCTGCTGCAGACACCCCAAACCCCGGACCTTGAGGCCACACCCCTCCAGGGGTGAAAGAGTGCAAAGGCAGGGTAATCATTCTGAAGGGCGCTTCCCTTTAGAATTAGGAAGCTAGACTGTGTTTACTCGGCAGTTGGGTTTGTACCTTGGTTTCTAACATTTTTAAACAGATGGGGCATATGCTCCGTTTGTCCTCCTGCTGCTGGCCCCCAAAATGTTAGGGCTGGATCTGCACTCCACCCCATCCCATCCCCTGGCTCACACAGTTACTCCCGCTCCACTTACTCAGCAAATACCTGCATGACCCCATGGGCAGCTGACCCCTCCGGAGTGTATCACTGAGCTGAGGTGACTCACACACAGTCCCAAGTCAGCCGTTCTGCCTCCTGCGACATTGCAGGTCGTGCAAGCTGGCCTCGTTGCCCTTCCCCATCTGGCCCCACACTGCCTTTCCTTCCTGCTGGGGACACTGTGACACACTGCCTCGGCCTGGACCCCCTTTGGGGATGAAGGATGCTAGACATGCTGTGGGAAGACAGCCCCTAGCTCTCAGCCCCCTTGGGAACCGCCCCAACGGAAGACAGCCACCTTGCCCAAGGCCATGTCCCCTCCCAGGACAGCCCGCACCCAGCGTGCACCAAAGGAGCCCCAACTCAGGACAGCTCTGCAGGGTCTTCCTGTTGTCTGGTGTCCCTCTGCTATTAGCTGAGGATTTCCTTGAGACCCCAGTGCTGCTGAGTTTTTTCTGTCCCCCCTCCCCTTCTTCCTTCCATCACCTCTCTCTCCCAGGAGCAGATCCTAACAGTAACCCCTAATCAGCCTCCTGCAGGCTAAATTCTATCTCAGGGCTGCTCTCTGGGAACCCCACCTGCAGCGCGCCCCCCCCCCCCCCACCGTCCCAGGGCTGGCCCTCCATGAATGCCGCTTCTCAGTGCCTTATCATCACTCTAACACGGTTGCTACACCCTGTTCACCATCCCTGGCTTCATGCCGGCCCTTCCTATACCTTTGCTCCGGCCGTGCCCTCTGCCTGCAACCCCTCTTTGGCTTCCTACACATCCTTTAAGGGTTCAGGCGAATGTGTGCTGGGTGGGGACCTCACATGTGGTTGGTGATTGGGGGAGAAAAGGGGCGATGGTGGGAGGGGGATTGCTCTTTGGCTAGGTCAGCGGCGCTCAGGCATGCTTTGGGTGGGTTATAGACAAGATGATTTACAAGCTGGGGTCGTGAGGGAGAGGCGGAGGAGAGGGACAAGGTCCCCAAGGAGGCCGGGAGACAGTGGACCTCCTGGCAATCAGCCAAGAAGGGGGGCTGGTAGGGACTTCCTTATGCCATAGACTTTGTGCAGGGAGGTCCCCACCACATCACCTCACCTCAGGGGGAAAATGGTGTCTGGGTTACATGGACTTTGCACAAGCAATAAGCTTAGACAGGAGAGGGATCTTAGGGCTTGTCCTGCAAATCCATCCCCATCCCTTCCACTTTACAGATGAGGAAACTGAGGCCTGGAGTGGCACTGTGCTCCAACACTGGTTGACCCAGCCAACACCCCCTTTTCCCACTCCCCCCACTTGTCTGTCTCCACTGCAAAAGCTGCAAAAGCTCATTCTTGCATTGGAGCTACAGGTGGTCATATGACAGAGCTCTGTGAGCTGGACTTTGCTGATAAATGGGACAGATGTGGCTGGTCCCCCTTCCCCTCTCCTTCCTGCCTGTAATGCACTCAGGATGCCCGGAACTGGGCCAGCATCTTGGAACAAGGCAGTGTAGCTTCTGAATAAAGGCAGCTACCTACCCCCAGGTTCACCTTTTTGTTTAAGCTACAGTTAGGTTTTCTATTACTTGAAGCCAAAACATGGTAGACACTTCTTTTTCCCCATCTGCCAGGTGAAGCAAGCTGTCCTTCCTCCCTTCACCAAAGATTTACTGAGTGTAGCTATGTGGCAGGCACTACGCTGGGCAGGGTGGCGGGAGAGACGAGGGTGACCAGAAGCACACACGGCCCCTGTGTTTCGGGGCTCATGGTGTAGTGCGGAAGGCAGACATAAACCAACCAGTGAATATAACGTTACAAATGGCAATACATGAGGTAAAGGATGTTCTTTCCTTTATGTTCTTCTGTGAGAGCTTATAGCTGAGGAGCCTGATTGAGACGAGGGATTAAAGACTTTGAGATGTTGATGCTGGAGGTGTTTATTATGTGGATCTTGGGGGAGCCATTCAGGCTGCCAGAAAAGCATGTGCAAAGGCCCTGTGGTGGAGGGACAGAGTGTGGCATGTTAGAGGGACAGAAGGATGGCAATGTGAATGCTGCAAGAAAAGAGGGCAGGGTGTGTGTAAAAACTGCCCATTGAAAGGGATCTTGGAAGTTTCTGGGGAGGTGGGAGGGGAGGGGAGGGGAGGGCCCAAGGCCCAGGAGAGAAATGTACCTTGGTAAGAGAAGCAGCAGGTGAGAGTGTGGCTGTGGACCATGGAGGTTTGTAGATTTCCTCAGGAAGAGCCAGGGTGACTCCCAGGTGATAATTTGGGAGGCAGCGTAACAGAGCTAAGAGCCAGGCTCTGCTGTCCTAGCTGTTGGCAAGACTCAGCTTCTGGGTAGAAGGTGGGGGCGGGGCTGTAGCAGTGAGCCCACTGCGTGGGTTTTCTGGGTGGAATGAGTCAATGCACATAAAGTACTTAGTGCAGGGCCAGGCACGCCGTGAGCTCACGTCAGTAAGTGTTACCTGTCAGTGCTAGTCTCCATTCTTTGTGCTCTCCAGGGCGAGGTCACAGAGGACTAGGTGAGGCCCTGGTGTACGTAAAATGGAGACGATATGAGAGGAACACAGTGGAGACAGAGAGAGGATAGTGGCGCAGGGGGGCTGGCCAGGCAGTGCTGGGGCAGGTGGCCGTGACGGTGCCCCCAGGCGCCGCCGCTCTCCCATCTGGCCCATCCCTGCTTGGCTGGTTAGTGCGGGGCCAGGAAGACCAAAGCCTGCCTTCCCCTGCACCCAGCACACACTGGGCAGGCTGCTTCTCATCCAGGTCCTAAGCTGTACTACACAGCCAGGTGGGAAGGGTGGGCAAGGAGCAGGACCTCTCCGTGCCCGTCCTTAAAATGGAGACAATAAATCCTGCCTGAGCATCCTACCTCTGCCCCACAGAGCGCTCCAGGGCTATCACTTCCCATGGGTGATGATGGATTCTTGTGGGAGAACTTTTGTCCTTTGGGACACTCCCACTCCCCCACGTCAGGGGGTCTCCCCAAGAGGAATCAGGCTGAGCAGGGGCCTCCCTGAACCGGGTGCCCTGGCCTACAGGGCTGGCCTAACGGAGCCAGCAGCTCTGGTGCTAGCCGGAGCCTGCAGGTGCATTGCCAGCTGCCTGCCTGAGCCCTTTTCTCTGGTGCTTCACTGCCCAGGATGGCTGCCACCTGCACTCACCCGTCTGCAGGGCCTGCTGCTCCTTCAGCAGGGCCACCTCCTGGGCCAGGCTCTCCAGCTGGCTCTTGAGCTCCTCAAACATCTTCGGGCTCACGACATCTAGGATGAAGTCAGGACTTAGATGATCACAGACAGGTGAGGATGGTAGGAAGGGTTGCAGCAGGGCAGGGGCTGGGTGGGGTGCACCCTACCCCTCAACCACAAAGGACAAGGGGCATCGATTCTCCTCGACCTTGACCTCTTGCAGAGAGACCCGTCACTTGCTCCTGCCATGTCAAAACCTGTACTGCATTGGCTCAGGGAGGTCCCCAGGGATCCCATGATGGTGGGGTTGGCAGGGGCTGGGCTTGGGGCGTAGGCAGAGTCTTCAGTGAGCCCCAACCATCCAAACCCCCTCCCAGCTCCAGAAGAGAACGGAGCACAGGAAGCAGGGCTGGGGGCCCTGGAGACCTCCCTGGTTCACTGCCCCTGGCGGGAGGAAGAGGCCCAGGTCAGTCCGGGACCCAGGGCGGCAGCACAGGTCCGTGTGCGCACGGCTCTGAGGTCACGTGCATGTGCATGACCTGGAGCAAGGTGCTCAGCCTCTCTGAATTCAGGTCCCTCGTCAGTGCAATGGGAAGGTGGCAGCTGCACCTCAGAGGACTCTGCGGAAGACTAGAAACTAAGAGAAAGAAAGTGCATGAACAGTGCTGGGCTTGTCATCAGCCCTGGGACCTGGGTAATGAATGCGTCTATGCCACCGCTTCACAGATTCTCAGACAGGAAACCGAGGCCCGAGCGAAGCCATTTGCCCAAGATCGCAGAGCCGGCAGCTGGCAGGGTTGGCGCAAAGCCCGGGCCACAAGGCTCCCCGCCACTGGCAGGGCAGATTCCCAGTGTGGACACCAGACCCAGCTGGACTGGGGTTGGGAGCCGCTTAGGCACGAACTCTTTCTACATGTGTGTAAGTGGAGAGCTCTGTGGGCGGACCCGTCCTTCCGAAACCCCGGGGGACTTCAGGGGAGGCTGCGCTCCGCAGCGGGCAGCGCGGGGCAGGGCTCCCACGGCCCCTTTGGCTCTGCCTGCATGAAGCCCACAGTCATGAGGGGTGTGGTCAGAGCCTTTGTGCATCCGTAAGACCCCTTTGCAGGGGAACCGCAGGAAACACACGCAAAAAGCATACTGTGTCTACAGAAATTAGTGATGTGACTTATTAAGTAGCAGGAAAATGGTGCCCAGATGAGCAAGGCCGAGACAGGAGGGCTTGGGGCTGGGAAGGGGGCCTGGCGGGGTTGTATGTGCCTCACCCTGGACCTCTGCCTCCGCTGGTCCACACCAGCTCTGTACCAGTCACATGACAAGCTGCACAGGGGGCCATTCGAGGCGGTTCAAGTCGGGCGCTGCACACAGGCACTCGGCTAAGGGGTCAAGTGGGGGCGCATGTCCAGGCCTAAGGCTTGCCCTAGGCTGCGCTGGGTCAGACCACAGAAAGGGGTGCCTTTCTGTAATTTGTCAGCTCAAAGGCGCACCTTTGTAATGTGCACCAAGGTGGCTGTGTGTACAAGGGGCCCTCCAGGGACTGGCCAAGGAGCACGGTGCAGCGCTCCACCCGAGGAAGGCGTGTGTGTGTGGGGGGGGGGGGCCCTGTGTTACCCCCTGAGGCCATCCTGCCCACCTGTGCTCCTTGGCCAGGTGTGGCCATGCCGCCCCTGGAGTTCCAGCCGCCTGAGCCCTCCCCTCATGCCTCTCCTCAGGCTGATCCCGTTTTTCTTCCCAGAGATAGACACTGTGACTTACTCTTACTCGTCCTTCCAGAAAAATTGTGTGCATGTACAAGTATGTTATTTTCATATAAATCAGCTTTTCAAAACAAGTGTCAGCAACGTATCCATTCTGTTTTGAACTTTTCTTTGTTTACTTTATAAACCAAACCTCGGAGATTATTTTCCATCACCTCTGCCCTGTTCCTTGTCGCGCCCCGTGGGTCTTCCTGGTCCTGGTGCACTTTTTGTACTTCACTAGTCCCTGGCCAGTGGCAACTGTCCATGGACAGGAGGATCAGAGAGGGGCCTGAGGGGGAGCCCGTGCCCCTTTCCTTGCTTTGTGTTTTCTGTGCTATAGACCTGGCTGCCATGTCTCCACCTGGCACGTTCCCAGCCTCTGAGCCCGGGGGGCAGGTGACAGCCCCTTCATTGCCATGGCATTTCACAGATGTTGTCGCAACACAGCCGGGGTGACTTCACTGCAGGCAAGGCTCCAAGGGCAGGCCCGTGCCACAGCCAAGGTGACCCAAGGACACCCCAAGCCCCAGAGGCAACAGAGGGAGCACAATGCTGCTTCCAGCGCCCTCCTCAGTTTGAACATGTTGACTTCCTCAAGGGTGCTGTGCACTACAGAACCCAGCGAGAATTAACTCATTCCTCTTACCCCCAATGCACCAAGCAATCCTGGGTGCCAGGCACTTTACATGTTCTGTGTCATTAAATCCTCATGACAACCCTTGGAGCAAATGCCACAACCCCCATTGTACAGTTGAGAAAACTGAGGATCGGAGATTTCAAAGCAGAGCCATGGGCTCTCTCTCCGATGAGGGTTGAGCATCTCCAGACTGCCAAGCAAGAGGTTTGATTGCTCTAAAATAGTGAGGGGGTCAGAGGGAGAGGAGCAGATGTCAGTTGCGATGATCTGGAAGGTTCTGACTGTGAGTCAGTGATCCTCACATTTCTGCCAACTGGCCCTGCTATCGGAGGGCCCTCCCAGGCCCCAGGGGGCACATCAGTAGTTCTCTGGACTCACCCAGAAGGAAGATGAGCCCGAGGACCAGCGGAGGAGAGGGTGACCAGCTCCCTGGAGGATGGAGAGGGGCCCCGGGCCCCTCCTTACCTTTCTTGGCATTTGCAGCCTTCTTGACCTTGGGGGATGGTGGCTCAGCGGTGACCTGGGTCAGGAGGGAGAAGAGGCAGAGGAGTAGGTAGGCCCCCCAAAGCGCCATGCTGCTGCCTGCGGTGAGCCTGGGTGGGAGAGCAGCGGCCGCCGGGACCAGGGCTGCAAGTCTTAAGCAGCTGCCACGAGGACCTCTGTCCAGGAAACCCTCCCAGACTTGGCCGCGGGCGTGCCAAAACAAAACAAAGCAAAGCAAAACACGCCCGCACAAGGGGGAGGCCTGGGAGCCAGAGCCTCGCCTTCCAGGGAACACACACCCCGCGTCCTGGCCCTGCCTTCTGAGACAGTCGTTTTTTTCTAGGATTCTGAAAAACGCATGAGTCGTCAGAGCTCACACCTTGGGCAGGTGCGGGGTCCCTCCGTTCCGGGCACTGGCTCAGAAAGGCCTCCCACCAGCAATGTGAGGGAAGTCCTGTCATTTCCCCATTTTACAGTTGAGGAAACTGAGGCTCAGTGAGGTTGAAGGACTTGCCCAGGCTGCCCAGAGGTTAGCAGCAGGGCGGCTAAAGAACAGTTCCACCCCATGGGGGCTGGCCACCTGATGGACCAGTATGGGGAGCCGGGGTGCTTGGTGGTGGCAAATGTAGCTCAGCCCCAGATTTGGAAAACCACTGGGGGCATGGTGGCACGCAGGACCCACTCCACACACCGGTTCTGCCGTGGGGAACCAGGCCTGCGTTTCTATAATAGCTTAAAAGCTTGCTTTCTGCTAAAGGCCCCCCTCATTCTGGGCTGAGAACAACAGATACTCAGTGTGTAACCTTGAAGCAGTTTCTTAGGGCCTATTCTGGGCTTATTTTTAAGAACAGGATGTGGCTAGATGAATTATCCTTACCATGCATGCATGTGTAACATTCTTTTTTCTGTTATATAAAAGTAATAATCATATAAGGCAATGATTGGCACAGTGATTCCTAACTTTCTTGGATGTAATCCACCTAAAGAGTTAATAAAAGCCTGTTCAGGCCGAGGCACACTGCGCTTTCTCCTCTAGAAAGTGGCCAGTTTTGTCCCCTCTTCTCCACAGGATTCTTGCAGTCCGTGTGCATTTATTCACTTCACCCACAGTGCCATGGACCCTGCTGGTCGGAGGTCCGCGACAGGCCAGAATGTTCGCTGCGACGATTTTGTGTTCCTGCCCCTGTGCACTTGATGCATCTTTGGTGAAAAGTACAAGCGAGTCCTCCCCTGTCTTCACCTGCTATTTCTCAACCATTTAGTCCTGAAGGGGAGGTGACTACACTGGGACAGGGAGAAGTCATGGTGCCCAGAGCTGTCAGAGACAGAGCAGGGAGAAAAGAGCGTCCCCGGAAGGGAGGGCCTGTGTGGGCATCAGGTCCCAGCAGGGTGGCAGGGGTGTTCTTGGGGAGCCCAGCGAGGAGGGAAGGAACGGGGTATTCTCAGTCTCAGATTAGATGCCTACAAAATATGTATTCATTACAAAGAGAAAGAGGGACCCTACAGTGGAGAAACCTTAAGTGACAAGAGGGGAAGAGATGGGGCGCATACAGGGCACCCATCGAGGAAGTAAATCTGTTGAAGACCATGGAAGCCAGGTTCCTTAGGGTCCGAGATGGGAGGTGCAGATAACAGAGGCCACCGGGAGGAATCTCACGTGTAGGATTAACACGGCAGCCATCTGGGGGCCATTCTGGACCTCAACTCAGAAAACCGAATCCCTACGTTTGATGGAAACGAGCCCTCCCGTTCCCCGCGGCCACAGGGAGGGCCTTGACCAGCAGCCCCCCCAAAGCCCTGAGCACGCCCAGCTGCCAAGCACCGGCCCCTAAATACAGCTTTCCACGGAGAGGAACCAGAGCCCCGCGGAGAAACGGTTGGTTCCCCAGCTGGACAGGGAAAGCAGAAAATGAGCCTGGAACAAGCTGTTTTGCCAGAAAGCAGGGGGTGCTTAAGGAAGGAGGGGCGCATGCCAGTAAGACACAGAGTCAGCTTGTATTTTCGTCCAGGGGCCAAAACCAGGGCTGGTTTGAGCATCAAAATAGTGACAGGAACAATAAGAGAGGGAAACAGAGAGGTACACACGGATGTAAATAAGTAAAGAACTGAAAGTCCAGTGAGGATCGGGCTAGTTTCATAAACGGAGGACGAAGCAGGGGCAGTGCCCAGAGAGGTCACAGCGAGGACGTGAAGCATCTGTCTGTCAGCCCCCAGGCGTGGCGGGAGCACACCTTCCCTCTTTCCTACTTAACCTGGCCAGCGAGTGCCCTGCACTTCAGGAAGGACGCTCGCTCAGAG
Organism: Furipterus horrens; assembly: GCF_987537825.1. Lineage (NCBI taxonomy): Eukaryota > Metazoa > Chordata > Mammalia > Chiroptera > Furipteridae > Furipterus > Furipterus horrens. Next base: position 137,643,169 of record NW_028327177.1, on the reverse strand, counting down.
CTTTCCATTAGCAGGGAGCCCCGTCTTTGGTGTTTCATCCCGCAGGCTTCGCAGTCGTGTGCACATACACACACATGAAAGACACAGCGCTCCTCCGCCGGCTCCTGTGCTGTAAAACGACTTCCGTAAAACCCCAGCAGGGAGGTGTCTTCTGGCTTGAACCTCCTCAAGCGTAGGGGTGGCCTGGGCCCCGAGGAGGGTCTACGCAGCCCGGGAGAGGCAGCAACTGCCCTGAGGGGGGACGGGTTCATCACACACTGCACGCGCGCCCCTCGCCAGGGCCCGTAGCACCCTCAGAACGGTATTTTAAAGGGATGCCTGCATCCTATGTGTGCGTTAGAAGTGCTGTTTTGTTCAATGTAAGCGTGGAAATTAGATCACCGTTTTTGATAACCCTGATCAGGCCTGTCACTCTTAAATTGCTGCAGGGGCCCATTGTCCCCGGACCTGAGTTAAAAGCAGGTTGGGAGAGGCGTGGGATGTCGCGCCCACTGACCCTGTCAGGTGCCTCTGCGTGCTTACTTACATCCTTCCTGGGACGAGCTGCTCATGACTGCAAAGCCGCTGGCTCCATCCTCAGTCGCTCAGCTTGTTAGGAAGTCCCCCTGTGGGGAGGCCCACAGGCTGGCGAAACCTCCCTGGGGTCCCTGGCACGGCCTTGGGAGCAGGCAGGAAAGAGGCTGGCGAGTATCTGAAACAGGCTGTCGTGTCCTTTCCTTGGCTGTCTCTTCTCCCAGTTCCTCTCCCCTTTTGCTCCCAACTGTTCCTCTACCGTGTGGTTCCCGGACTTTTGACCTTCTGGAAAACCACCTTGGGACAGAATTTTGCTTGTTGCTGTCTGTGTTGTGGTGCGGCTCCCAGAGCAAAACATGTTCTCAGGGCCCTGCCTGCGGTCGGACTGGACACTCTAGTCAGAAAGCCACAGGTGCATGGGCTCTGTGGCCATCAGGACTCACTGTCGCCAGATTGAGCTTATGGACATTAAATACCCCAGTCCCCTTGTACGTGGTGGCCACTGCAAGGGACCCACAGCCAGCCTCAGTGGCGTCCCTGGATCTCATCCTCCCAGCAAGAAAGATCTCTGTGCCGGCTGTCCCCGAGGCCTCTGCAGCCCAGCAGAGCAGCACAGGCGGGGGTGACTTCAGCCCAGAGAACGATGCTGGGCTAATGTGCACAGGTGACCCACGCTCCAGGAAGTGTCCCTGCACTAAAACACCACCCCCAGGACCCAGCATTTTGTTCTTTTTTATTTTTTTTTATAGAATTGGACCCAGCGTTTTTACACCAACTTCCCCAAGGCAGGAAAATCAGGAGAGGTCTAAAAGGCACAGTTCAGTTTTCAAGTTTCTTTTGGCTGTTGTCATTTTGGTTTTTCCCTCCAAACTGTTGGAAGTCTGAGTTACATAAACCAAGCTCTGGCCACTCCGCCCGTGTCCACGCAAACAGCACGGAAACTGCTGGCCCGGCAGCACCCTCACCCCTCCGCTCAGCCCGCACAGATGTTCCCTTTCAGCCCCACTGGCGCCGCGTCAGCAGGACCGGGGCCGCCTGCGGAGGCGGCGAGCATTGCGCGTGCTCTTCCAAGGTGGGAGCACCCAGGCTGAGCATCTCCAAGTGTCACGAGGGCAGCCTCCGCCCTTAGTCAAATCCAAAGACAAAGGGCCTGTAACCGTGGCCTCAATGACCGTCATTGAGAAAGTCACCCGGTCTTTTCCCAACCTGGTTGGCCGGGTGCTCTGTCCTTTGTTCAACATGTATCGCCTCTGCTTGCGCTCTGTGACCTTGCGATGCGCTCCTCCAGAGGCTCTGGGTCTCTGATCTGTGAACTTCATGGTGCTTCTCAGTCCGGTTGCCAGCCCCCATCCTGTCCTCCGGTGGGACAGGATGGTGGAGCTGGCTGGAGCCGGGGTTTCCCTTCCTCAGGTCAGCTAGTTTCTGATAAAACCCCAGCAGGTTGAGGCTCTGGTTCAAGTCTGCCCGAGGGCAGGTCTTGTTATATTTAAACAAGGTCCCTTTGTCCCGCCTCCTGCATGAGGGGTATTTTCTCCAAAGTTTGCTGTGAGGACCAGGTCGAGCTCCCCGAAGTAAAGAACCTGGAGCCTTTCGTGGTCAGAGCTGCACACATGGACCCTCCAGCCGCTCAGCAGCGGTACCTCCGGCTTCCCTTCCCCGTCTGGTTCCCACGAGGGTTTCAGGGCGCTTCTGCCCCAGCCAGGCGGGAGTCTCTGAATTTGCCTGCTGGTCTCTGCACTTTGGGGAGCAGAGGTTCACCTTGTGACCTCACATCCCACAGATTTTGGGAGAGCTGTGACCTTTTCCATTTGTTTAGGTCTGGTAGCTCTCCTCCTCAGCTCCAGGTGACTGCCAGGCCCGGGCTTCAGGGGGAACATCAGACCTCTTTGCCAGGATGTGTACCCCCTTTCCAGCCATGGCGCTGGTCTGACACCCTCAGGGTCCCCTGCCCCCTCTATTCCCCAGCACAGGCCAAGACAGGCCATTCTTTGCGGGGTAGAAATAATACTGGCACGAACTTTATATTTTGCATTTTCACCTCCCTTGTGTCTTGAATTATTTACTTTGGTTACATTCCCAGAAGTGGAAATATGAGGTCAAAGGGAACAAACATTTTCAAGGCCTTTAATACACACTGCCAGATTATTTCCGGAAAGTTTGAAAGAGCAGAGATTTATGTTCTGTTGGCAGTTTATACGCGAGGCCACTTAGTGAGCAATATGCAAACTGCTGTTAATAGTGTAAGTCCATATGTTTTACAGGCTTGAATTTACATGACTTGGGGAGACAAGGAGTCACAAACATAATAAACGAATTTTAACATTCTGTAACATCACATTCTTTCCACGCCTACCCTCCCCCTCTCCATCCCCAAGCTCTAATTGCCTTTTGGCCAACTTCCATGTTCTTCTCCCTGGTGTTTATGTAACGGCCGCTCTATTTTCCAGTCCTCACCTCCAGTTTTTTCTCCCCATATTCTCTCTGAAGGCTGCAACACTCAGAAATTTCTAATCGACGCCTCTCCCGGAGAGCCCTCGCCCACTCGGGGCCTTCGTCTCCCCTGGGCTGTGCGCCGCTCCCAGGTAGGGGTGGCTTTCGAGGGAAGGTGTGGGTGGGAGAGACAGACGCTAACATAGAGGAGTGGGCACAAGGAGGTTTCCAGTTGCCACACAAATAAATGACACAATCGTTAATAAACAATAACACAAGCATAAGCTGTTTCCTCGCAACTGTAAACCTACTTCTGCCCACCCTGCATTGCTCTCCTTCGCTTTCACCGATGGCTAGGCCGACAGGAAGCTGTCCTACAGGTGACCTGGCAAAGCCTCACCTGTCTGTCCCATCTGTCTGGTGGCTTTAATCATCAAGGCCAAAGGCATCTGGACTTTATTCACACTCCCGCTTCTCTTGACCACTGTCCCTGTTCTATGACACGCAGCCAACCAGGAGTGGGGAAGGAGGAACAGGCTGGTTTCCGCGTCGCTGGGAGCACTGTCGTGGCGCCAGTGCGGACAAGCACTGGAAAAACATTCAAAAATAATGAAAACCCAGGCTGTGTTCTCAACGGGGCAGGAGCTGCAGGGCTTCGTCTCTCCACAGGGACGGACCCGCCATGCCGGGGCCTCTGGGGCAGGTCTGCGAGGGCTTCAGCTCACATTATGTTTTTCCCGCGAGGCAATAAATCCCTAACCCCTTATCCTGTTTGTCTAACTAAAAGGCTGAGAGCGAACGCCATGGCTAAAATACTCTCCTTCACAAAGCCGCTCCTTCTCCAGGGTTCTTCAAGATCAACAGGGAGCGCTGGCTGGTGTGGCTCAGTGGACTGAGCGCCAGCCTTTAAACCAAAGGGTTCGATTCCCTGTCAGCGCACAGGCCTGGGTTGCAGACCAGGTCCCCAAGTTGGGAGTGTGCAAGAGACAACCACACACTGCCGTTTCTCTCCCTCTCTTTCCCTTTCTCTAAAAATAAATAAAATCTTAAAAAAAAATTGGGGAGGATCATGGAGAAGAACAAAGACTGCTCAATCCATGAATACATTTCATCCCAACACTGCACTCTGCGTAGAATACAGGCTTACAGGAAGAGCCTTCTAGGGCCTTCGAGAATGGCCTTCTCCCTGTCCCCAGAGAAGGCAGGCAGGCGGAGTCATCAAATGACAGCATCTCTCAAGCAGCTGTGTTAATGCTGACAAAACAAGAAAATCTTACAAAACACCAGGGAGTGGTTATAAAACACAAAGCAATTTCAAAACAAGAGTGATAAGAGGTTGGCTAAGGACCAAAGTGGCCGCTCAACTCCCTTCCCGCCCCTCACCCTGCCCTGGAGACTATGGCCTAGATGTGGGGGGGCGGGGGGGGGGGGACAGGAAGCAAAAAAGAGCTGGGCTTCCCCAGGATGGGGGAGGCTTGGCAGCCCAGCAGAAGCCCTGGCTGTCCCCACTGGGGCAGAGTGTCTCCTCCGGTCTCCTTCCCCGGAAGCGCCCAAACGCACGAGGCCAATGACTGTTTGGGTGTGATTCTTACACTGACGGCTCTATGATAAGCTTTTCCTTTGAAGGTCCTTATTCTAGTGTGTCTGCTGTTGTTCTGAACTCCTGCAGCAGGAACAAGTGAGTCTCCCTGGGGAGGCCCGTGGCCAGAGCCCTTTGCCTGGGAGTGCGTCTCCGGACCTGAAGAGACAAGGGGCCAGACCCTCGGGGCGTCACCGCATGGCGTCCTGGCTTACAGCTGAAGAATCCTAGCCACACCAAACCAGAGCGGAAAACAGGCTTTAATTTTACACATACAAATGTTGCTCTAAATTCGTAATAGTTAAGAAAAATATATACAAACTTCGTCTTAAACAGAAAAGTGGAAACCAACACTCCGTAGTTGCGGGTCGATGTGCAAGTCAGCCCAGGAATCCGACTTTCTGCCTCTTGGGCCCCAGGCTTTCTTCCTTGTGGAGGACGCTCTGCAGGGAGGCGTGCAGCGCCTTGCCCACCCGCTTGCTGGTCTGCAGGGCAGAGAGGGACACAAGGCAGGCATGTGAGGGGCGCGCGCTGACCTGGAAGAGCTTCCCTCTCTGCCCGCCTGTCAATCCGACACCATACCCATTCCATCTGCCTCAACCGCATCACAGGTACATTCTGGAAAAACCTTCATCCTCCACAAGGAAAGGAAAGACAACCACACCCACTCCGGGCACCGAGCAGCAACGGCCGCCTCGACCCTTAGCTGACACTGAGCATCCCCGCTGCCCTTACAACAGCGGCAAAACTGTCAACCAAATCCGGACTGGGCCGCAGCCATGACCTGCAGCAGGAGGCACCGAGGGGCCACAGAGCACATGGAGTCTGTCTGGTGAAGAACAGATGGGGCTGAGGACTCACCCTGACAAGTGGTTTCTAATTTCCCTGCTGGCAGATCTCTAAGCAGAACTGCTCAGGTGAGACCAGAGTCAATACCTGGATAAGGGTCTTTGGCAACCTCAACCCCCTCCACACCACCCACTTTTGCTTTCCAGTAAGATGATAAAAAGAGAAAACAGACATCCAGGGCTCCGAGTCTTCGGTGGAAAGTCACCATTTCGAGGAATGGAGGGACTGTGCAGATGGCACCTCGCTCACTGTGGAGCAATGACCTATGGACACGTGTTGGGATGTGACACAGTGCTTATCTAAAACAAAAACCTCCTGGCCCTGGCTGGTGTGGCTCAGTGGGCTGGGAGCCAGCCTGTGAACCGAAAGGTCACCAGTTCGATTCCTGGTCAGGGCACACACCTGGGTTGCGGGCCAGGTGCCCTGTTGGGAGCGTGCGAGAGGCAACTGATGGATGTTTCTCTCACGCATCGATGCCTCTCTCCCTCCTTCCCTTCCCCTCTCTCAAATTAAAAAACAAACAAATAAATGAAAAAACACCTGAGTCCAGCTAACAGTGTCAAAGTCCTCTGAAAGTCAAGGTGGAAGGGGAAGGGGGAGGGGAGGAAGGTCTAGGAAGATGCAGATGAGCAGGACCTGGTCCTTGCCACCAAGGGGCCCCTGGGCCAGTGAGGAAGACAGACACGTCCACCGTGGAGTACGGAGCAGCTGGAAAGAGCCCTATTGGTGCTGCTGGCCAGTGGAGGAGACCCAAGGGGACACGCACCCCTCAGGCCGCCAGGAGCGCCGCTCTCACTCATCTCCACCGAGACACTGGGGAGCCGGCCACCCTTCAGCCTCTGGCTCTGCCTGCGCTGACTCCGATTCCCTCATCCAATCATGAAAGCTTGGGATTGGGAGTTGGAAGTGACTCTTCCTATTATCCGTTCACACTGCCATTTAGAAATGTAGAAACTTGGGATCAGAGAGGGAGGAGATGAGCACCTGTGACAGGCAGGCTCCCTGTCTCCCTGCCCCCTGCCCCCACCCCTGGCTTAGTCGGCAGACTTCCAGCTCACAACCCGCTGTTCTCCAAGCACCAAGTCTGGGTCAGCGGGGTACATGGGGAGACTTCCAGTGGTGGGACTGACCAAGGGGGCAGGAGGCATCACCGGCCAGGTCCCAGTCCCTGCCCCATAACCGGAGCCTCACCTCCATCATCTCGAAGATGCTCTCCGGGTCCAGGCTGCCCTTCCCCACTTTCCTCATACATGTCACGACTCCTTTGCTGGTCACAGACACCAGCAAGCTGGCCAAGGAGCAGGCCTCCTCCTGAAGAGTGGCGTCCACCACGTGCCGATAGCCAATCTGCAGTCAAGCAGCAGAGCACACGTGTGGGCCACACACACTCCAGAGTAACCGCCGTCCCCCGACAGCCTCCTAGAAGAACAGCTATCCCCGCAAAGAACCTGCATTGCGTGTTCAGGACCGTGATTTTTTAGATTCTGCTCACGTGGGAAATATTTGACGCCATGTTCAACCAGCATATTGCAGCCACTGTGAGAGCCGTGGAACAGAAGCAGGACATGGAAATAAGGGGCAGGGGGGCACATGAATGTTTCACGGCTGACAGAGATGAGATTAACAGGGTACATGCTGAGACCCACAGGGAAAACAAGAACCGTCAGACCCCAGCTCATACCTTGCACAGGGTGACGATGCAGGGAACATTCTCCACACTTAGCCGGATACAGTCATAGGGGTCATCGGACAGCTCAACGTCCTTTGACCCCTCTTCATCCTCCAGAACACGAACTCTTGGTATCCTGGAAGCAAAAGCACAATTGAAATTCCCTTCCTGAAAAATAATTTCTTTTTCTTGAGATTGAGAACAGGAGTTGGAACCCCTGTGTCTCACAAGACAGTGTCATGTCATGCCTGTACTCTGCCATTCCTGTCAAAAGTGCACAGGCAACACTGCAGGGCAGTGAGAAAAGGAGGTCTTATTAAAACCAATGCTTGGTGCCCTGGCTGGTATGGCGCAGTGGATTGGGCGCCGGCCTGGGAACAGAAGGGTCGCGTGTTCAGTCCCCAGTCAGGGCACGTGCCTGGGTTGCGGGCCCCATCCCCGGTTGGGTATGCACGAGAGGCAACCAGTCAATGTATCCCTCACACATCAATGTTTCTCTCCCTCTCTTTCTCCCTCTCTTCCCCTTTCTCTAAAAGTAAATAAATAAAATCTTCAAAATAATAATAAAATAAACAAACAAATAAATAAAAATAATGCTTGGTTAATCTAATATGCAAAATGAATCTTGATCCCTACCTCACACCAAACACAAAAATCCAAACCAAACAGACTGCAAATGTAAAGGTGAAAGATAAAACAATAAAGCGTCCTGAAGAAAAACTAAGAACGTCTTCATGACCTTGGAGCAGACAAAGATTTCAAAAACAGGACACAAAGTGCTTACCACAAAGGGAAAAGAAATGATAGATTAAATTATATGATACTTGAAATACCCACACAATACATATACAATCTATACTAAGATTATGAACTCTGTTCATCAAAAGGCATCATTTAGAAACTAAAAGATAATCCAGAGTGAAAAAAGATCTGCAAGTGTGTGTGTATAAACTGACGTATTACTTAAAGAATTTCTACTAAAATTAAGAGAAAGACAGACAACTCAGTTGAAAAATGGGCAAAAGACTTGATCAGACACTTCATGAAAGAGGCTATTCATGTAGCCAATAAACACACAGAGAGGTACTCAATTTAAATATTCACCAAGGAAATGCAAATCAAAACTGCAATGTGATACCAAGACACACTCACCAGAATGGCTAATATTAAAAAGACAAAAAAATCCAACAGCCAACAAAGATGAGGAGCAACCCAGAACTCTTCCACTGCTGGTGAGAATATCATTTCATAAAAGCACTTTGGAACACTGTTTTGCAGTATCTACTAAAACTAAACACAGCCACACCCTCTGACCCAGAACTTCCACCCCTAGCCAACAGAAATGCAAAATTATGTGCATAAGACATGTACCAAAATGCTGATGTCCAGCACTACTTGCAATAGCCCCCGCCTGGGAACTACCCAGATACCCATCAACAGCAGCCTGGGTACATAAACGGTGGCATAGTCACACGTGAAACAGCCTACCACAAAAAGCTAGCTATGGCCCCAGAACACAATACAGGTGTCTCGAGACCTAATGCCAAGTGGATGAGGCAGACACAAAAGAAAAGACACTGTGTGATTCCACTTACATCAAGTACAAAGCCAATCTACTGCTTCAGGACAGTGGTTATCCTCAGTGAGGGTAGTGACTGCATGGGGGGACAGGGTGGGAGGGATCCTGGGGGGCTGGCAATTTTTGAACTGGGTGCTGAAAAATACTTTAATCCATAAAGTCAATTCGTTCCAGTCTAGGGTGGAGGAGCCAGGAACAGGTGTTAACAGCAACGGTGTTAGAGGTTTTCCCTGTTTCTCTAACAAAAGCCCTCTACTGGGGGTGGGGGGGCAAGAAAAACAGAATTATCTTCTGGAGGGCAGGCCCTTTGTAGGACGGGCTTCCCCCACTAGGTGAGTGTTCTAGGAACCCATCCGTATCAGTTCGCCAGCTGGCATTGCTGTGAGAGGCTGTGTTCAGCTTCCGTGAAAAAAAATTTTTGAAGACTTTTTCAACATATTTGCCCACTTCGTGATGGGTGACGTACAAGCGCCCCTGACCAAAACCGGCATGATCCCCGCACCCCACTCTCCCCAATTACCTAATCTAGCTCTGAGAGACTTTTTTTTGTTTCCCCTGATAAAAAGAATGTCCTCAAAGGGAAACATTTTGCCGATGTGGAAGAGGTGAAACAAAAAACAGCAGAAGCACTGAAAGGCATCGAAACTGATGAGTTCAAGAACTGTTCTGAGCGGTGGAAAAAATGTCTCGATAGGTGTGTTGTATCCAAGGGAGAGCACTTTGAAGGTGAGTGAAATTTAAACATGTAAGAACAAACACACACTCTTTAATAAGTAAGTTCCAGTGTTGTTTCGGGCCCCCCTCATATGATTCGGCCCCGGCGTCCAACCCTACGCAAGCCAACAACCAAGAACATGGGTGTCAACCAGAGAACATGCTGCTAGGGCCCGGCCCGGCTGAAGTCTCCATGTCAGGCCCCCCCAGGGTATAAGTGCTAAGCAAGATCCTGTTTGAACAGATCAGGTAACCCGTTTGAACTTGCATGTTAAAAAAATAAACACAAGCGCCCACACATGTACACACACACACACACACTTCCTAACCCTTTGGCCACAACACGGTTCGGTAGAAGGGCTGGAGAACAGTGTCTAGAGACTGGTCTCCACCCTCCTAAAGGACTCTGACTGCATGAAAGGTCTCTCCACAAGCCAGGGGGTCCCAGTGCCTTGCGGCGTCCCCAATTCCTCGCTGCCTGCAGGGCTGTTCTTGTTCTCAGGATGACTATGGTGATGCCCGTGACAGGTGTCCTCCCCAACCTGAAGAGCTGGGTTCTGTCACCCTCCTTACCACCTGCCTGACACTGCCCCCCCCAACCCCCAGCCTAACAGCCTCAGCTGGTTCTACTCTCTGTCTGCCCTGGTGCCCATGGAAACCAGCTGGCAGGTGGGGAGTGAGTTCTGAGGCTCGAGGTGCAACAGATGGCAACTTCCTTTCTTCTCCAACAGAGCCGAGCCCAGGCTGCCACCGTGGCATCTGGTACTGGAGTCCCACAGCGGCCATTAGTGCCAGGCCCCCAACTGTCCCAGCCAAGCGTCGAGTGGCGCACCTCTGGGTGAGGACTCTACGGCTGCCACTCGCAGCAAATACTCCATCCCACAACTTCTGACCCCGATTTATTTAACTTTGTTTTCAATTATGCAGGTAAGTCTAAATTCACCATAGAAAAGCTCTAAAATACACATAAATGTTAAACCATCCATAATATGGGCACTGGGAAATTGTCACAAAGACCTTTTGGGATATATATACTTCCAGACATTAAATGCAAGAATTAGCAAAAGTAAAATAGGACAAAACATACAAAAAACAGGAAGTGAGGGCTGCATTTAGTGGCTGGTTTTCCATATTAACAAATCTCTTAAGGATGCTGCTGTGTCGATTTTAATCCCCGAGGCGGGTGCATTCCGCTGTTCCCAACGTCTCACCACCGCAAAGTGGCAGTTCCTCGGATAGCACCTTTGCTCAGTTATCCAGTTACTTCCGGAGGCTGCACCCCAGGAGCTTCCACGCCTCATTTCCAAATACCCCAGGACCCCACGGCCCCCATTACCACAGTAGAAGCTCTCTTGTGAAATGAACAACTCATTCATGTTTCATTTCTTTTCTTAATTTTTATTTATTGATTTGAGGGGTGCGAGGAGAGAGTCATCAATTTATGCACTCACTGGCTGCTTCTTGTACGCACCCCGATGAGGGACTGAACCCACAACCCTGGGTTCTGTCATCAGGATGATGCTCTAACCAACTGAGCAACCCGACCGGGGCCACATGTTTATTTTCAAGTGCCGCAAACTTTCCCCTAAGAGCCTGGTCCACATAGTGGGGAAAAGGCTCTATAATCAGATGGTCTGAGGAAATGTCAACTCCAAAAAGGGTCCCTTGTCCCTTGCTATGCAGCCTGCCTGGGACGCTGAGCCAGAGGCGCAAGCGTTTCCTGCTCTTAACTTACGCCACAGAGCAGGCTGCCACCTGGCCTTTAGAACAATTGCACGTCCGTGAACGACGACGTGAGGGCCAGCTCTGTACCAGGCCCTTCTCACGGTGCTGGGGTGGAGCGGGGCACAAGACAGATGGCACCCCTGCCCCGGGGGGCTTATCCGGGAACGGTGTTCAGACGGCTGGTTCCTACTATTTTTACTTCTCTGTAGTTTTCTAATTTTGTCTACATGGTACATGTTTACTTATGAAAATAGCAATATAAAAAATAAATAAAAAAATATGTGCAGTTGAGTTATAATGGATGAACTCTCCGCTTTCTGCAGCTCCACATTAAAGAGCACCATTTTCAATGCTGAACTCCTTGCTGTCTTCACCTAGAGCTTCGGCGCAAAGCTCCTCAGCGTTCCATCGCAGGTGTCGGCCCAGGGTCGCCGCGGGCCCCCGGGGCTGTTTCCCGGAAGACTCACCTGGTGTTGAAGAGAGCGGCCTTTACGGCGACAGAGATGGCATCGAACAGGTTCCCACCGCATTCCAGCAGCTACGGGAGACACGGAGCGGGCGGGGAGGAAGGAGCAAGCGTCACGTCTTACCTAAGGATTACCCCAATTAGATACCAGTGCCTAAGAAGTGCTGACCCAGCGTCTAGAACGCAAAGGTAAGTGGGCGTGATTGCTCTCCTGGCTCACAGAGTGTGTTCACCCCCACTGCAAGCACTCGCTTGTCATGGCTGTGCTCACGTGGGTCATGCGTGTAAGGCCACACTCGGCCGTAGCTTACATGGGCCTCGTGTGTGAGGCCACACTTGGCTGCAGCTTAGATGGGCCATGCGTGCGAGGCCACACTTGACTGCAATTCACATGGGTCGCGTGTGCAAGGCCACACTCGGCTGTAGCTTACATGGGTCACGAGTGTGAGGCCACACTCGGCCGTAGCTTACATGGGCCATGTGTGCGAGGCCACACTTGGCTGCAGCTTAGATGGGCCACGCGTGTTAGGCCACACTCGGCCGTAGCTTACATGGGTCACGAGTACGAGGCCACACTCGGCTGTAGCTTACATGGGTCACGCGTGCGAGGCCACACTTGGCCACGGCTGTGGTACTGGCACACAGAGGCCCCTAACGGGTGGCTCTCCTCCAGCCAGTGGGACCTGCACTGAGGGAGGAACTGATCACCTTTACTTTGCCCCAAATGGCATGTGCTACTCTCATTTTGCTAACCCATGTCCAACTCCCAAACATGTGAAAAATGGCGGCTGCTGATGCTGCAGCCCCGCCAGGGTCACGTTTACTCGTGTGGTTACCTACTGCGTGTCACTCAGCGCGCCCCTGATGCCCAGCAGGCGACGCTCCACGTTTTACACTCAGTACAACTAATACGAGGGCCTTTCATACCATTTCTGTGCCCATGAGCAAAAGTGCCGACTGCATGATGCGTGGTCATTTAGCAGGGACTTAAAGCACAGTATCAAGTGAAGGTGGCACATCCTTCTGTCCCCAAGGCAGAGAAGCCTTGGCCTGAGCTTACGAAATAAAACCAGCTGGGCTACATCAGGAGAAGAAATCCGAATCCAAGGAGTCTTAAAAGACCTGCAGATAAGGGACCCAGTGCCGCCCAGGACACTCCTGCTTGTCACCACTTCCTGCTCATGCACAAGGGCGCTGGGTCTAAGCCAGGATAATGTCCCCACACTCATCAGTTCTGCAAAAGCCGCCAGAGAGAGCAGGCTCTGGATGGAATCGCCCCTGGGCCCACCCCCTACAGGAGCACACACGTTCACAAATCCCGAGAAGGAGCACAGCATGGTCGCCGAAGGACAAATGCGACGCACCATACTTGTGTCTGGCTGTTTTGTGTGGGAAGAGGGGGACACAATGCTCCTCAGACACGTGGTGGGACTGCAGAGTTCGCGCTGCAGGCAGCACCGCCCTGGGCAGCCGTGAAGTCTGCTTCTTATCAGTAACAAGCAAGCGTCCAGTTCCCACCGCTTCGAAAGCAGGACCTGCAAAGTCACCTGCTTGGTAGGAATCATACTACAAGGCACGTCCCGCTTAGTGGAGATGAGAAAAGGCAAATGGACCTGCAATTTTATTATTTTTACTCACTAGCACCAGCATTCAGAACAGCCCTAGCCTGCTGGACAATGGTAACCGCTATTAATTATCTTTTAGCCACGTTCCACCCATTACCGAATTAATTTAATAGTATCCAGAAAGCCCTACCTACCCTGTTGCGTACAGGGCCAACATTCAGAAACAGCCAGGCTGTTCCTCCTCGAGTTCACTGTCAGCCCACAAGATCTGCTTTATCCCTGGCCCATGGCTTAGCCTTGTGGCCTCAGTCTGAGGTGGAAGATGTAGTCACTAATCTCAAGGTTCACACAATTTAATAAAAAAGAACAAAATAGACCCAAAGAAGAGCCTGTATGTGAACCAGCACCTGGCATAATTATAAATGGAGGGCGGGACCGGAAAGACCCCTGCAGGAGCAGACTATGGAAGACAGAGGAGGCAGGGCCTCAGGGTCCCCACCTGGGAAACCGGGCGCTCAGAGTAGGGGGGCTATCGGGTGTTTTCAAGGGAACATGACTCAGTGAGGTCAAGAGCAGGCGCTGTCCCCATCTGGCCTAATGCATGGCTTCGAGGACTAATACCACTACTCTCAAGCTGGGGCCTCTTGGGCTAGTCACTATGCCTCGTTATCATTCCACACAGAAGGTGCCAATTTGTCCAAATTCTGCCCATCGCCTGTGTCTGACACCATCATCTCTTGCTTTTTCTTCCCTGAAGATCTCTGGGTAATTTTAGGTGTTACCGTGATAGGAGTGCTTGTAACTTTATTGTAGGATGGCATTATGTGTAGGCTTCGATACATACGTTACAGTTAACTTAAAAAAGAAAAGAAGACTATGACAGGAGACTACCCTTTTCCCAACTAATCTCTCCCTGGAAGCTGAAAGCGTCCATGTGAAGGAGGAGAAAGCGCTGGGAAGGACAGCATGCCATCTGGTCCCCGGCCGGGAGCGCCACGCAGTACCTACCAGCACGTCCACGTAGAGAGCCCAGCAGTGCTCCCGCGGGCTAATGCAGAGGGACTCCAGGTCCACGCTGCTCTTGTTGTTGAATATCCGGTAGAGGGTGTTAGCAATCTCTGTGCCAAGGTCGTCTCCTCCTCGACCTTCAAATTCAGGGGTAGCATTGGCTGAGCTGCAGAGAAGCGCGACAGAAAACCTGGTGAGTCTTTTCAGCGCAGAGCGCAAAGGGGCAAGGCTTTGTCACAGTTGCCCTGTGCGACGCTGGGAGAGCCAGCGCCCCAAGGAGTCACTGAAACGAGGAAAGGATGGCATCTGCCACTTTTCCAGCCTCCAGACAGACACACACGGTGAGCCAGACCAGCGCCAAGCCCTGGGTTTGTCAGAGTGGGTGACAGGTGTGTCCCCTGACTTCTAACAGAAGTCATCCTTAGTCAGAGTGAAACATGAGAGCAATGGCACGGGGAACCTGGGCCAGTAGTAATTAACTCTCTTATCTTGAAAGTATAATAAATACTTTCCTCTGGCAGGCCCAGAGCAGCAGTCTGGCTGACTGAGGGGTTGCGTTATACGCACCACCCCTGGCTTTCACAGCCTTCGAATGCAGGATGATACTCTCAAAACAAAAGCCACAGTATAAGTATAGTAATCTTCCTGGAATGTTTCAGAAGATCCGTAGAGAGTATGCCAGAGCTCAGTCATGAACTCTAGCTTGGCACTGTACTGAAAAGCAGGAGAGTAAAACAGATTGTGGCTGATTAAATGTTAGGTTATCTCTTTTACTTTATTTGCCATTTTTCAAGGAGAAGGCCTTTTCCATTCGGGCCTCTTGAATTTTATGCCCAATGACCTCAACAGAGAATGGAGAGGCATGAACATGTGCCACCATTAAGTACTACTCAAGTGTCTGCCAGGAAACTATGGAGGGTTTGCTTAACAAACCCAACCTTAATGCCTCTGTGAGGTAAGTAAATATTCCAGTAATCACTTCACATAAAGAATAAGGCCCAGCAAGGTAGGAAACCAGGTGCCTCAGTATCGTCGGCAGCCGTCCGTCTCGAGAGACGATGGTGTAGCTTAAGAGTCTATCTGCACTGCCGAGAATGGCTGTGCAGTCCGACTGGGAGTGACATGGTATCTGTCTCCTCCCGTGTTGAATCGACATCTTGCGATGACGCTGAAGCTACAGAGCCTGGGCAGGGTAATATGGAGGGTCTGCTGTTGCCCATGCAGCAGACCCTCCCTCTCTTCGCAGCTGAAGGGTCCAAGGGAAAGACGGAGTCAATACAGCTTGGCTTCAGGTGCGCCGCAGGAGTTGCCGGTGTTGACTACAACGTCAAACCGCCTTAGGGACTCCGGCTCCGGATTTTCTGTCGGGGTTTACTCCCTTAGCCTTTCCCCTGAAGAGGTATGCCGCAAGGCAGCGGAGGTTTTTTGGAGTCAGAGTTTGCCTCAGTATGCTTGCTACAAAATCACACACTGAGGCTCTCTGTTCCCCAGCCCACCTGTGCCCCTGCTCCTCCATGCAGAAGGGACCCAGCGGTATGGTAGACACTGCAGACCCAGACACTGAGCCAGATGGGCGCAGACCCTAAGTCAGTGTTCCAATGAAGTGAGGGGTAGTTTCATGAGCAAACGGCAGGAGTGGGGGCTCGGGGATGTGAGAGTCGCTCACAGTAAAAACACCGGGACACAGGACTTCAGCAGTAAACAGATATAGGACTTCAGCAGTAACTGAGGCTTTTGTTTATTCACGGGTCTGCAGAGCCCGGCACAGCCAGGGGCATGCACGCCGATGCAGACAAAGCAAACTGGTTTTATACTAACAAGAGTGGCCCTCTCCTTCCCCTTCCTTCCTCCTCCCCCGTTTCTTCATTTGCTGGGTAATCCGGAGGTACAATCTAAAGCCATTAACTAAGGGTAATCCGGTTATAGGCCTGCCTTTCCAGCTGTCCCTTGAAGTTTACCTAACTTGTTTGCTGAGTGGTCTAGCTCCATTTCCCTGTGTTCGGTGATGAATATCTTCCCCCTTTGATCTTAGAGGCATTTGTGATGAGCTGTGGGTTGTTCCTTCCTGATGAGTATAATTATCTTTTCCCTTTGTTTCACTGTTGACTCGGAGACCAACCCCCTGATTCAAGATGCAATCACAGCTGGCCTTAGCTGTTCATTATTTCTTACTGGTTTGAGAGTCACTAGCTTCTCTGTCCCTTATGGGGAGGAGCACAATCAGTATTGAGGGTTATAGGAGACCTTAAACTTGAAGGGGAGGAGGTTGGTCAGGCCCCAGGCAGGGCAGGGTGAGGGGGGCAGGGGTTCCAGTCAAAGCCAAACTTGTGTGAGAGCTCAAGACTATGCTCACCCTGTGTGTGTGATGCTAAAAGACATCTCAACTAATATAGTGAAATGTCCCTTCTGTCCAGTCCATTCTAATATAGATATAAAAATGAATCCTAAAACAACCAGAGTGCATTGCTGTATAATAACTTTGCTTCTCTAATCACATAGAGAACCCCAATTTAAAATGCCCAAGAGAACTTCATCACCGCCATGGCAACCTGGCTGGTCTTTCCCAGCCAAAGCTGGCCTTGGGCACTGAGCCATGAAAAAACACTCATTTATGGTGAATTAATCAAGTCACCAAGGTCCAAGTTTATTCTGCACAGCCAGCAAAACACAACCTGTTCCTAATTCAAACACTAAGCAATCGATATTAAGTTCCATCTTCAAAGTGTTTAAAACACATAGATCCCTGTGCAGACAAATCCAATCTAAGATGTTTGTGCTTAAAATGTTTGCCTTTCCCTGATTATAGCGGGTCACGTCCTCCTGGGGGTGACTAATCACTCAGGAAGTGACACAGTAACCTTCCCCAGCCCTGAGGCATGGTTTACAAAGCTCCCCAGGTCTAACTACAAAGCCTACAATTAACGCTACAAAACCACATGCAATTGTTCCATTTGTTTGGTTTGGTTTGGTTTGGTTCTGTTTTTTGACACTGAGCTAATTTAAAGTGGAAATTATTCCCATTCTAAACGTTTTTTTCCTTTTCTTAAACACATTCTTTCAGCATGGCTAGCAGACAGGCAGAGAAGCAAGTTTAGAGGTAGATGGGACCATAGGAAACTCCTGCATCTGGACTGGATGGGGCCCTGGACCTGGAGTGACTCTGAGGAAAAGGCTGGAAAGAAGGACCTTGGTCAGGGTTGGGGGTGGGGTTCAGGGCTCTGGGTTCAGTGAGAAAAGCCAGAGACCCCTATTCTGCCAAAGGATGACGAGAAGGGCTGCCCCAGAAAAATAAGGGTCCCGCATCATCACTAGGGATGCTTACATAGCACAAAGCCCCTTTCTGATTGAGGGGGTCAGAAATGTTGACCACAGAGGCGTCGCCAGAGGACTTAAACAGCCGATGCCCGCAGGGGCTGGCCAGATACCTACCTGTACCTGCAAAAAGGGCCACATGTGACTCACAGGGAGTGATGAAGTCTGGCAAACTTCCAGGCCCTGTCTGAAGGCATTTTAATTCCTCTTTAATAAAAGCCGCCATCAGTGAAACAAAACTCTTGCAGGTGGGTTGCAGCCTCCCGACGACCCTGGGAGACCTCCGAGGGTCCAGCTCTCTCACTTTATAAAGAAGGAGAACTTAACAACTTTGGGGGAATGTTTACCATGTGCGAGACAGCATTCTGAGCACTTCAGATATATTAATTCTTTTAATTCTCACAACCACCCTAGAGGGAGGAGCTGTTATTGACCCCATTTTAGAGGCAATGACACCGACAGAAAGGTGTCATTTGTCCAAGGTCACACCACTGGTGACTGGGGAGCTAAGATGCTAACCCAGGCAGCCTGGCCCTCGTCAGTCTGCTGGGCTTCGCTGGACTCTCCCCAAATGCATACTTTGGCACATTTGGCTTTCCTTGGGCCTGTCTTATGCTTCAAAGTAATGAATGGGTGCCCTGGTCTTGGGAATTATTAATAGACCACAAATGCTGGAGTCAAGTTATGTAGATCAAGGGAGTCCAAAATAAAAAGCTTCTTTACTCAGTGCACAGCTCAAAAAGCGAGAGAAACACAGATTGGTAACCCTATCCCCGGCTTCCAGGCATCACAGCCTAAGGTACAGGGGAGAGTACACACTTAGGATTTTCAGCATAAAACCAAGTGCTTTATATTTTTTTATAGCTACCCAAACCAATTCAGATCTCGCATAAAGATCCACTCTTCCAGGGCTGTTGGGAAATCACTGAGCTGGATCAACTAATAAAAATCCTGGAAGTTCTCCACCCCTCCTGACTCATCAGCTCCACTCCAGCCCTCCTTCCTGGCACATCTCTCTGGCTTAACTGGGGTAGGCTGAGATCAAGGCCGTGCCAACCACAATGGGACTTCAGACACTAGGCCCATTGTGGCTTCCCTGACAAGCACTCTGGCCTGCAAACCCATGGTGCAGCCTTACAGCCAGGTCAGGCCAGGCCCGTGGCAGAGAAAGTGCGTTAGTGGGTTCCTGGGCCAAGGCTGGCTCAGGACCCCTCCAGCAGTCATTCAGCCCCGGGACAGGTCCCCACGCCTCAGACTCCTACTCATTTCTGAGCCCACTGAGGTGTCCCTGTAAATGGGCTGGGAACACTAGCACACTCTGGGTTTGTCACCTAAGCTTTTGTTTGACGTTGCTGGAAGTTATCAACTCTGGAGACTCCCAGAGTACAGCCAGCCTGGAATGGCTTCTGCAGGTTCCCCTCTGCTTGGCCCCACCCCAGACCGTTTAGCCAAAAACATGCCCCCTTCAGGCAGCACTAAGCAGGTACGTAACAGACCAAGCGGTTCCACCCACCAACTCGGGGCTCAAAGCCTATGGCTCAATATTACTGTAAAGCACTCGTGATCACGCTGAAAAGCAGTTAGGTCCCCAAGGGGAGTGACAGTGTTGGGCAGACGGTACCACCCGGGAACTGCAAGACGTGCTCCTCAGCCCCCACAATTGCACACCGAAGCCTCTCCCAGAGGCTAAGCCACAGCTCCTAAACCCACGGCATGGTGGACAGACAGCTGAGACGCGACTCGATGGACCGCCACCTAGTGGTGACCCGGAGTGACACACCAGCTCAGTCAAGTCTTACCTTTCTCTGGGCTTTAGACGGAAACCGTCTTTTCCTAACCTTTCCAAGTTCTTAATTAAAAGGACCTATTTCCAGGCAACAACTAACAAAGACATGAGACAGAAGTCAGACGGTCCGAGTTAGCTCCCAGTTTAGTGAAAGTGCCTGCGGAGCTCAGGAACCCCGAGTCTTTGCTACCCCACTGTTGCGGGGGTGGGGCGGGGTGGGGGCCCTCTGCACCTCGGGGAATTTAAATAATAAAAACCTGGAAGTAGCTGATTAGTTAAGTCAAGCTGGGCTCGGACTGACTGGCAGGAGGGGACCCTCCCCCCCCCCCCCCAATGCTTCCCTCCCGCTGGCTAAGAATTCTGTTTCAGCCTTGAGCTCTCCAGCAGGGCCCTCCACCCGCGGCCTGGGCAAGCGGGGGCAGCAGCTTTTCCGCTGGGCCCATCCATCACAGGTGCCCAGAAGACATTCCCAGTCACTGGATCGGAATGAAAGGGTTTGTCTGTTTATGCGATTCAGAGGCGCTCCTTGCAGACTCAGACGGGGTTCTCAGAAAGGTGGCAGCCAGTGGTGCTTGGTAATCTCTCCCTTCGCTGTAGGAAAATGGGCTTTTAGGAATCTCTCGTGGTGACTCCACCTGCTGGGCGGGTCCCACTAACCAAGCCACTTAAAGATGCTCCTGTGTGCCACCTTCAGACAATGAGTCTTGAGAAAGAGATTCAGCGCTCCCCAGGCAACGGAGCTTCTAGGCCTGTCGGGGTTCTCCCGAGATTTACAAAGGGGGAGAGACCAGCAGGCAGCCACTAGGCCAGGACAGAGAGGCTTAGTCCCAGAAGACGGGTCTTGGAAAAGGCAGCTCAAAGGCTCCTCTCAACCTAGAGCCACCCTCCCTTTAAAGCTGGGACAAGAAAGGGACAAGAGCAGCAGGCAAGACTTCAGTCACGTTCAGACACAGCCACAGTGAAACGGGTCTCCTGAAAAAACATCTCTCTGGTGTGCCTGGGTGAGGCCTTTGTTGTAAGATGAAGTGGTAGAGGACAATGAAGAGGAAGAAAGGGAAATCGAATTACCGTTCCTCACACATGGTCTGCCCCTTTGTGGCTGTTGACTGCACTGTATTAGGGAGATCAAGGCCAGGAGAGGCAGCTTTCCTCCTCCAAGAGCGAAGGAAGAGGTGCGCTGGGGCTGATTCCACAGCACAACTCATGGCTGCGTAAAACCAGGAGAGGAAACGGCTCTGGGGCCAGTGCCGGGGGCAGGGATGGGCTAGAAGGAAAACTGGCCAGGAAGATGAACGCAGATTCATTCCGGGGCCTCTCGGCACCATACGCCTCCAAAGCTGGCCTCCATAGAATGCATGAAGTAGACGGAGCAAAGACTCAGAGTCGGAGAGGCCTGCGAGGAAAGCCACTCACCGTCTCTGAACTCACGTCTCTCACAGACAGTCTGGGAGGTGAGCTTGTGTTTGGGAGTGAAGGCCACGAGACTCCAGCTTACTACACAGATGGGGGTTAGCATCTGGGCAGAAAGGGGCTGGCAACGCAGGCCCAAGGCCGCCATCTACAGAAGGATGGTCCTCACCTCAGTGTCGCCAGGCAACAGGAGACTGTGACCACTGCACCTAGATGGTCTCTGCAAAACTACGATTTCTGCTGAACACCTACCTGCTTTCCTTCTAGGAGCCTGGTACTGTGGTAGGTGTTAAGCAGAGGGTGCTTACGTGACCAGCACCCAAAAATATCTTGGGTGCCGAGTCTCTAATGGGTTTTCCTTCAGAGTCACCTTGGACACATGTGTTGCTACATTATTGTGGCTGCAATAAATTTGGGTCATGAGTACAATTACATGCTAGCCCTCTGAGTGCTCCCAGCAAATCTCCGAATGTGGGGGTGGTCTTGGAGACCCCAACATGGGATCAGTGATATATACCTGCACCTAACATCAGCCAATGGAGATCCTTACCCACCTCCAGAAGGCCTGCTGTCACCCCCCCTAGCTAGAAATGAAGTTACAGACAGAAGATGAGACTGGGTCAGCAACCCCCCAAAAAGCCCCAACCCCGAGAAAAGGGAGGTAACAAGAGGGAGAGAAGCAACATTTATTGAAAGCCCAGTGGGAGCCAGTCATTCTAGGGGCTCTATCTTCATCACCTCATTCTCCTTACATCAGGACAGTATCACTAGCCCCGTTTTTTAGATAAAGAAACGTAGGCACAGAGAGACTGAGTAACCAGCCTGAGGTCACACAGCTGGCCAGTGAAGGAAGCCTGCATCAAGGCCGGCTGGCTGCACAGCCAGGGGACTCGGCTCCTCCCAGCGCCCACACTGCCTGCCCAGCGGCCACCCCCGCAGCCTGTCACACGCCGCTTGGCTGGCGCCAGTCCCTGCTCTGCCAAAAAGTCACAAGAAGTTTTCTGCAAAGCTAGAGCTGAAAGGGAAACGGGGCATTTTAGACCAAAGGATCCTTGTCATCTGTGTCTGATATTTTTCAAAGCATCCACCATCTCATTTGACTCTTATAACAATCATGTGCTGGGCTGCCCGGCAGACACCCTCCTTTTCCAGCCAGGAAAGTGGGGCCCAGCGAGGGCCAGGTGACCAGCACAAGGGCAGACCTCGGCCCAGCGCCTCCTTCCACGTAGCCCAGTGCCTGGGACTCAGCAGATACCTGCTGGCTGGATGAATGATGATCCAACACAAAATAAAAGTGGGCTCAACAGGAGACCAGAGGTTCACTCTCTGAATCTTCACCTTTAAATTGTTTTGCTTTAAGAACATCTACATAGTACTGACCAGTCTACAAAGAACTCCAAGTAACCTTCGTTTGGTTTCTCCAGCTTCGGCGTCCCCATTTCGGCTTTCACTCCCACCAAGATGTCCGTGTGGCCCTGCAGACAAACGAGAGAAGGGTCCTCACTCCGGGCAGGCAGCCAGGCGCCCAACCGACCCCTCCTCTCCCAGACGCACTCCCTGGGGGACTCTCTTCAGAGCAGGGTTGGGACTCGGAAGTGGCCCTTTGAGAAGATGAGGGGTCCTTCAGCCCTAGACAGACCCCCTCCCAGAGATTGGCTTGGGTCTTGGATTTCCCCCAGAACCATCTGTGCAGCAAGAGCTGGTTCCCGGGGGCCTGCCCATCCCTCTACCCGGGCGTGACGGACTGGGGCCCCCGTACTCACCAGCCTGACCCTGGCGGACCCACTGGTGTTGGACACGACATCAGTCTCCACTTCCACCGCGCGGTAGTCCTCACACCCTCGGCCGTCCACGCGGAGGTCTTCCTAAGGCAACCACCACAATCCTCAGGCTGTGGTCCCACACCCACCACAGACTCCCGAGCCAATTCACTCCCGATTCCCCTGAGGACTACGCAGTGCACCTTTTCCTTAGTGAATCATCCAAGATTGCCAGCCCCTGAGGCCAAAGACGGGTTTCAGAGTGGTCTGGGTACCGCGTGTCTCTTACCCCTACTTAGCGTCTTCAGTCACTTACTGACACCAGGGTAACTCACAGGCGTCTGCTTTACGCTGCGGATTAATTAGTCCAGGACTCGAGTTACTGATCTTGTCACTCCCGATTTGGTGTTGGCCACGGGGAGCTCCTGGGGTGGGTTCCTGGGTTCTTTCAACACGCCCCCGATCTTTTTTGAGCACGTCTTTATTTTTCCAACCACCCAAGACGTCCTAGCCTCTTGTTTTCCCCGCCCCCACCCTGGGATCAGCCCTCTCCCCAAGGGCCCTGCTTCCTTTTATCGGAGAAAACCCAGATTCTGGGTGATAAGTAGGTCCATTGCTGTATGGGTGTTACTGCTTCTAGAGCTTCTCAGCAGACAGGACAGGAAAATGTGTGTGTACGCTGACCCACGCACACATACCTGTACTGGTCCACACATCTGTTAAGAAGCCACCTGTTCATACTGACAGCTGCTTCTAACCTTCCTCCTTGTCTTATTTGCAACTTCTCTCTCAGATAGCGAGAAACCTGGCTTTCATTATCTACGATGTCTTCAGGTATTTGTTAAAACTTAATTAAAAAAAAAGTTTCAGAATGGCTAACCCACATCCCTGTGAGAGGCATATTTACTAATAGGGTCTAGCAGTTGTACAGACTTCCTTTTGCCTTTAGCCACATGGCACCCACTCAACACAGTTTTCCAATTGTCTTCCCCCACCCTTCGTTCCTTCGCAGTGGCAGTTATTCACTCGTACCAGTCTGTGTTCCCGTCTGGGTCGCCATGTCCTTGTCACTTGTCCTTACTCATTTGCTTTCTGGGTATGTGGCCCATCACCGTGGCTCCAGGTGTCAGAGCCATCAGAGAAGGTGTGCTCAGAGACACCAAAGTCACTCTCCCCTTACCCCTGTTCCCATGCCCCCCCTTTCCCCCCAACACCAGGCAGGTAACAACCAATCTCTGGTTCCTGGGTCACTTTTTCTGTATCTCCTTTGCACAAATGAGCAGACACAGGAATAGTTTAAATATCCCCATCTTATATAAGGGTAGGCTACTCCAGAAACTTTTAACACTTTGCTTCTTTTTAACACCTGGCATGTATGTAACAAATCACATCAGCTTTTAAAATATTTTTTGAAAGCAGTTTTTTGTTTCTTTTTTCAGAAAAAGAATCATTAGAACCATCAGATTCTCAAAGGGGTTGATGCTCCTCAAACAATAAAAACACCATCCTGAAGTATGTTAACTGTCAGAAATTTATCTTTACACCACCTGGCTGACTGCATGTGATTGACTTGTTTATTCGGAGAAATTAAAATACGGAAAAGCAAACCACGGCTTGCGCCCACCACACAGTACCAACGACTCCCACGTGTGCTGTGTGTCGGCTCTTCTACCCTCCAGCTCCTGTTCAAGGGAAAAACGGAAGTCCCTTTGCAAGCCCCACCCTCCCCTTCCCTACCTCGAGTCTGGGGAACCTGGACTTGAAAAGCAACAGAATTTCAAGTCGGGGAGAATGAGCCTGGGGTAGGACTCAAAACCATGTAACTGTCTCTCCGCAACCCCGCAGCACCTGGAGGCGTTCTAGGTCCTTCTCTGACTGCCCTGTGTGCCCCACCCCCAGGCGTGCCCAGCTGGGAAAAGTGGAAACCCCATTTACCGGGGGTCCTTCACGGGCTGCCCTGCTGGCGTGGTACAAGTGCCAGCAGTCCCCGGGGGCGTCAGTCACGGCCACCAGGCCTGGCCCTGCTGTTAACGAGCTGCCTGGCCCAGGTAGGGCAAGTCCCCTCCCCCTGCTGACTCGCGTCCTCATTTGTAAAAGACTGAGATTGAATTAAATGGCCTCAAAGGGGCTTTTCTAATTCTAGGCCTACAACTCAAAACACGTGCAAATATTTGCAAAAATTAATAGTAACTACTATTTAACGTGCCTTTACTTTATATATAGATAATGTTCTAGACGCACTACTCAGTGAGCACGCTGAATCCATTACAGAAACAGAAAAACAGGTGGACAGGTGCTCAATGGCTGGCCCAGGGTCACGCAGCCAGGGAGGAGCACTTGCTGTCCACGCCAGAGCTCTGCCCCATCCCACGTGACCACCCGCGTTCTGAAGGGTCCCTTCCCCGGGCGAGGGGGGTGGGCACGCGCCTCCCTCACAGGAGGAACTGGCCGCAGTACCGGCTGGTCCTGATGACGGAGGTGACAGCTCTGAAGGCAAGGAGACCACAAGGGCACGGGCTTCCCCCCGCTACTTCAAATACCACTCGCTCTGGAAGATGGAGTCACATCCCTTTGCAGTGACAACCCAGCTGTTCCAGGATGGGGCGGGAGAGGTGACAAAAACCTGGGCCTCCTCACATCTTGCCTTTGCAGCCTTTAAGTCACTCTGTCCCCCTGGGAAAGGCACAGTCAGAAAGGCTCAAGTGACAAGCAAGAAATCAACGAAAAGCTACACATTTTCCTTTCCAAGGACACACCAGCTATACATTTTTTTTCCATAGGATTAAAAAAAGCACTCAAAAGAACAAAACAAAAACAGACAAATAAACAAACAAAACCCACACAAAACAAAACCCAAACAAACTAGTCCATGAATCACTGCACCAAGGGCGACTTTTTAAAAACCCCAGTTTTCCTCCTAAACGCCAGGAAGTCTCCCCATCCTGCCTGGCGTGGCTGGGGGCCTGCCACCTGCCACGTTTTTAATTCATCTGCGGTGCTCAGGAGCAAGGGACTCACCCGAGCGTGAACACGTTAAAAACAGGGGCAGCCCCGAACGGAAAGCTTCGTTTAACAATCAGTAGAGATGACAGCAAAGGCCGGACAGCACCTTGGGGTGGAGTCCTGTCCTCAGCAGGGGACAAAGGCACTTTTCCAGACACAGGGCTTCTGCTTGCTGGTACCTCTGTGACCACAACAACCCCGCTCGCTGGGTGTGGTGCGGCGGCGTCACCTCCAATCTATATTTAAATCTCTGCCGTCACACGCCAGCTTTGTGACCCTGAGCACGTTCCTCAACAGCTCTGAGCCTGACTCTTCACAGCGAGAGCAGGAATAACCCTGGCCGTACCCAGGAGAATCTGAAAACCGTAAATCACTGAAGGGAACCTGTCAGCACGTGTCACACATGGGAGTCCCCAGCAGCAGCTCCCTTTGCCTGCTTCTGGGGGCAGGTATCAGCTCACTGAATCCTCAAGAACGACCCTGGAGAGAGGTTACAGAGGAGGATCCGGCTGAGGCACCACCATCTCCTGTTTGTGACAGGGTGGAAGGACATGTGACTCAGTCCAGGTTACCCAGTCCTGTCACCTCCTAACAGAAGCTGACAAGTCAGCTCTACTCATCTGACACACCTGGGAGGCAAGAGACCCTCTGAGGCGATGGTACCCCTGCATTTCGTTGCTTTGACCCGTCCGATACCTCAGAGCGTGCTAGGGAACGGAGAGGAGACCGTCTCCCCAGCTAGGATACAGCCCCACTTGGGAGTTTGACGGGTGCAGCGTTGCGGGCCCCGGCCCCAGACACAGGGGGCACAACTAGCGGTTGCCCCTCTTTTCACGTTCCAAGCCTGTTGAGTGGCCCCTCCTTCCTTAGGAAGGATGTGATTCCGTTCACCTTGCAAAGTGCCTGGGTGCGGCCTTTTTGTACCGTGGGTCCCTAAACGGAAATGGCACAGGGCTCAGAACCAAGCGTCCCGCGTGGCTGGATTTGAGCAGCCGCGTCTGGACTGCTCAGTCCCACTGCTGAAGACCAGGCTCAGGCCCAGTGCTCCCCCATCCTGTGCTGCTCCCCCAACAAGGCTGACAGCTAAAGCTGGATCCACAGAAAAGGAAATGAAACTGACAGCCGAGCTACACGTCCCTCCCACTGCCAAGCAAAACTCAACGAGATGGCTTTGCCAGGACCACGCTTCTGGGTGGGGCTCACCAACCTCTGTGGCCCGGTCTGCACCCAGGACAGAATACGCACCTAACAAAAGTGGGACATCTCGGCTTCCAAAGGTTGAGAGGGGACTTAGCAGAAACCAGTTACATCATATATTAAAACTGATCTATCAGCCTTTCCAGTTGCCCCGCCCCGCCCCGCCTCCTCAGGTGCATTCTCCACCTTCCCTGCCCTAACCTGTGCACCAGGTAGACTCCCTCCTCACCTGGACTCCCTTTGCTGGCTTCTGGCTGAGTCTGGCCAATGAAAGGTACCAGAAGAACAGAGTGGCCCCCCCCCAACGCGCGCACACCCCTGACCTGGGGACCACCTTTCTAACGGTGCCCACATCTACCCGAGACTACAACTTCTGCTGGCAGCTCTTCCTCCCTGGGTCCAGCTATCACTGGCATCCGGTAACACCATTTCCTCCCTGGGCCCCGTTGGCCTAGAGGTGGTCGCTACGCCCTACGGTCGCTAGTCTGGCTCTTCAGCAAGCCTTGTTGGTTTCCTGAAACCCACCGATAATGTTAAAGAGTCCCATCATAAAAGCCTCTTGAGCTGTCTCAGTTAGGTTCCATTACCTGCCAGATTCATTCTCCTGGCCACAAATTGCTCGCTCTCTCTCTCTCTCTCTCTCTCTCTCTCTCTCTCAAGTGTGCCTTGTTCCCTGGTGGCCATGTTTGAGTCTAATGATTCAGTCCCATGACGAGTCTAGAAGTGAACTAGAAGGGCTGGCTTCTTATACAAGGGAACTGGAACCCCAGGATCTGAGAGGGAACCACAAAGCCTGAGAAACAGAAAGCCAAGAGAGAGAAGAGAATACAGCGAAGGTTTCAAAAGCAGCAGAGATGAGCAAGGGAGAGCCTGCCGATCTAACTGCTCTTGAATTCCTGGAGAAGCTTATAGCAAACCTGCTCTTCCACCACTACCCCCAGTGAGTGGACTAACCATCCTTTACTTCCGAAAGGCTCAAGCTTACTAAATTCTTGGTCATGCTGAGAGCTCAGTTAAAACGCCATTTCCTTAGGGAAGCCCCCCCTGACCTCCCCGCACTCCCCCTGCCCCGCCCCTTCACAGGGCTCAGTACAATCATATGTAAAAACACCCAAACGGATCTCTAACTTCTGCCTTTTCCTTCTAGCATGGGTGCGATGTAAGGGCAGGCTACTTCCTATCCCTCGAGTCTAGCTCAGTTCCAGGTAGAATGAACGAAATACTGAGTCCAGCAGATACAAAGAAGGAACACATGGATTTACAAGAGCAATCCCACCTCCCTGGGAAAGGCTTCCGAGCACTGCAGCCCCCAAATTCTTTAGTTTCTCTGGCTTCCACTAACTATAGCACCCCTTGATATATGAGAGGAGACCCCAAAAACCTGGAATTATATTCTGGAGAGTGGGCCCCTTGTCGTACAGGCTTCCACCGTCAGGTGAGTGTTCTAGGAACCCATCTGTATCAGTGCACCAGCTGGTGTTGTTGTGAGAGGCTGCGTTCGGCTTCAGTGAATGTTTCTTGAAGACCCTTTCATCACGTTTGCACATTTCATGACGGGTGATTTATGAGTGCCCCTGCTGATACCCTACTGAGTGTTCAGCAGTTTTTGACCAAAAATGGCATGTCCCCTATGCCCCACCCTCCCTATTCACCCGCTCTCGCTCCAAAGGCCTTTTGTTGGTTTGTTTGATTCCCCTGATGAGAAAAGTCCTCAAAAGGAAAATGTTTTGCTGAGGTGGAAGAGGTGAAACAAAAACCAGCAGAAGCACTAAAGGGCATGAAAATCGCAAGCAGAGGAAAAAATGTCTCGATAGGTGTATTGCCTCAAATGGAGAGTACTGTGAAAGTGACTGAAGATGTAAGAATAAATACACAATTTTTTATAACAAAATTCCGGGTGTTTTGCCCGCCCCGCCCCCCGTATACCTTATATTCCATTGCTGTTATTTTATATTCATCTTTGAAATAATAAAGCAACCAAAGGCTGACATTGACCATACTGAACCAAAGTGAAAAGTAAAACACAAAACGGTTAGGCGCATGCAGGATTCTGTTTAGGCTTGGGGTTGGGACGCCTCTACCCCGGGAGGTTCCGGCCCAGAAGGACGCGCCCGGCCTCCCTCCGTAGCTCACTCCCAGGCCCGGCACCCTCCAACCCCGGTTCTAGCGCGGCCAATACGAGGGATCGAAGAGAGTGCGCGCATCTTAGAAAAGCCATAGCTGCCTCTAGGGATCTCAGTTCCCCAACGGCAGATGGGAAACAGTCAAAACGGTGCTACGGGCTGTGAAGCCGCTTTTTAAACACCTTCCCCCTTTATTTGTAAGGCGACTTCTATTTCCAAAGCGCTTTCACCTCGGTGCCTTTTCTCTCCCGGTGGTTCCCAACCACGAGGCGCGGAAAAGCGGCCCAGAAGCGCACACCCACAGACAGCGACGCGCGAAGGCGCAGATGGCCCGGGGGCGGGGCTCCCTCGCTCAAGCATCAGGGACCCCGGTTCGGAACCTCGGAGACCGGGAAGGGTCCACGAAGCACGCATTCAGTCCCAAATGGACACTCGCCGCCGGGTTCTAAGCACGCTCGCGTTGCCGGCTTAAGGCTGCAAACGCTGGCCGCAGAGATGTTTAAGGTTAAGGTAACCCCAGACCCGCCGCTCCCCCCGGGCGAACCGAAGGCCGGCCGCTCGCCGCAAGGCCGTGGGCACCCGGCGCCGCTGCGGGGCTACCTGGACGCCGTGCACGATGTACACCTTCTCCGCCTCGCTCAGCGCCACGGACGCCATGCTGCAGGGCCGCGCCTCGCGTCATCAGCCCGCGTCGCCCCCGAGCCGGCCGCGCCCCCCCTCGCCCGAGTGTCATCAGCCTGCGCGGCGGCCGCTCCGGTAGGCGCCACCGCCACTGCCGGGAGCTCCATGGGCTTCTCCTGTGCGCCGCCGGGTGTGTGGCCGAGACCGGGGAGTCGCGGCGCCTCGTGCCCGGGAGCCATCGCTGCAGCCCGAGGCCGGGCCCCGGGTCGGGGACGGCGAGGGGAGGCGGCGGGAGCCTCACGCGGGGCCTGGGACTGGGCAACTGCCTCCGACTTCACGGTCAGTTGGGAGACGGAACTGGGTTGGGTGGAAAAGCCGGGGTGAGGCGGGAGGCGCGAGCCGGGGACGAAGCCGGTGGACTCGCCGTGCGAGCGGCGCGCGGCGCAGTTTGCTCAGAGCTGGAGTTGAAGTAGCGGGTCGTGTGCGTGTGTGTGCGCGCGCGCGCGTGAAGTAGCCGGTCGTGTGTGTGTGTGTGTGTGTGTGTGTGAGAGAGAGAGAGAGAGAGAGAGAGAGAGAGAGAGAGATCGAAATCGCCCCGGCCCTGCATTTCCCTGGTCCCTAGGGTGGTTGAAAGAAAGAGGCGATAAACCCTCTTTGGGTTGTCCTCGGTGGGAAGGGTCCGGGCCAGGAGTGAGTCCCGAGGCGTCGTCATTCCACCCCAGGGATTCTCCCGTCCCATCCCCGCTCTCTCCCTCTGGGGCTTACCAAACGCTGACCCCCAGGACCTTGCAGGATTCCCCCCTTGCCCTGGATGGTCGCCCGAGCGTTATCCCAAAAAGAGTAGCTAGCGGGGCGAGTGTTGGTAAGGGGCGCTGGCGAGGGGCGCAGTGCCCAGGCGTCCCCGCCGCTTCCCGGCGGTGGCAGGAAGCCCTGGGTTGATGGAGTGTGATCTCGGGGAGCTGTGCAGAGCTGCCCTGGGCGGTGGCCGTATAGGACTGTGGACCTTGGATATCCGGGAAGGATACCTACAAGGTGAATATGGGGTCACTGAAGGAGCCGGTAAAGGCGGAGCAGGCAGGGTATGGTGCAGATTTTAAAGAAACCTTGTGGATAAATGCAAAAAAGTTAACCATAAGTGACTGAAGCAAAGAGGGGAATCTGGTGACTTTTCCAAATGTTTCATTTTTGAGGAATCTTCTTGTTCTCAAAACAAGATGGCTTGATCATCCAAAGACTGTTTGGTGTTTCACAGATAGTTATCTTCAATACAGTTGCACAGATGACTATTGGGAGCTTGCTGTGGATGGGCTTTGGGCTAGCTTTGGGGCCCTAAGACAAGTAAAATACCACTTCTGCCCAGAGAAGCTCCCCCGCAGAAGGGCAGGCTCAGGGCCAGCATAACCCCTGAACGGAATAGTGACACTGGGGAGCGCAATTGGATGGGGAGGTGAGTCCAGGGCAGGAAATACCCTCCCACATTCTTAAGCACTGAACTGCTGAGTCCTGGAAATAGATGATCTCTTCTTACTAGACTAGACTGGAGCTGTTTCTTCTGTGTCTACTTAGTTCTCTACAGGTGCACCTACAGGGGAAGGCATCTTGCAGGGTTGGACTTTGCCCTCCAGGGAAATTAGGAAAGGTGAAGCCGCAAAGATTTCTCTCCACCTGTAGTGGCAGAGACTCCTTTGTGTGTGGCTGGACGCCTGGATTCTGTGCGGGAAGTGCCGTTGTGAGCTAACCAGGGACTGCTGCTATTAAAAAAAATGGTATTTTGTGCCAGAGATTGCTCTGAAAGGAGACACTGGATGTGGAATTTGAGTATCTAGGTTATTATCTGAGAGGAGTGAAGATTTAAAAAGTGGAAGCGGATAGACAGATCAGAGAAGACACAAAGAAAAGTCTGAGTTTGGGTACCGTGGACTCATCTCTGTATAAAAATCTTTCGATCTGTCTTTAAAAATATAGAACATCTCTTTGAACTGTTTCCCCGACAAGGGACTAAGGGGTCCTTGATGGAGAAGGGTTGACAGCATTTGCTAAATGATATTATGAATGATGTCGGACGTGTTAGGCTAAGTGGGTGTGAGAGGTGGAACCAGTGGGATGTTCATTTTAAGGTCTCCTGAAACCATGACACCCTTCAGCACAGCCAGGACAGCTTCATCCCGCTTGCTGTGATAAGGCATCGGACAGTTTTATACCCCATAAATCCAGAGTTCCTTTTTGGTGTATTGAAGCAATTTAAAGAATGTATGTTAGCCAGAAAATCAAGAAGCCAAGGATGGCGCATTATTTTATTAAACCAGTTTGCTTTCCCATCACTGTCCGATTCTTGGGAGAACATGCTGTTCCGTGGGTCTGTCTATTCGAATCTCTGTACTCTGTTAATGCTGTTTAGCACTAACTTAACCCAGTGCTTACTAACTGCCAAGCGCTGCTCTAAAACGCTTTGCAAAGATCATCTGATTCCGTTCTCACGACAGCTCTGTGGGACAGATACCATGACCTCACCTTTACAGATCGGGAGACTGAGGTACAGAGAGGGTCACTGTCTTGGCCAAAGCAGTAAGTGGCAGAGCCAGGATTTGAGGCCAGGTGACCTGGCTCCCGTACCTGCCCCCTTAGCCATTGCTTTGTGCAGTCTTCCTCCGGGCCCCGTTCCATTCGCCGCTGCAAGCTAGCGTTAGCTTTCATTCCAAAAGCAAGGGATCTGTCCACCCCTTGAATCCTTTTTTTAGAGGAGCGTGCGGCGTGGTGCTAATGGGGAATTCCTACGTCTCTAACCCTTGTCGGGAGAGCCCTCCCTGGCAGAGGAGGCCAACAACCCGGTCCCGAGGGTTGAGAGAGGCACGGAGGCCCAGGTTCCTCACACCCGGAATAGACACTCAGCAGCTCTTCAAACAATCAGGAAGTATCTGTTTGCACGCCCGTGAGTCCCTAGTGTTCTCTTGGGCCTGAAGAGAGACAGTGAATCAACACACGCCCGCCTGAAAGGAACTTAGGGTTTATTATAGCCGGAGGGCACGGGCACTTGAACTAGTGCGGGAACAAGACAATGAAGGAAAGCGCTCCATTGAGACCCACGATAATTAGACCAGGGGCCAACCTATAATCAGGCGCTAAGTGTGCAGGCCGGGCATCCAGGGCAAGAGGTAAAGAGCCGCTGCCAGCCACCAGCGGGCAACAGGAACCTTAAAGAGGTGGAGTGAGTCTGTCCCACCTGGCCTGCCTTCACTGAAGCCGTGAAAGCTGGTGCCAGGAGCTTCGGGGCCGTGGTGAGTCCGTGGTGCTGCCCTTGCCGAGAGCTCTTAAAAGCCCAGCAGAGGAACAAACATTGTATTCCCAGCCTCAAACAGGGGGAGCCAAGTTTTAGGTCCTTTCCTTTGCGTTTTCGCAGTTAGCCTTGCACTCCAGGAGAGCAAAAGTGATCTCCTGTTTTGTTTTGTTTTTTTCCTATAGCTGTTTCCTTTCAATGCTTTGCATTTGTCCTGTCTGTACCTTGTCTGAAAGAATATTCAATATAAATAACCTGTAAGAGTCTAGCCAGCAGGCCTGTGTCTGTCCTGCTGCCCTAGAAATTATAACTTATGGTTACAGTGATCGAAAAGTTGACAGGAATACATAGGTAAAGCTTATTCTCGTTTAGAGGAAGGGTTTCCACAAGTGTGTCATTATGAGAGGGTGGCAGGGTGCTTCCTATGTCTTTCACTACGGCGCCTGTGAGAAAAGGGGGTCCCATATCCTGATTAGCAAATCTGGAAATAGTCAAACACACATACACACCCTGACAGCCGTAGAAAGTAACAGAACCTGAAGTGGAAATAGGGGAGTGATGTCTGGTCATTGACCTGTTGGGGGAGGAAAAGAGGCTACTCCCGTGCCACCTTGAGTTTCTTCCTGTTTTTACATTTTTTTAAAAATCCTTGGTCTTCCTCTTTGGAAGCAGATGTCCACAGACACATGGATTCATCCAGGAAGTGCCAGGAAACTTCCACCTTTCATAGTCTTCTCCGAACTGTAACCTTCCTGGTGGGGAGAGACTTGGCAATTGGACTCGAGGCTTTCTCAGTACCTGAGACATGAGTGTCTCCGCTGCAGGGTCTGTGGGGATGGAATGCCTTTGGGTGGGATCGACTTTTCCCCTTAAGAATATGAGCCTAGAGCGACAAGTGCAGTCCCGTTGCAGTAAGTTTTCACGTGGCTCTGTACAAAGTGTACATTTCCAAGTCAAGTGAGAGTAGTAGGAAATCTAGAAAGGCAGGCCATTTGGAAAGGTAAGGATCCATGGTGTAAAGACTGTTGGGCCCCAGCTGGGTAACTCAGTTGGTTAGATCACCATCTCGATGTACCAGGGTTTAGGGTTCGATTCCCTGGTCGGGGCACATACAAGAATCAACCAATGAATGCATAAATAAGTGCAACAACAGATCGATATTTCTCTCTCTCTCTCTCTCTCTCTCTCTCTCTCTCTTTCTCTCTCTCTCAGAAAAAAATCAATAAAAAATATTTTAAAGAAAGAAAGGAACACTATTGGGTATCTATTCCATTAACCTGGACTTTGCCACTAACTTGCTTTGTGAGTTTGAGCAGGTCAGTTAACCCATCTAAGCTTCATTTTACCCTAAAATGCATATCTTACCAGGTTGTAACTTAGAACAGATCCTAGATATACAAATACTTAAACATAGAAAAATAGTTGTATTTAACTTTGGATTTTAAGGCTTCTTTTTTTTTACCATTTTATGATATGGGAAGTATTTTGATAGTGCTTCTTTCCACTCTGAAAAAAAGAAAAATGAATGAACAAAACGAAATGGCATATTTGGTTGAAAAAACTGAACATGCTAACGTTTACTGGTGGGTTTCTTTTTCAATATTAACAAAGAATGGGGAAAGGAACATGAGGGATGGTTTTGATAAAAGCATAAACATCCGAGAAATTAACAAAGGGAATGTTCAGTTTGTTCCAGAGAATGGCAGAATCGGCATCTCAGCCCTGAAGAGAGGACCTGAGCATTCGGCTCGGCCTTCTCCTGTGTTTCCTAACTGAGGACACCAAGGC
The DNA here is from genome assembly GCF_987537825.1 of Furipterus horrens. Taxonomy (NCBI): domain Eukaryota; kingdom Metazoa; phylum Chordata; class Mammalia; order Chiroptera; family Furipteridae; genus Furipterus; species Furipterus horrens. Next base: position 137,608,798 of record NW_028327177.1, on the reverse strand, counting down.
CCAGGGCCGGTAACTGTCCTGCCCGAAGTCACGAGGTCAATGACCAGGAGGACTGGGAATAGAATTTTGGCCTCTTGACTCCAGGCCGTCTTCATTCTGTTTGGCACGAGCTGTGTCTTCAAAGCCCTCTGGCAGCTGCCAGAGAGCACCTGGCCTGGCAGGCGGGGGCCCTGGGCTTGTAAGGACACCGAGCCTTGTTTCAGGTCCCAGGTTCCTCCCAAGGCTCTGCTCTTGCACCGCCACTTCCGGTGCCTGGGGTGAGTGGGGTCAGCAGAGACCTGGAAGCAGAATGGCTTCCCCCTCTTTTTTTCCCATTTTACGAAAAAATAATTGACATACATCACTATATAAGTTCAAGGCATACAGCATGATGGTTTGATTACCTATATTGCACACTGATTACCACCATCGGTTCCGGAACATCCATCTTCTCATATACATACAGTAACAAGCAAAGAAAGTAAAAAGGGAAAAATATGTTCCTTGTGAGGAGAATTGATGGGATTTCCTCTCTTAACAACTTTCCTGCATAGCCTGCAGCAGGCTTAGCTGTAGTCAGTATATCTAACTACAGAGAGAATAATGTCCGTTAGAGTCCTACTTATTTAGCTTGTAACTGGAAGTTTGTACCTTTTGACCACTTTCCTCCAATTGCCCCCCCCCCCCAATCTCTGGTACCCACAAGTCTGGTCTCTTTTTCTATGCTTTTGGGTTTCTTTGGTTAAGATTCCGCCTATCAGTGAGCTCATACTGTACTTGACTTTCTCTGTCTGACTTACTTCAGTCAGCCTACTGCCTTCAAGTCCATTCGTATTGTTACAGATGGTAACATTTCCTCACTGTTGTGGCTGAATCATATTCCATTCTCTGTGCTTTGGTGTGTGCATCTCACCACTCCATCCGTCGACAGGCGGGGTGTTTCCTGTCTTGGCTGTTGTACGTAATACTGCTGTGTAACATGGTGCTTCTGTATCTAGTTTTCTGAGGATCTTCCATATGCTTTGCATAGTGGCTGCGCCAGTTTCCCATCCCACCAGTGGGGGGGGGGTCCCCTTTTCTCTTTTCACACCAGCACATGTGACTCTCTTTGATGATGGTCATTTTAAGAGGCGTGAGGTGATTTCTCATTGTGGTTTCAGTTGGCTTTTCGCTAATGTTGGGCACCTTCTCATGTACCTGTGAGCCTTTCGTATATCTTCTTGGGAGAAATGTCTATTATGGGCCTTTGTCCATTTTTTAATTGGATTATTTGGTTTTTTGCTATTGAGTTACATGAGTTCTTTATGCATTTTGGCTATTAACCCCTTATTAGATATGGTTTATGAATAATTTTTCCCCATTCCATAAGTTTTCATTTCTCTTTGTTGATGGTTTCTTTTCCTGTGCAGAGTCTGTTTAGTTTGATGTAGTCCGACATTATTTTTGATTTTGCTTCTTGTGATTTAGGTGTCAGGTAGGTTTCTGTTTCTTCTCGTTCGTCGGCAGCCGTCCGTCTCGAGAGACGATGGTGTAGCTTCTTAAGAGTCTATCTGCACCGCCGAGAATGGTTGTGCAGTCCGACTCGGGAGTGACACGGTATCTGTCTCCTCCCGTGTTTCTTCTAGGTTGTCCAGTTTGTCAGCATATAGTTGTTCATGGTAGCCTCTTATGACCTTTTGAATTTCTCTGGTATTCATTACAATGTCTCCTTTTTCATTTATAATTTTGTTAATCTCTGGCCTTTGTCTTCTTTCCTTGATAATCTAGCTAAGGGTTTGCAAATTCTGTTTATCTTTTCAACGAACCAATTCTTAGTTCTTTTTTTACTATTTTCCCTCTTCTATTACTTTTATTTTCTATTTTACTTATTTCTGCTCTGATCTTATTATTTCCTTTCTTCTCTCAACTGTGGGTTCAGTTTATTCCTTTTCTAGTTCCCTAAGGCATAGAGTTGGGTTGTTTATCTGGGCTCTTTCTTGCTTCTTAGTGTAGGAGGCTGTTGCTATGAACCTCTCTCTCTCAGAGCTGCGTTTGCTTCATCCCACAGTTCTGGTCCAGCGCTGTGTTTCCATTTTCGTTTGTCTGCGAAACTTTTTAACTCCCTCTTTAATCTCCTCTTTGATCTGTTGGTTGTTCAAGTAGCATCTCTTCTCGGAACCTAGTACAGTTAACAATAACTGGTTCTCCCGTCCTCCAGCCCTTCTTCCAGACCCTCTGAGCACTTTTGCTTTTAGTCCCTAGTTCAGTGGACCTCTTAAGTGACTGTTTCCTGAGTTAACTAGGAAAAATTAGTTTAGGTGAGAAGCCCATGTTTGGGGCAAGTTCAGGAGGATTCCAGACCAGGCCCCTATCAGCAGCCCAACATGATACCAGATTTATTAAAATGTTAAGTATTCACCCGAAACAAGTTTGGGCCTGTGGCAAAGCCTCCTGTTTAAGGGTTTCTGCTGCCCTGCTGATGTCCGTGACATCTGCTCAGGAGTTCATGAAATGGCGTTTCAACTATGTACTTCCCACTAGTAGGGGCCCAGTAAGTATAAGCCTTCGTTTGTTTAGAGTATTTGTGTGATCCTTATTCTCTAAGCCAAAGGAAAATAGCCACACCTGGTTTTGAGTTGATCAACCCAGCCTCCGTACAGATATTTCCTGCAGCCTGCACATCCAGGCCCCGCCAGCACCTCTGCTGCCCCTGCCCCTGCCTTTGCCTAAAGCTGCACGCCTCACCTGGCCCCCTGCCCTGCGGAGATCCCACCCCTTCTGAAGCCCGGGCCTGAAAACGTCTACTTATCCCACTTCCGGGGTTTGGGGAGGGGCAGGTATTTGTTTTGGAAGGTCCTGTTTGCCCCTCCATTGTGCTACACATTTAACACCTCTGTGTGAGGATTATTGTGGGGTGTGTCTGTCTGGTTTACGTATTCATTCACTCAAGAAATACCATTCCAGCAATTCTGAATTTGAACTTACACTCCTGCCAGGTCCCAGGCTACAAAGCTAAACAAATGGGACTCGCAGGTAAGTCAGGAAAAAGCAAGTAAGACTGGTCTTACCAGACTGGGCGCTGGGAGGGGAAAGGCAGGGCTGGCAGGGCTGGCAGGGCAGGCAGCTGCACGCAGTTCCTGGCTGCTTCCCCAGTGTCTTTCTGAGGCGAATCGAATTGGAGTAAAGACACCACAGAGAGCAAACAGGACAAGGGACTGGGGTGAAGGGAGCCGGGTGGGGGCCCTGGAGGAGGCGGCCCCTCCGAGGGTGTGGGTGGCTGGCAGGAGCGGTATGAGGGTTCTGGGTCGCGCCAGCCTCCTTGGGTGCCTGCCCCAGAGGCCTGAGCGACAGGCAGTTCCGAGCAAGGGCTCCGGGGGCGTGGGCCACTGGCAAAGAAGCACTTCTCGGCCCCAAGGGTTGAGTTTTCCTGATCCAAAACAGAAGAGGAAAAGGTGAACACTTCCCTTTTCTGTGGCTAGGGGCAGAGCGGCGGGAATGTGGACAGTTTGTTTCAAGCTGGGTTTCTCCCCCGTTATTTCTCAGATTTTCATTTGGCTATTTTAAGAAGCCAATCCTTACTGGAAAGCTACTTCCCTTGCGCGCTGAGGAAACTTTTAGAGCCGTTTGCCTTCATTGGTCACTTTGACACTGCAAAGCGTGGGCTGGAACGCATCCTTCAGTCTAACACTCAGTGTCTGGCTCTGCCAGGCGTGCCCTTGGCTGGTGCTTTCCCAGGTCACGGGTTCTCGCTCCCCAGTGGGGGGCAACGGGAAAACAGAGCTCCCATGTGCACCCCGTGCTCCCAGTTGTTCAAGGGTGGCGCGTTCCGGTTCCTGGAGTAAGAGCCACAGTCCACCTGCTTCGTGACCCTGCGCGGTGCCCCTCCACCGCCCAGAATGTGGTCACAGCCCCGGAAGCAGGCAGGCAGGGCCTCCCGAGGGGGGCCTGGGGTCACAGCGCTCCCGTGTCACGCGTGCACCTGCGAGTGGCTCCTGTGTCCCAGGCACTGGGCCAGTGAGAGACGGGGCTCCCTCTCCCCGCAGCCGGACTGTGGGGGGGGGCGCAAAGCAGGTGTTCCTCAAGGCCCGCTGCTGAAACAAGTCCCCCTCTTTTACAAACAGGTCTAACAGGATTTCATTTTAGTTGCTTCTCCAGCCCACCGCCAATTAGTGAAGTAGATAGAGGGTGTGTTGGGAGGATGGGAAAGTGCAGGCCCCGAAATGACAGCAGCCGGCAACGGAGGAGGGAGAGGGAGGACCGGAGGAAGGAGATGCCACACTTAGAACTGCCTGACCAGGCCAGGGGCTGTGAGGTGGCAGGCCCAGTGAAATCCCTGTGCCCCCGAGGACATAGTTCCCTAACACACTCCAGTAATTGATGTTCCTGGTAATGACTCTTAATCCTTCCAAAGAAAGGGATGTGATTGTACTTAACACAGGAAGTAGCTTATCCGGGAGGTTTACTCATGTGGAAGGGCCCGTTCCTCAGCAAAACCACATCTGTGAAATACAGCTAGTGTAGCCGAGCCATTGCCATATCACAATCAAGGATGAGCAACCGTCAGGATAGAGTACAGTCACCTGTCTGATGTCTGAACATACAGGGAGCATAATTTAATCACCGGAAGTATCTCACCATGAGTTGCTCTAAGATTTACTTTCAGTGAGCCTCCATTTCTGAAAACCGCACCATTTATGGTCACTGAAGGGCAGTTTGATGCAGCACACAGGTCATGGGGCGATGCCCCTCAGCTGCAGGTGATGGGGGGGTCGTGCCGCCAGCGTGCGGGCAGAGTGGTGTGAGCGGTGCCTGGTCACCTGTCACACTGAGCCATTCTGCAGGGAAGCTGAGCTGAGACAGAACTGTTCTTTACAGGGTCGGATAAAAGTAGGTTTACAGTTGTGAGTACCCGAAACACAGATTATTCTCGTATTATTAGTTAGTTCTGGTATTATTTCCCATATGAACAGCTGTAAGTCTGCTTTGGCCCCACCCTGTATTTGGTAGGTAACAGCTGCCCCAGCCAGGGTCAGCAAACCTCTATAAGGTCCCAGAGAGTAAAATTCTTTAGGCTGGCCGGTTGAGTCTCCATCAGAGCTGCTCAGCTCTGCCATTATCATGCAGACGCAGACACAGAGAATGTGTCGTCAAATGGCATAGCTGTGGCCCAGTAAGACTTGATGTAGAGCTTGGATGGCAGTTGTGAGAACACAGGAGGCGTGCACACAGATCCGTGTGGCAGCGGGAAAAGCCAAGAGAACGGCTGCGTCTGGAGGCTGGTGAAACGCTGGGCTTCGTTCGGTCAGCTTTTGAATCGTCGCGGGATTTCCCCTTTCATTTGTTTGGTTTTGGTTGCACAGAGTTTAGAATTTACTGGGTGTAGGTCAAGGTCCAGATGTGCGTGGTCTGGGGTTTCCTGTCCTGTTTGGTGCTTCAGAAGGTATCCCAGCATCTTTCAGTGCCTCTGGGTCGCCACTGGCAACACTAATTGCCACGGTCTTGGGGAGATCACAGGCTGCTTTAGTAGAAAATTCTGATGGTGGACATCGGGAACAGCTGCCTTTACTCTGCTTGGTTATTCTACATGTGTCGTGACTTCTTGTTCCCTGGCTCCCAGCACGGTGCACCGAGCATGTGATAGTCACTCCGAGTGTCTGCTGAGTGGGTGTTTCTTTGGACAGGTACACAGTACATGTTTAGCGGCCTTTGAATCCTTAATTCTGTGCCACCCTCGGAGAAGAGGCTATTTTTAGAGAGAGAAAAGGGAGGGAGAAAGAGAAGGAGAGAAACATCGATGTGTGAGAGAGACTTTGACTGGTTTCCTCTCAGAGGCCCCCAAGGGGGGAGCCCGGCCTGCAACCCAGACATGTGCCCTGACGGGGAATCGAACTGGCGACCTTTTGGTTTATGGGCGACACTCCAGCTCACTGAGCCTAACCAGTCAGGGTGCTCTCTCTTCGTTGAGGGCAGCGGAGGGAAAAGGGAAATGGAGCAGAGAAGTACAGATAACCTACCGCCGCCCCTGAACGCTCGCCCTTGGCTGCAGAACTCCCACAGCCAGTACTGCTTCTGAGTGACTGTGAAGTGACGTGCGTTGTCGGAGAACTGAGGTGTCACTTACTGTGCTGTAGACGGTGCTACAGGTGGCTTTTCCACAGCACCTACAGCTGGAGGTGGACTGGAGCCACCATAGTTTCTAACTGAGAAACCTGGTGAGTGACACAGTGGGCTGCAGAGTTTAAGGTAAAGAAGCAGAGGCGGGAAATCTGTCCTCGCCGTGTGCTGCAAAGCGTGCTGTGGGCAGGTGGGCTGCAGTGACCGATGCTGAGTGGTTCCGCTGCTGTCTCCGGGGCCCCGAGCTGCAGCTGGTGGGGGGAGAGAGCGCGTTGCTCGGTGCTTGTTTCGGCTGGAAGGCGTGTCTTTCCGGGAGAGAATATGTGTGCGCGGGCTGTGCCATGGACGTTCCCGTCTACAGCGTTCTTCACAGGCACCTCCACGCCCCGCCCCACCCGCGACCCTCACGCCAGCCCTGTGAGGACGTGGTAGGGGCTGGAATGTGTTGTCAGCACAGCCGAGGAGACACAAGCCAGCAGTAGGGGAACATCTTTGGGCTCATTGTCCAACATTCCTGCACTCTGCCCCGTCAACCACGAGAACAGAACTCAGTCTCTTATCCCTGGAAGAGAAACCATTTTGGCCGTGGGGCTAAAAAGCCTGGCTTGTTTCAAGAACGTCCCCATCCCAGTGGCCGTTTTGCGTTTCTCCTGGCTAACGCGGTACAGTACGTCAGAGGGTCTCCGCGGTGGCGAGCCCTGGGCCACCACGCTCCTCCTGCTTACCCGTTACCCCCAAACAGCCTCGGCGTCCATCTCTGGGCTTGTCCACGGTTTAGAGGCAGCGGCGTTACTGCTGAAGACAGTTTTCCCGGAGGGCTTGGGGCTCCCCCGCCCCTCATCTTTTAGGTCCCAATTTGCACACATCTGTGGGGACACTGTCCGCCCAGCGGAGCCCTAGCAGACGAGGAGGCCTGGCCCTGGTCCGCCTCTGAGTCGGCGCTTGCGTGCACCGCCGCCCTGGCTGGCCTTGGCAGGGCATTTGCCCTTCGAAGGCTCCCTTTTGTTATCTGTCCCGTGACCGCTTCGGGCAAGGGGGCCCCATTTCACAGAGGCTAAGTGAACGCTCAGGAGGAGGGGGGAGAACTATCGCTTTCAATAGACGGAAGGTTCAGGCAGCTTTTCTGCAGGAGGTTCACGCGTGGGGCCTCCTGGCTCACTTCGAAAGGTCGTTTTGTCCACTCTGCTTGATGACAAGACCACACCGGATTTCCGGGTCTTCTCTCTTCCAGATGCCAGGATGGACAGAATAGCTTATGATGCTCATCCCAACCCACCACTTCCGAGACATTGAGCGGAAGCCAGAGTACCTCCAGCCGGAGAAGTGTGTCCCACCGCCCTACCCCAGCCCCGCGGGAACCATGTGGTTCATCCGCGACGGCTGCGGCATCGCCTGTGCCATTGTCACCTGGTTTCTGGTCCTCTATGCGGAGTTTGTGGTCCTCTTTGTCATGCTGATTCCATCCCGAGACTACGTGTACAGCATCATCAACGGAATTCTGTTCAACCTGCTGGCCTTCCTGGCCCTGGCTTCCCACTGCCGGGCCATGCTGACGGACCCCGTGAGTATGTCTGGGCTGGTTTTGACCAGCTCACACTCTCTGCCTGTATGTATGTCCCCTTGGCCTCAGAATGCAGAGAACAGGAGGGCCAGGGCCGGGGTGGGAGAGTGGACCCAGGCCCCACCGAGGAAACACCATCTGCACCACAGCCTGTCTGTCCTGGGTGAAGGACACTGTCTGGACATTGGCGTGTGCATCAGTGGAAGCTGCTGGGGGAGGGCTTTGGCCTGGGTGGAACTTGGCCTCTAGTTAGAAAGGTGCCGTCAGGTACCCGGGAAGCCTGGGGCCAGGTGAGGAGCACAAAGTGTGCTGAGGGTTGGGTCAGGTCAGGGCTTCGCAGCAAAGACAAGACCGGAGCTCGGTGGATTTGAATACAGCCATATCCAGGTCTAGGACTCTGCCCAGGAATGGCCTTCACTTTGGGCGCGGCTCGTCTTCCCCTGGAAAGCTGGGCGAGCCTATGGCAGGCCGCGGCAGGGCCTCCTGGTACAGCAGTGGAGTTCCGCCCACTGAGCTGAACATGCCAGGCTGTGCGAGTGGCTGCTGAATGTCGAGGCCCCTGGTGTTAAATCCTCTGTTCCTGTTTCTTATCGTGTATGGGAAAAGCACGAGAGTGTGTTATTTGATAAAGACCTCCTACGTCTTCACTGCTTTCCGTGCCGCGGACGAGTGTGTTTAGATTAAGGATAGGAAAGCTCTCCGGACCAGAAGGGCAGCCGTCACACCTGTTTCGGTTCTGGGAGCCCCAGGGGAAGCTTGGAAAGGTGCTGGGTCCTGAGCTACTTCCCATCTCGAAGGGCTCCATTTTTTGTGGGTTCAGGTGGTGGGTTGTTAACCCTCCCCAGGGAAAGCGGCTTTCCCGTCCCAGTTACGTGCTAGCCACTGGCCCCGACTGTGCCTCCTCCCGTGCACGTGCCTGGGGAGAACGCGCCCCGGCAGGCAGGGGCCTGGGGCCTGATGTGAGCGCCGCTGGTGGCTCATTGGACAGCTGTCACCTGAAGGAAGTGACGTGCGTGGTTAGAACTGAAAGTGTCCAGAAGCACGAGCTTTCCCAGCAGCGCCAACTTGGTCACACTGGTGACAAGCCATGGGTTTACTCAGACGTTTGTGTGGTGCCCTTGCTGTTCGGGATGCAGAACTGAAAGATACCGTTTTGCTCACCGTATCGTTTGTTTCTGTTAAGCCCCAGGCACTGTTGCTGCCTCCAAGGTGCCCTCTTAGAGAAGGCAGCCCTGCGCAATAAAGGCTGTGGCAAAAGGAAGCACGGGTTGCAGCGGAAGAACGAGGGAGGGGATGTTAGCCAATCTAGGCCAGTGGCTTGGAGGAGGTGATGCGCAGGAGCAGCGTTTGTGAGCTGGGGAGGCGAGGCCGTGGGGCGGCAAGAGGCTGACGACATCCCAGGCGGGGGGCGGTGTGCGCCAAGGCGTGGGAACGCAGGAGCTGGTGGGGCTCCTCTAGAGGACTTGTGTGTTGTTCCGAAAGGTGGGGACTTGGAGGAGAGTGGATCTGGTGTAGGATGACGAGGGCCGGTCTAGAGCCCCTGAGGATGGCAAACAAAAGAGTGACAGGAGAGCAGATTTCATTTCACAGGGGTCACTCTGGCAGCAGCGGTGAGGAGGGGCCGGGGGCACTGAGGACGGAATGAAGTGAGGGGCATGTTGCTGAGTGCGAGGTTCACTCTGTGACAGGTTCCATTCTGGGCGGTGGATGCAGCTGGGAGCAAGACTGGCTCGGATCCCTGCCCTCCTGGAGCTCCTGCCCTCACTTAGGGGTCAGGCAGTAACAACGTGGTGGAACAGGGCACTTTCAGAGCGTGATGAGTGCGATCGGGGGGATGTGGGGACTTCTATGGGGTGAAGGGGTCTTAGGTCAGGTGCTCTGACTGCCTGAGACCGTGCCATTTGAGCCGAGACCTGAGTGACAGGAGGCTGCAGGTTGGGAAATGAAGGTCTGCGGGCAGAGCCTTCCGGGGAGAGGAGAAAGCAGGTAGGAAGGCGTCGAGGCGGGAGCATGTTTGAGAAATGGGACTAAGGCGCAGGCTGAGTGCGAGCAAGAGGGGCCGCCAGGCCGGAGGTGTCTGCGGAAGCCGGACCTGCAGGGCTCTGGCCTGTGCTCTGAGTGCAGCAGGAGGCCGTCAGGAAGGCGCGGTGTGACCAGGCCTCATGTGTGGGGTGGGGCTCGGCTGGGGGCACAGGGGCGCAGGGAGAAGAGAGGCGTTGTGGGGGTCCCCGCGAGAGGCATGGCTCAGGCCCAGGTGGGGGCAGGGAAGCTGCAGGGAAGCGGTTGGATTTAGAGTATATTGCAAGCCACTAGTTCTCAAGCCTGGCTGTACATTAGAATCCCTTGGAGAGCTTTTAAAAAGTAGTGATGCCTGGGCCCCGCCCCCAGAGGTCTGCTCTAATTGGTCTGGGGCGGGGCCCTGGGTATTGGGACTCCTTAGAACTCCCAAGGGTTCAGCCAGGTCTGAGAACCACCATTCAGAAGAGCTGATAGAATGGAAAGGGATCAAAGAGTCTGCCTTCCAGAGTCTCCTTGGCTTTGAGCAGCGGGGGCATTGATTGCTGGTGCCATTTATTGAATGGGGAGAGTCTGGGGAGAATAGATTTTAGAGAGAAATCCAGGCTTTTGTTGTGGCCGAGCTGTGTCTATATTACATGTGAGCAGAGGCCAGGGAGGCAGTAGACAGCCAGGCCTGGGGCTGGTGGAGGGGCAGGATCAGCGTGGAGCGCAGAGGTTGCTGGCTTAAAGAAGGCGTGTGAATCAGGGAACTGGGTTCCGGGTGGGGAGCGGGTGGGGAGGCCTCGCCCTGGCGCTCCTGCTGTCTCCTGGGGCCTCCTCAGTCCGGCCCCTTGCAGCTGGAGGCAGGAGAAAACGGTTCTTGCTGTGGTATGTTGCTCCGCTTCTAATCCCAAACGCCAGACTCCAGCCCCAGAGAAAACTGGGCAAAAATATGGAGCATCTGTCAAATATCTACCATCGTAAAGGGAGCAAGTCAAAGCGTGTCCTTCAGACAGGCCTCATCTCAGGCTCTTCCCGCCCCCACCAGGGTCCCCATCCCAGCACGTGACATCCTATGCAAAACTCAGTGTGGGAGCAAAGAGGTGGAGCTGCAGCTGTGCTGGGGGCCCCTGGGGCCCCCTGAGCTTCAGAGAAGCAGAGTTGGAAGTCTAGACCTCACATAGAAAGCAGATCAATTAGGGGTTCCTCATTAACGTCGGGGGTGTGTGGGGGGGACTCTGTTTTCAGAAAGGCTCTCTGCAGGCTTCTAATTTCCTAATAGGATTATAATGTTTTGCATCTCAAGAATTCCCATAACTTTCAGAAGTTACATCCTACAGTTATAAATAAGATATGACAGTGTATACATTGTATGTATTATTTTGTTTGTATTACCAGAAAAAAAAAAGTATCTGTAGTCTCCTGCAAATAGTTACTATACCACTTCCATCTTAGAAATTCTTATTCCAAATATAGCATCGAAACAGTTGCAGCCACGGTACTTTCTGGACCATGGAGCCGGTCATTTAGTAAAGGGGTCCACACAGAGCTGGAGCAGAAAAGGGAAGAGGGAACTGAGTCACAGATGTCCAGGCAGCCCCCCGACAGTGAGACTCCCGTCTGAGAAACGGGATGAAAGGGATAGGCCTGTCAAGAGAGGGGAGAGGACAGACGGACGGGGGGACAGGCGTCTCACTGGGCAGCGGGCAGGCCCGAGGGGGCATGCGCGTGGGCAGAGCATGAGTCAGACTGGGGCCTGGTGTCAGGTGCCCTCCCCTTGCCCGCTGAGGCTGTGTAATGTTCCCTGAGGGGCTTTCTTGCCGTGTTCCTGAAACGCTTCCGATGCCGAGGGGGTCTCAGCGGCTCCCTTGGCCCAGAGAGCCGGGCTCGGGCACCCTCCTCTCGGTGGTCCCCCTCTGCTTTCCCCCTGCCCCAGGTTCACCCTGTTTTCTTTCCCGGTCACAAGCACATTTCAGTTCCTCGTCCTGTGACCTCCCTCGGGACTCCTCAGGGATTCTTTTGAAAAGTGAGGTCTGGGGCAGGGTCTGTCTGCCAGAGGGTGCTTCACATTGACAGCCACAGCTTATCTCTTTGTCCCGGCTGCCAGGAAGCTTGAAGCCAGGACAGTCACAGCCATGGTGTGATGCCTGCGATCAGGGATTTTTTACCCTTCCATTCTTGGGACCTAATGATTTATTAACCTCACTGTAAATTTCCTCAAAGCTTAGATTTGAGGAAAAGAGGACTAGAAATTCAATGTCACCACACTGGTAAGGAAGGGGAAACGAATCTGTCCACCTGCCACTGCTGCCCTCCCTCCCTGTGAACACCTTGCTGTAAACAGACCTCACCTGATCTCAGACCGTTGCAGGCCACCGATTTTTGTTCCAGCTGCCAAAACCCATCTGTGGAACGGTCGGGACTCACTTCCACGCGCAGCTGGTATTCCTTTCTGGAGTCTCTCAGCCACCAGCGATGAGCCAGGGGAAGAAAGGTCACCTGGGGGCGAGGTCCTGGTCTTCCCAGTTCTGTCGGTTACCGGACGCCCAGAGCTTTCCACCCTGGGGACCTCCTGTACCTGACCCACTGCCCTCGCTCTGCTCCGGTCTGTCTGACCACCTACAATAGACCCACTGGTGTTTCTTTGGAAGCTGTCTCTGTGACTTTGCATTGTGTCCTTCTTACGTTTTCCTGTTATCCCAGATATATCCTGAGTCCTGGTCCTGCTGCTTATTAGCCCTGAGATCTTGGGAACTTCTCTGCTGTAGTTGCCTCGTCCATAAGAGGAGGAAGGAATATCACAGTCTCTGCCTCCTACAGTTGTTGTCAGAATTAACTGGCAAAACACAGCAGCGCACTTGGAACTGTGCCTGGCATACAAGCCCTCAGTAAAGGTTTGCTGTATCACCATTATTGTTCAGCTTGCTTTATTAAATACACGCTCATGCCAGGCCCTGGGCGGTTGGGCTGCAAGTTGAAAGGCATTATCCTCCAGGAATTTACAGCCACGTAGGAGAGGGCACGGTGTCATTAACCGGTTGCTGGTACAAGACAAGTGCAGGCTAGCGCAGAGGCCACAAGATGGGCTCTGACGGGGTGTGGCCTGGGCCCTTGGGACAGAGGCAGGAGAGGGGGTCCCGGAAGGCTTTGGCTTGGAGGGGGGCAGGGGGTTCCCTGGCATGCTGGAGAGCAGGTGCTGATGCAGGTCCCTGAGGGCACAGGGGGAACTCCCCAGGAAGGGAAGGGCCGGTGAATGGACTGGATGCTGGGCTGGGCTGTGCCGGCCGAGCCTGAGACCTGCCCGGGGACGTGGACTCTGTGCCAGGCGCAGGCTCGGGGGGGCCCGAGGAGGCTTTGAGGCTAGAAGGCCATGATGAGATCCGCGTGTCAGCACGTTCACTCTGGAAACCAGCAGGGGAAGGGTTGGAGGTGGGGCTGCAGGAGGCAAGGGGGACCGCGGAGAGGCTCTCGCATCTGGGGCTAAACAAAGGCCAGGCGGTGGCGTGGACGGGAGAGCGAGGTTCAAGGTGCAGTTGGGGCCAAGTGGACCTGGAAGAGTTGGGGACGACTCCTGGATTTCTTCCCGGGTGACAGGGTAGCTGGATGTGCCACAGGCCAGGGAAGGGGAAGAGGAGGGACAGTTGTGGGGAAGGTCATGTATTTGGTTGTGGCACATGGGGTTTGGGGGGGCTAGTTTATTGGGTTTCAGTGCCTTTGGAACAACCAGGTGGACTGACCTGCAGCTCCAAAGGAGGTGAGAGTTGGAGCGGCTGACTCGGCATCATGGCTGGGTGGTGGTGACAGGGAAGATTGTTGGGGCAGGGGTGGGGGATCCCTGAGGCACACCCGGCCCAGCGGGGTCAGCTTCCCGAGAGAAAGACTGAACCTGCAACGTTCAGTGTTCTGCACAATGCACGACCAAGCCCCCGGCCAGGCCAGACCCAATGACTTGTTACATTACGGAGAATTAAAAGCAAGGCCCTCTGGGCTTTTAAGTTTTTCCTCTTATCCTCTTTCATTGAGCTCGTTCTGTTCACCCAGAGAGTTCCGCACATGCCTCCCTGTCAGTACTCAGGAGATTGTATCTTCACAGAACATTCCAGAGTTTCGTTTTGTTTTACTTTACATTTTATTTTGTATTGGTTGCAGGTGTACAGCTTAGTGTTTTGTTTTTCGTTAGTTTATTTTTTGGGCTTTTGGAGGACCCTCTCCTCTGCCCTTTGCAGGGGGTGGGGGGATGGTTCTGGGTGCAGCCTTCCTGTTGTGAATCAGACCTCCGGACCCGGACCGTCACTGCTGCCTCAGGAGGGGACCCTCGGCCGTCTCCTAGCGTGTGTGTGACATGCTTTAGGAAAGTCGGTCATATTCCTACTTGAGGTAGCTCCTTCCTGAGGTGCATTTTTTTTTTTTTTGGCTTGCATATTTAATTTTTTTTAATTGCAAAAGCCACATGTTCAATATAGAATGTTTAAGAAATAGCATCAAGAAAATGAGATGTTCCTGTGATTTTACTGTGTGAGGTAGCCATGAATACTTTGCATGTGTCTTTGTGTTTTTATTTGTGTCTGTAAATCTTTACCAAACGGGCTTATATTCTACACCCGCTTTGGAAGTCTGCTCTCCCTTTAACGACAGTCATGGCTGGTGTTTCCCGTGTCGGTAACTGTGGTGTGTTTAACATGAAACTGTACCCTAAATAGCGCCGCGCGTACCATCCAGTCCCTGCCGCCCGAAGTGTGTTTGTTTTCCAGGGTCTGTCCTGGGCTTTCCTGGCACCTGACTGCATTTTACAGGCCGGGTGTTTTTTTTTCTACTTCATTGTTTGAACTTTTAGGAGGATCTTTAATGAAACCCTAAGACAGTGGGACGGGCCTACAGGATAATACAGTGACCCCCCCACGTGGTCACCCGTTGATGTTTCCGCAGGAAAACTGTCAATAAGTAGTCACTAGTGTTGGCACACTCTGAACAGAGTCCACGTGCTGGGACAGACGTGTCCCGTCCCTGCGTGTGTCACGGCTGCTTTGAAATGATGTTGTCCCCCCTGGGGTGTCAGGACTGACGGAAGCCTCGGCCCACCCCGACTGACGTCTGTCCCCTTCCTCGCAGGGGGCAGTGCCCAAAGGAAACGCCACCAAAGAGTTCATCGAGAGCCTGCAGCTGAAGCCCGGCCAGGTGGTGTACAAGTGCCCCAAGTGCTGCAGCATCAAGCCCGACCGCGCGCACCACTGCAGGTACGCACTCCCCCGCGGGCGCCGAGGGGCCGCTGCGGGCCGCCCTCCTGACCGCCAGGCGCTCGCCGGGCTGGGAAGGGCACTGGGTCTGGGCTCGGGACACCTGGCTGCAGGCTTGGCTCTGCCACAGCTGACGCACGGCCCTGGCCAGGCCTTGGCGCTCTGCCCCTGTGTCCTGACCTGGGAAGTCCCGGGGACGTCTGCTTCTCCCCCCTCCCAGCTGTGTCACTCCAGTACGGGCGCCTGAGAAAAAGCTTTCGGAGAGCATTCTGGGAGTGCCTCGCACTTGACCCATTTAAGGGGTGAGCCCTGTTCTCTTCAATTTTACAAGGACGTGGAGGGGTCATCCTTGATTGAAGGCTTTTCTTTGAAACAGAACTGCAAGAAGTTACGATATTGTGGAATTGAGCCCAGAAAGCCATTCCCCTATCTTATCTGTGGTGATTTTTCGTTTTCAGATTTCTTTGAAGACATCTAGCTAAAAATTGCATGTTATCACTAAGAACCAGAAACCTATCACTTGGTCCCTTTCTCAGACTGGGGTGTGTTTAGTGGGGGGGGGGGTTCTGTCTCAGGGGACAGCGCTCAGCTTCCAGCATTGCGTTGCAGTTCTGTCGTCAGCTCCCGAGCAGCCGCTGTGTGCGGGGACCCGAGCCCTCCGTCCCATCGCCAGGCCTCTGATTTCCATCCTCACAGCCCCTCTCGGAGCTGACTTTGCTGTAGGAGTGGCTTCCTGAGTGAGGACAGCTGGCACAAGGGGTGCCGTGGTTTCCCTTTGTCCCCGGCCTGGCATTTCCTCCCCGCCTCCTGGCCTCTCCCCCAAGGATGAGCGGAGGAAGGCATTCCTGAGAGCTAGTAAACAAATCAGCCTAGCAAAACGAGAGCTGCTGATTACGAGGAACTCGAGGGAGGATCCCTGAGTCAGGAAATGTGTGCTGACAGCTGCTCCTTTGTGGTGGCTGGCAGTGGCCCACGCCATCTGGGGACCCATGGATTTGGAGAAGCAGAATCGCCGGCACACCTACAGCTGGGCCTATGGCGGTCGGGCTCGCCTGCTCAGCCAGGTGCTTGCGCCCCGCTGTTTGGTTCCTCTCCTCCCAGTGGGGTCTGTGGATTTTAACACCCAGTCTCTGAGTCCTGGTGACCACCACCCGTCCCCATGAACTCAGGGCCACCACCCGTCCCCATGAACTCGGGGCTGTAGGTGCCCCTTCCAGCCGGCGGTGTGCCGGAGGGTGTTCCCGCTAAGGAGAGGCACTCCGGACCCCCAGGCTGCTTTTTCCTGGTGCTGAGGCCGCGGAAGCAGGTGGCCGTCCTGCGGAGTAAGGTGGGCGGCCCAGGGGTTAGGGTTACGCGCTAGGCCGTCGCATAGGGAGGTGGAGACCTCCGACTTGGGCAAAGCCTCACACCCTCCTCACCGCCGAGTACGCACGCCGAGGCAGGGACGGCTGTACACGGCTTAGCGCGTCTTCCAGAGTCTTGTCTTCTCCTCGTGGTGTGAGCACCAATAAAGCTTATATAGCTTCAGTATCGTTTTTTAAGGATTTTATTTATATGCGTTATCTCAACCCCGGGAGGCACCAGGACTAGTTCTGCAGAGGCTAGCTCAGAGAGGCTGGGTTTTTATTACCCCAAGCCCAAAGTGGGGATCTGAGAGCAAAGTGTTCTTCCCACTGCCTGACCCAGAATGTTTCTGAGCGGGGGCCAGGATGTGGTAGGTGCCTTCTTTGCTTATAATTTAATTTAATTTTTTTTTTAATCTTTAGAGAGAGGAAAGGAAGGGAGTCATCAATGTGAGAGGGAAGCATCAATCATTTGCCTCTTGCATGCGCCCCAACTGGGGACCTGGCCCACACCCCAGACTTGTGCCCTGACCCGGAACCAAACCGGGGACGCTTCACTTTGCAGGACGATGCTCGGCGCACTGAGCCGCGCCAGGGTCAGGGCTGCTTGTAACTTTCACACTAGTGCCTGAGGTGTGAGATGAAAACACCACTTGGCGCCCCTTGCTGTGCGCTCCTTGCCCTCCCTGCGGGCAGCCCAGTATGGCACGGGGGCAGCCCGCTTCCAGGCTCGCTCTTTCCCCATCTGCAGCTTCCCAGCCTTCACCCGCTGACTCAATCAGCGGGGATCTGGCCTTGGCGCTGGGCTGTGGGGGCAGATTAGCATGGCCTGACCCCAGGGACCTGCCGGGCAGGTGCACTCCTCCACTGGTGCCGTTTTGTGAGTGCCGGCCGCCACTGTAGGGAGAGACACACTGCGTCCCCATGGTGGGCTGTCGCCCGGGGACGGCAAGAGGGCCCAGCCCGTCCCTCTGGGCCTGAGTACCAACGAAGGTCCTTGTACCCTCTGGAGAGGGAACACAAGCATAAAAGAACCTGAAGGCATGTGAGCCAGGGAGCTTATCCGGCCCTCCCCAGCTTTTGAAGGAAAGGGAAAATGGTAGGGAACCTGGAAGAAGTAAGGGGGAGAAGGATCCTCCCTCTTCTAAAACAATGACTTAAAAACCTAGAAGGGGCCTGGGAAACCTTCCGTTTAAGGTGCGTGGCCTTTCCCATGGCTGTTCCTCCGTGCTTAGGACTTGCTGCCAGGCACAGGGAGCCCGCACCCGGGAGCCCACCAGCTCACAGTTCTAGCACAGGGGACAGGGACTCTGTGCTCGAGGGCAGTGCGGGGGGCCAGGGGCTGATGGAGGAGCCGCAGAGAAGGGGCCAGAGTCAGGAGAGCGTCCCCTGGGAGCCTGCCTTGGCCACTGTGCTTGGGCTGCCTTTCTAGGTCTGTGCAGTGGGGTCTGGGAAGAGGGCTGGCTCCGAGGTGACTGATTCCCCAGTGGGGTCTCAGGGGCTGTGGGAGGCCCACATTTTTTCTTCTTCCTCATGACAGATGGTGCTTACAGCGAAACTGCCTGGCAGGGTGTGGGCTGTCACTGCCCTGGGCCTGGAGTGTCCTTCCCTGACCTGCTCAAGGACCCACCTCCAGGCCCCAGCCCCAGAGCCCTTCAGGCTGGGTGTTCTGTGAGCCTGGAGGGTCGTCCTCTGCGCAGTGCCTCCAGCCACGAATGTGGATGGACACCCACCTACCCCCCCCAACACACACACGTGCCACCACCTGGCTCAGGAGCCTGTGGGGGAGGGGCCCTCTTGGCATTCCGTGTCTTGGCAAACAGCAAACATAGACCCGCACTACGGACCAAGCTCTGCAGCTCCCAGCGGGCTGGCCTCCCTTTTCCCTGCTGCCTGAAGGATGAGCAGTTCTCTGATGTGGCCGTCTGATGTGACAGGCCCTTATGAGAGTCAGCTTCCCAGGGACACGCCTGTCCCTCCCAGAGTCTGGGAGAACAGCTGAGAGTGTGGGTCAGCGCTCGGCAGCTTTCCGAGGGCATCCGGCCAGTGCACACCCCTCTGCTGCTGAGCAAACAAGCCCCGGAGCACCCACTTGGAACCCTCTTAGGACTGAGTGCCACGGAAGGGAAAGAGCTCAAGAGCCCGGAGCCGGGAGGTGGCTCCCCTCAGGAGTTTGTTCCTGGACTGGGAGGGGCTAGGAAGCCGCAGAGCTGATTGTCCCCAGAAGGACATGCGAGAAATAGGCTCCATGGGGAGGCTGCAGGGAGGGCCTGTGGGGCTGGTGGCTGAGGCCCAGATGCAGGGAGCATCGCTCTTCACCGTCTGCCTGTCTGCACTTAAAGAGTGTGTGTGTGCCGGAACAAGGGTTACCAGTTGAATCAGTGATACAGTACTTAATAAATAATAACAGAAATAAACCCTCTGGGTACTCACAACTGTAAAGCTCCTTTTGCCCACCCCATACGTATTATTCATAGGTATCTTTTAAATTAGATGCGCGCGCGCACACACAGACACACACACAGGGCGGGTAACGGGGTTGCGGGTGCCTGACTTCCCCTTTCCTTTGCCCGTGTCCCTCCCATGCCTCCCTTTCTCACCCCACGCTCCTGGCCCCGGGGAGAGTCTGTAGCTGGGCAAGCAGCTCTGACGTGCGTCCCTTCTGGATATGCTAGCAAGACCCTAAGGTTGTAGAGAAGAACAGGGTGGAGACTGGAATGACTCCCACTCTGAGCCAGGCTGCGACTGTTCTCACTTTATGTCGGTACTTACTTCTACGGGCAGGCAGCCGGAGGCTCGGGGTTTAGGTGTTGTCCCCCACCCCCACCCCCACCCCCGACAGGGCAGCTCAGCAGGCCCAGGTCTGCCTTGCCTCCAACAGCTCACACTGCGCTTCCAAGAGGCCGCCCTCCTCCTGGGTGTGGGGTGAGCCTGGCAGCTCCATGTCACGGGTCACAGCGGCCCCTCAGAGTGGCCATGCTCCTGGCCAGGGGTCCTGGGAACAGCTCGCTCCTCGCCCACAGGACCCTTCCCTGCCTGCCAGCCAGTGACCTGCGCTCAGCAGGGCTGAGGCCACCCCTTCCCGCAGGGGCTGCCCACCCTGGGGGCCCACCATGCACTGTGACAGCCTGAGATAAAGAAAATCTAATTGTCCGATTTCCGAGCTTGTATTTACAGTGTCTCCAACTGTTTTAGAACAAATAAGCCCCCAAGATAAATGTTAAGGAACCTATTTTAATGAATTGAAAAGAGAACAATTTTGGTGAAGCTGTCTGTTGGCACGTGGGTCTCTGAACGTGAGCTTTGGGAAGTGGTTGTTTCCGAGCCCCCATTAGCCTTGTGCTCCTGTTTCAGGTTGTAACTGTGTCCAAAAAGGGGTGGGGAGGGTGTCTGCTGTCCAGTAAGCTTGTGTCCTTCCACAAATGATGCAGATTTTTCAGGTCATTTGAGCAACACTTAGGCTCAGATGCCTTCTGTGCTCTTTGGGGTAGTTTGGATGTTATCCTAGAGCACTTCCCGTGCGCTGAGACTTTCTGCCCTTGACCCAGCTCTGCACTCTTCCGGCTGCTTCTTCCCGCAGCGCGCCTTCCTGGAAGCTTCTGCTGAGAAGCCCCACCCCAGCCTCCGGTGCTGGGTCTTCCTGGGGAATGGAGGGCAGCTGTCTCCCGCCACGTTTCTGAAACGGCTTCTTCCTTCTGGCCTCTCAGTAAAGCACGTACATTCTCAGCTCCCTGTCACATCAGGGGAGCAGCCATGGCAGTCCCATCCCATTTTTATGTCGAACACGAGCCCCCGGGGGACGACTGTCACCCGGGGGTCCTGGCTGCCTCCCAGCCCCCCCCGCAGCGCACCCCTGGCAGGGCCGGAGCGGGGCTGTTCCCCCGCGGCCCCCTGACCGCCTGCCTTGGGCCGTTGCAGTGTCTGTAAGCGGTGCATTCGGAAGATGGACCACCACTGCCCGTGGGTCAATAACTGCGTGGGCGAGAACAACCAGAAGTACTTCGTCCTGTTTACAGTAAGTCCCCCTGGGGGATCCTGCCCCGCCCTCCGGGGGCCAGCGGAGCACTGGGTTCCCCTCCGCCTCTCCGCCTGCTCTCCCGGGGCGGGGCCAGCGGGGGAGCCGCCAACACCTCTGCGGGGGGCCCCCCCGCCCCCCCCCCGTCAGCCCTGCCCCATGCTAAGGGTGCCTGGGGGGGAGGTTCTGAGCGCCCCCACACGTGGGAGGGTCTCTCAGGGCCGCCCGCTCTCCCGTTTCAGATGTACATAGCGCTCATCTCCTTGCACGCTCTCATCATGGTGGGGTTCCACTTCCTGCACTGCTTTGAAGAGGACTGGACAAGTGAGTACGAGCCAGGGCCTCCCTCCGCCTCGCCTCGGGGGTGTGACGTGAGCGGGGCGGGCACCTCGTTTCCAGCATGCGGCCAGGGCCCCCCTCACTTTATTAGACCTGCAGGCCTATGGATTGCCCAGGGAAGCAACCACAGAGGCCCGGGTCTCTCTTCCTGAAAAAGAGCAGCCCCTTAAAGTCAGTCCCGCAGGTAAAGTAGTGAGCGGGCCAGACCCCTCGCCCGAGCGCGCCCGGAACAGTGAGGGGACAGTGCGGACCCCTCGCCCGAGCGCGCCCGGGGACAGTGCGGACCCCGCGCAGGCCCCTCGCCCGAGCGCGCCCGGGACAGTGCGGGCCCCACGCAGACCCCTCGCCCGAGCGCACCCGGGACAGTGCGGGCCCGGCCTGGAGGCAAGGCCCAGGAGTGGGGGGCCTGCCCAGAGAGGAGAACATTTGTTCTGAGTCCTTAACAAAGCACTTGATTCAAAGGTCACTTATTCTAGTCTTGCAGAATTTCACTTCTTAACTCTCTGGCTAGGATGTGGAGACTTTTCGTTAATTTGTTTTTTGTAGTGGTGGTTTTTTAACTGCATCGATCACCAGTTTACATTAAGATTGTACACAAATTCTTCCTGCTTTAGAAGTATCCCATTTAAATGTGTAAATGGGGGAGAAACTCCAAGCAGAAAATTACGTAAATTCTGAGCGAAAATATAGGTGCTGAAGAAAATAAGTGAAATTTAAAAGGCAAATAAAAATAAGAAATAA
Organism: Furipterus horrens; assembly: GCF_987537825.1. Taxonomy (NCBI): domain Eukaryota; kingdom Metazoa; phylum Chordata; class Mammalia; order Chiroptera; family Furipteridae; genus Furipterus; species Furipterus horrens. Next base: position 137,587,495 of record NW_028327177.1, on the reverse strand, counting down.
GAAAAGAATTTTAATCCTCGAAGATTTAAGAGAGGCCACCTCCTGAGCTGGACCCTTCACACACACATAATCCGAGACAGATGACTCGGGCACAAACCTCGTACTTCCGTTGCGTTTTCCCTCGATGGGCTTCCTACCCTGGCCTGCCCGGCGGACCTCGCCCAGGGAACAGCCCCGTGCCCGCGGCCGCTACAGCCCCGCTCCTCCTCCCAGTTCTGGGGCTGGGAGTCCGGGCCGAGGTGCTGGCCAGGCGGTGCCCGGCGGGACGTCTCCTCCCGGGGTCCTCACACAGCAGAGGGAAAAGCAGGCGCTCTCGTGTCTCCTCTTACAAGGGCACAAGTCCCATCTGACCCCATATAACTCTTCTTCTAAAGGCCCGTCCCCGAATACCATCGTGGGGCGGTTGGGGTATAAACGTAGGCCTTGAGGGGGCGCCGTTCAGGCACAGCACCACGTCTCCCTGTTCTCATGACAAGCATGGTTCTTGCACAGGCCGGAGAGAAGGCCAGGCTAGGGGGTGGCAGGGAGGGGGGGGGGCAAGGGGCTTTGTGCAGGTCGCATGTCCTGCACAGCTGGGTGGGTCCCCAGCAAGTCCCTTGCTGAGCATTCTGCATGCTCACGAGTTCTGCTGGGCCTTGGGGATCCAGTTCAGCTCTAGATGGGGCCTTGGCCACTTGATAGTGGGGTCTACGAGGACATTTTATCATCACGAACACCGCCCACCTGTCATTGGGTTAACAGGCCTGGGCAGTGTGGGCGTCCCGGAGGCTGTCACCGAGGCCCGGTGTCCCTGCTCTGGAAGGGAGCGGACAGGGGCCATTGTCCACAGTGTGCAGAACAGGGAGGACATGGGGACCGGAACAGAGTGTTAGTGGGGCACCTTAGGGGGAGTCATGCAGGACTTGGTACCGGGATCCACACTCCGCCGTGCCCACCTGACCTCAGAGCCCTCACGCCTCCCATGGTCCCACACTGCCACACCTGTGGCCACCTGCCAGGCCCGTCGCCAAGGCCCCATGAAGGGAAGGCATGTCTGGAGGCGTTAAGATCAAGAACAGCAGGAGGAGGTGACAGCATTTAGACAAGGCGTTCGTGCCCTGCCACCCAGACACTGGCAGGTTCCTGGCCTGGGAGCTGAGGTCCCAGCTCGTTCCCGCTGGAGGTGCCTGTGGAGGAGCCAGCAGGGCCTGACTGCCCCCCCCAGCCAGGGAGCCCCGGCAGGACGAAGCCCAGAACAGCCAGGCTTGTCCGGCTCGGGCGGGCAGCTCTCACGAGGGCGAGTCTGCAGCCAGTGCCATTGGGGGCCCCCTTTGCCCATGTGGGCCACTGCCCCCGGGGCTCCCCCCTGCTCGTGTCCCCCATCATCTGCTGCTACACCTCTGCTTTTCGGTGGGTTGGGCTTCTGGTTTCTGCTCAGACAAAGGGTCCCACTACTCATGACAAAAGCACACATCTCATTGGCCTCTGCTCCGCAGGGGAGCGGAGTGGCCTAGAGAGGGACGGGGACTTCCTCGGGTCACGCCCCAGGTCAGCGTGGGCTTGCAGAGGGGCCCGGTGGCTCTTGGGTACCCCCCAGCCTGGGGCCTGGCTGTCCCAGCAGTGCAGGTGCTTCTGGGGGGCACCGCCTGTGGGCTTAGCTCACTCCTGGGGCAGTCACACCACCCCCGTGAGCTTCAAGTCCCAAAGCCACCAAGTGGCCCTCTAGACCTGCCGTCTCCTCTCACCCCTGAGCAGAGAGGTGCAGAGAGGCGCGGGCCTGGACGGAGGCCCTCCCCCGGGGCCACCTGCATGTGCTCCCTGAGGAGATGGGGCCTGTCTGTGTTGTCTTCGGGCCTCATGCCTCAGCCCCAAGTTCTTTCTGGGTCCTTCCATGGGCAGGCACTGTGCTTGGCATGAGGACACAGGCGTCACGTGCTGGCCGGCGAGAGGCAGTGAGAAAGGACTGGTGTGTGTGAGGGAGGGAGCCCCGGCAGGCCCGGCCGTCGCAGAGGGCTTCCTGAGCGAGGGGGTGTGGGTGCAGCCTGGTGGGGGCAGGAGGCTCCTCGCTGAGGCCTGGAGGCCACAGATAGGTGCCCAGGGGGACCCAAGTCCTGCGGGGCTTAAGGCGGAGTGGGAACCCTAGGGATGCTAGGCGGCGGCTGCAGCCCTGACCCCTGTGCCCCTGGTTTTCAGAGTGCAGCTACTTCTCGCCCCCCACCACGGTGATCCTGCTCATCCTGCTGTGCTTTGAGGGGTTGCTCTTCCTCATCTTCACATCGGTGATGTTTGGGACCCAGGTGCACTCCATCTGCACGGACGAGACGGTAAGCAGATGGCCGGCCAGACCCCAGGGCCCTCGGTCAGAGCCAGTGTGCAGGACACTTCCCCCACTTCCGGGACACTGATCCGTGTGCACATGAGTCCTCCCCCGTGGGCCTGGCATGACAGGGCTCACCAGGAATGGGCGCAACAGCTGTGGTGAGGGGTTCCCTTTGTCCCGTGTCCTTCCATCCTCCCACGATGGCTCTATCTGCGTTGGTCTGTGTCGGGCGCTCTGCTGAGCACTGGGACACCTCCCATCTGGGGCCCACAGGCCCGGGGACAGGGGCGGACAGAGGGCCCTCTAACCCAGAGGGCACAGGCAGGGCCAGTTTCCCAGAGGAGGTGACTTCATGACCAGGTCCTGAGGGCGGAGTCGGGAGACAGCCTCACCTCGAGAGCCCCCAGGTCAGTGGACAGCCAGCTCCCACCAGGCCCCTGGGTCACCCCTGCCTGGCCCAGCTCTGGTTCTCATCCATCGCTTCTCCCTGGTCCTGCCTTCCACCCACTCCATCTGGGAGCCGCGAAGCAGCTGGGCTGGGGCCCACTCCCCTGATGCCACTGCCACTGCCTGCCACCTTCCTAAGGTGTCCCGGAGCCTCACGGCGGTCAGCCCATGGCCCTGATGTGGCATCGCTTCCCCTTCTGCCTTTGGGGTCACGAGTCCATCCTGGCAGTGCTCCTGGCTTCCCAGGTCCCCTCCGGAGGCAGTTCTCACGTGGGCGATGCTGCCCAGCTGCCAGCGCACCACCGTTGGAACCTGTGGGAATTCCCATTGGTTTAAAGGTTGTGGGGCTCGTAGCAACTTCTATAAGAAATAACATTGCAAGAGGCTCTACTGTAAGAACGGCAGCCAGTGGCATAGATGCAGCTGTGTGTCTCAGCAGGAAACAGCCAGCTTCTCTGGAGGTGACTTGTCAGGCCCCACCTGCACACTGTTGGGGTGCTGCCAGGCCCCAGGCCACCATCTAGGGGAGCGGAGGAGCGCGCCCGGGCCTGGCCCTGGCTGCTTCCCCTCGAGGAATCGTGCTGGAGAGGAAAGAAAAGAGGAATTGCGGGCCCCACAGCTCCTGGGAAACGGGGTCTCCTCTGTCCTTCCCAGGCCCCGAGGCTGAGAACAGAGATGCAGGCCGGGATCGCTGTCCCCGCAGCACCCCCCGGCCCCCACCCCCACCCACCAGAGGCGGGGGCCCAGACTCCCGGCCGGTTCCACCCAGGCCCCTTCTCTCCCGTCCCTGGGCAGGGGCGCGCGCTCAGGCCCCGCCCGCCGACCGGCCCCAGGGTGTGGGGGCCCCGCAGGCTGCCACTGCTGCCGAGGTGGCTCGGGTCGCGCTCCTCCCACCTGGGAAGACCTTCGCCATGACCGAGGCCGACTGGTCTGTCCGTGCGGCCCTCTAACCTGTACTAATCCGTCTCCTTCCTCCTCTGGCGACTTCTCCCCTGACGCCGTCTGTCCTCCTGTCCCCGCTTCTGAGCTGTGCTTCCTGAGCCCGGCCGGCGCGTCTGACCGCGCAGAGCCGCCCTTCGGCTCCTTTTTTTTTGTCTGCAAAGTGGTCATAGTAACCTCAGACTCCCTCCGAACCCCCAGTCCCACAGGTGCCCCTGATCTGCTTTTCCCACCCTCCCTGGAGGGACTTAAAAATATCTGCCCACCTCCCAGCCCCCCACCCAAAAGTATGATTTTTTAAAACACTTTATGAGAGAAAGGAAAGAAAAATGTAGCGTTTACTCCATTCACCTCAAGCCAATGGGCATTCCTCCCCCAAGTCCACAGCAGTAACGCGCTTGACTGAAAGTGTGATTGTTCTTGTTTTCAGGGAATAGAACAATTGAAAAAGGAAGAGAGAAGATGGGCTAAAAAAACAAAATGGATGAACATGAAAGCCGTTTTTGGCCACCCCTTCTCTCTAGGCTGGGCCAGCCCCTTTGCCACGCCTGACCAGGGGAAGGCAGACCCGTCCCAGTATGTGGTCTGAAGGACCCCGACCAGCATTGCCACTCAGACACAAACCACATCACAGCACCTCCGCCAATCCGGCCTCACGAACGTTCAGACCGAGAAAGCAAAACGCCTCTAAAACTTTTATGTTTCAAGTAAAATGGCTGAGCATTGCAGAGAAAAAAAAAATGCCCCCATGTTTCATTTTTAAAAGATCATCCTTTCTATTTTTTTGGCAACTGAAGCTGCTCTTCTTTTTTCCTTTTCAAATCACTTCTCTGGCCCCTGGTTTCCTCTCTGCCGTCTGTCTGGCCTGACTAACGTGGAGGGCGCTGGCTCCGGGCCGCACCCCCTTCTACTAACTGAGTGAGACGTGACGCTGGTGCGTGGACAGACGGACCGGCCTCAGCGCCTGGTCGGGGAGGCATGGGGGGGCCCTGACTTCCCCCTGCCCAGGAGGCAGCGGCGGGCGCTCCCAGAAGATGGATGCCCACCCCTTGTGGCCTGGAGGGGCAGGATCCAGGCTGGAGTCCTAAGCAGGGCCTTGCCGCCGCGGCCTCACCCCCCGTGTGGACACGGCTGGCCTCTCAACCCGCGAAATCAATTGCCGGCCTTGACTTTCTGGACTCGGGGTGTGTGGAATGACAGGGGAGTGGGGCTGAAAGGGGTCTTTTTTGTATTCTGAACCACCAGTTATACTCCCTCTGATTATGTGGAAGAGTGAAGGAAAGGAGGCTTTCTGGTTCAAAATGCCTTACACAATCCGAAGAAAAAGGCACGCAGTCTCAGGCGAGCCCCGCTTCCCTCCGTCCGCTCGCTTCCTCCCCCCAGCTCCCTGCGTCCGTGGGAGCAGGAGTGCCGCGGGGCAGCGGGGGGCCCCCACACGGGCAGCCCCCACCCCCACTGTCGCCTGCCCTTCCCACTTTGTAAGTCGCCAGAGCAGGTGCGCTTTCTGATCGTTAGACCCTTCAATGTGCACGTGGCCATGTCTTGTCTGTACCCTACCCCGGGTGACTTGCCCCACCTGGGGCTGAGTGACGCAAACGCGACGGCTGGTAGGTGTGGGCCTGTCCCTGGAATCCGCAGGCACCCCTGGGCCTCCGGTGCTGGGAGGCCCGAGGACCGCGGGCTTAGCGAGGGGACGAGAGTGCCCGTCACATGCCAAACTCACAGAGCTCTAGGCACCATCCCTCAATTCTTAGACATGGGTTTGTTTTGTTTTGTTTTGTTTTTAACCAGTTGCCACAAACCTTTTTTAGCTCTTGCTTGGGGCGGGGTGGGGGATAAGGTTTATTAAATCCAGTCTTGGATAGGGAGACCGGGATCTAGCCATGTGATTTTTCAGAAAAGTGGAACATGCTTCCTCTTTTCAATTCTGTCGGTCAGTGCTTCCACCTGGAACCAAAATGCAATAAAAGTTTTCCAAAACCTGTTCTGAGGAAGCTGTGCTCTCTGACAGCGTTACCGTGTGGCGAGGGCCGGGAGGGGCCCAGCCGCTGGGAGTCTGCCGCTGGGGTGTTCGTTTTCACTGCGTTTCAAGGACCTTTATCGATGCTCCCTCTCTTGAATGAGGTTTTTCTTGTTTTTAAAGCACGGCAGGCCCCATCTTGAACAGACGCGCCCCACCCGCCTCCCCTCTGGCTTTCTGCAGCCCAGTCCCTTCCCTCTGCTCAGGGCTTCTCAGCTGCCACAGAAGGAATTGTCAGACCTGCAGACTTTGCTTCTAGGGTTGGGCCTGGGGAGAGACCCTTCCCCCGGCCCAGCCGAGGGAATCGCTGCAAACCCCCACAGGCAGTTCTGCTGCACGGCTTTGAGGAGCTCTTCGATGCCGCTTCGGTGTGTAACCCGCGGAGAACCGTGGCCTGAAGCCCGTGACCTGGGGCTGCTGCTGCTCTGCTCTCTGGGCTGCGGTCAAGGCTGAGGTCTGTTAAAATCTAGTTTATAGCGTTTGTTTTTCACACGCTGTTTTTTTTCTTAAGATTTTATTTGTTTTGAGGGGGAAGGGAGGGAGAAAGGGAGAGAAACATCGATGTCAGAGAAACATCAGTCGGTTGCCTCTTGCACGCCTCCAACCAGGGACCTGGCCCGCAGCCCAACCAGGAATCGAACCGGCTTCCTTTCAGTTTGAGGGACGATGCCAAACCCACTGAGCCCCACCAGTCAGGGCCGCTTCTTTTTTTAACTGTTCACTTCGGGGTGTGGAAGAAGTGTGGCTGATAAATGACTCAAGAGAGGTCTGGAGGGCTCTGGCCCTGCTCACACCCCTCAGGGGCCTGTCCCTGGGGAGGCAGCTCCGCCGCTCTGGTCCTCCTGCTACCGGAGGGAGACAGGGGTCCAGAGAACATTTTTAAGTATTTGGATGCCCTCTAAATACCCTATTTCCAAGGGCATATATATATTCTTTTTAATTTATTTGTTCGTTTGTTTTATTTGTAGAGAGAGGGGAAAGGAGAAAGAGAGGGAGAGAAACATCACTGTGTGGTTGTCTCTCACTCGCGCCCCCAACTGGGGACCTGGCATGCAACCTAGTCATGTGCCCTGACTGGGAATCGAACCAGCAACACTTGGCTCGCAGGCCGACGCTCAATCCATTGAGCCACAGCAGCCAGGGCTTCCAAGGGCATCTTTTTAAGTGACCCAAGTTGGTTCTTTTCCCCTTGGAATTTCTAATGAACGCAGGAGATAATGCTGGAGATGTAGTGAATGCTTTTTGAGTCCTAAAACTAGAAACTCATCATTTAAACTTGAGCGTTCTTTGTCCACCTTTCCCAGAGAGGCTCCCGCTGACATCTATGTGATTCTACCTCTGGCGTTCGTTAGTGCGCCCTTGGCTGAAAGAACGGATCTTCCCCGGTTCTCAAGCCAGAGAGAAACACTGCACTTGGAAGACAGGAACCCCCCCAAGAGTCCCTGTGTTCTTCCCACTTCACGTTCACTGGGACGGGACACACTGCCGCAGAGCGGTGTTGTCCCTGGCAGTGGGGGAGTGGTCTCCAGCCCTGCGCCCACCCAGGACAAACCGGGCCTCCTCAAGCTCTCCTCAGAATTCCCAGAAAGGGGCCACATCCCCACACAAAGGCAGTCCAGCTGCCAACTTCAGCGCAGGAACCGGGACAGCACTGAATGGCGTGCACACAGGAAATGAGCCAGTAATGGCTGCAGTCTTTCGAAACGTGGCCTCCGGAGAGTGGCAGTGAACAGTGAGGAGGAAGGTGACGTGGCACGCTGAATTAGGGGACTCAGTGCTCACAGCAACCGGACTGAATGCAAAAGGCCCAGGTCCATGCACATCTGCAGATCTGCATGAGCTTGGTGGCACCGCACACAAAGGAACCATGGGTGGGCACGCAGGTGCCAAGCCTCCTGTTAGGCATAAGCATTGCACCAGTGAAACATGGTTTCCTCGGAAGAACCGGAAGCGAGACGCCTTGAGTTCCCAGCTTTTTCTCATTCTGGCTAAGCTGCTCAGAGAGTTAAAACCTACCTTCCTGATGCAGGAACCTTCCAGGTGAGGCCAGTTAAGGAACAGTCATCAACCACCTAAGTGAGGTCAGCTTTACGCAGAAACGCCGGGCCTGGGAGGCTGGGTTTTAGGTTGCTCTCATTTCAAGGACAATGCATCAGCCTAAAGGGTGAGCCAGCCAGTAGAGGTAAGGGTCCCAACCTAGAAGGGGCCTTAAATACTAAAGGAATGTGAAGCAGGGAAGGTTTTGCTAGAATACCTCATGAGAATCTTTACTGTGGTGCCCAGACCACCACCAGCAGCAGCAGCAGCCGCCGCCCCTGGGACTTGTTAGAAATGCATGTTCTCAGGCCCCACTCTCAGGGTCGGGCCCAGCATCTGGATTTCGACAGCCCTGCTGTGATTCTCACGCATGCTCAAGCCCGAAAATCTACTTGGGGCTTTCAGGGTCGCCCTGCAGGGGGCGCTGACGCCCACTGAGAATGTGGTCCTGTGTGCCGTGGAGTGGCTGGGCCGCCCTGAGCCCCTCTCCCACGTCACCCGCGGCCTCCCCTCCTGATGCGTCCTGGGAACAAAGGAAGCGCCTGAAGGGAGCCACGTGATCAGTGTGGCCGGCAGACCTGACTTCTCATCTGTCCGCTTCGTTTCTGGGCCAAGGGGCCCTCTGGGTGAAGAACCGTCTAGAAGGGAGAGGGAAAAGAACAGAGTCGGGGTCCTCCAAGTAGGCGTAGTGGCTCCAAATGGTGCACAGCAGAGCCCAGGCAGACGGGTGCCCAGTCCACGGGGTCCCCACACCCACGGGGCTCTTTCTTAGAACTTTTAAATACATGCCTGACCTGAGCATCACCTCATAGAAGACGAGGAATTCACAGTGAAACACACAGGCCACTGGCCAGTCTGCTGTCCCCAACTGAAGACTTCATTTCCCCACCCTCGCCGCCCTCACTGATGATCCGAGTGTGGGATTCCCTGAGCAAAGCAGAGCGGCCCCCAGGGACCCCTCCTCACCTGCGTGCGCAGGAGCAGGCGGAGCTGATCCAAGGGATTGTGCAAAGCGCTGCGGGGCACTGTTCACAGAGCCCAGGGCAGGCGTGCCCGTGGACAGAGGGCACCCTGGGGAGGGGTCCTGGGGCCCTGCGCTCAGTCTGTGGCGCAAATGCCTCCCACGTGACCCTGGGCAGTAATTTATTTCCGCCCCCCCTTTTTTTCTCTGAAAGTCAGGATGATGATCCCATCACGAGGCGGGTATGAGGGTTAAATGAGAGCGACGAGTGTGGATGTCACACAGTGTCTGACGGCCGTGTGGCTGTCGTGTCAGCTGTGGGAGCTGCGCCTGTCAAATCATGATTTGTGAGATCAGTTTATTGGCGTGCAACAGCATGTTGGCGAAGAAATAAAAAAACGCATTACACATTAGTGGACAGGTGTTGCTTCGTGAAACTTTCAGGGGACATATCCACGGGGTGGTTGTAACAGACAAGGATGTCCCTATTGTGGGTTACAGTAAAAAGGTGTGAAACCCCCAGGGAAGACTTCTCTGGCCCTCTGTGAGAGGCGTGTCTGCCGGGCTGCAGCGTCTCCGACTTTCTGCACCTGGTGACGCAGGGAGCAGGGCTCGAGCTGGGTCTCAGCTGAGTCCCAACAGAGCATGTGCTTGAGTCTCTGCTTCACTTGGACCCTTGGTCCTCATATATTCATTTTGGGGCGTTGGTGGGTTTGTTTACAGACCATAGCTCGTGTGTCACTCAGGCCAATGAGGCCCAAAGGCCCACATCACATGCTGCCTGCAAGGGGTGCTGGTCTGGGTTGCTTCAGCCTGAAGTAGGCGTGACTATTGCCTCTGCAAACCTCCAGCTTAAGAACTTTGCCTTCACCCGGGTAGCTCAGTTGGTTAGAGCGTTGTCCCAGTACGCCAAGGTTGCAGGTTCAATTCCTGGCCAGGGCACATACGAGAATCAACCAGTGAATGTATCGATAAGTGGAACAACAAATCGATGTTTCTCTCTCTGTCTCTCTCTCTCTCTCCCTCCCTTCCTCTATCTCTAAAATCAATTTAAAAAAAGAACTTTGCTTTCAGGACACTAAATCCACACAAAACTCAAAATTGAGTCTTTCCAGGAACAAGTGACCCCACGGGCTCCTCCTGAACCTGAGGACCCAGATCTCCGGGACTTGTATGCTTCAGGTTTGTTGGGATTTCTTCTCTCCAGACTCGGAGTTGACACACTGAACTGCCGAGGAACTTCATCGGGTGGCCAGCCGGGCTCTGTCTGGAGCACCGCTGCAGGCTGTGGAAGAGGAGGCGTGTGACCCACGAGCCCCTGTGGGGACAGGTCGTGGAAACGGACTCCAGTGATCATGGGGGTCTCGCGTCATTTCCCGCCCCAGCTTTTCTCTGCCTTTGAGACCAGCACCAGCAAAGCCAGGATTTGCAGGAGGGTGAAAACAACTCGGGCAGAAACAAGACGCCAATTCGAGTCCCGGTTCGGATGTGTGAGCAGCAGGACGAGCTTTGGCCACTGTCATGGCCTCTCAGCCTCTGTCTGCCCATCTGCCAGGTGACAATAGTGAGCCCACTTCCTCTCTGGGCAGCTGTGAGAACCGTCAGTGTGGATACAGCCAGTTGCCATTTCTGGGGTCCCCTCTGCAGCCTGGTCAGCCCCGTGTGGACGTCCCAGCTGCCCTGCAGCCATGTTTTAAACCCTTCCCTTAACACGCTGCAGCTGATCACCCACGGAAGGAATGCAGGGTCCCCAAAGCAGGCCACCTCAGTTGGCCTCGGCCACTTCTGCTTCACAGGGAAGGCGGGCGGGGGGCCAGTCCACGAGCCGTGCGGCGCCCTGTACTCCTGACCCAGGTGAGGCTCCCTCAAGACTCAACCAGATCCACTTTCTGACACAGCCTCTTTTGCTCTGATTATAAAAGGGACACCTGTGCATTGGCGAAGCCTTGGCACGTGTGGGAAGTTAGCAGAAATACAGATCATCTGAAGCCCCTTCCCCAAAGGCGACCTCAGGTTCCATGGCGATGTCACGTGTGCCTTGTCACCACGTGGACAGGATTTTCCAATGTCATGTAAAAATGTATTAATACCATTTTTAATAATTGCATAGCGTTCTGCTTTATAGAATAAGTTACATAGCCATCAATACTAGATATTTTGTTTCCAACTTTTCATTACTGTAATTCAGTATCCAAGACTGCACTGCATAATTGTCTCAGATGGTTTTCACTTTTATTGTAAAATAATTTCAGACTTATAAAAAAGTGGTTAAAATAGTACAAAGAGCTCCCATGACCCCCCCCAAGTCTTTCCAGTGTAAACATTTTCTATACCCATAATACAAATAGAAAAACCAGGAAATGTAGTGATACAACGCTACTAACTAAACTACACACTCTGCTCATATTTCTGCAGCTGTCCCACCAGTGTTCTCTCTGTCCCCGGGTGCCACGTGGCACCCTTTATCACGTCTTAGTCTCCGCCTGGCTAATAGAGTTCTTCGGTCTGTCTTTCCTGAACCTGACTTTTTTTTTTTTTTTTGAGGTGAAATTCACACAACATAAACTTAACCATTTAAAAGTGCGACTCTGCCGTTTAGTACCGTCATACCATTGACAACCGCCACGTCTATCTGGTTCTAAAACACTTCCGTCAGACTTGGAACCCTTTGAAGACTATGCACCTCCGTTTCTGTGGACTGTCGTCGCGCGTCTGTCCCCCCGCACGTGGTCCCAGCTGGGCCTTGGGCAGGAAGCAGCACTGAGGAATGTCGTGTCTTTCTCAGCTCAGATGCCATGAACTTTGACTTGCTTAAGGTGACATCTGCCAAGTTTCCTCCTGTAAAGTTAGTTTTGCCCTTTGTAATAAGTATCTTACAAGGAGATATTTTAAAATCAAATTCTTTAACCCACAATTTTTTCAAAAACCGGGAGACTTCCATGTCCAAGACGGTGTGGGAAGAGCGCGCTGGAGCACGGGCCGGCGTGTGGTCGGGTCTGTGCGTGCACCACGCCGCAGTCTCTCCTTCTGCGTAACGGGGAGGGCTAGACCAGTTGGGTAGGGTCTTGTGTGGAAAAGGAGAGAAAAACCTAGAGCTGGGGACGCAGCGTCATTCCGAGCGGGGAGTCACTGTGAGCAGCTCCCATGTCTGACAAATGCACAGCGACTTCCCTTGGCTTCCAGAAGACACGGTGAAGGCAGAGCCCTCGTCCTTCCCCATGGGGTCACAGCCTCTGCGGAGGGGCTGTGGGCCTGCGGAGCTGGCCTGGCTGCGCCTTTAACTTGGGGGCTCCTCCCTTTCCCCCACGCCCTCTCCTGGTGGCCTGGTGGCCGAGGGGTAGCCGACACCCAGAGGCAGGTAGGTGAGTGGGCAGCTTGGGAGAGGCTGCCGGCGCGGCCACCGCATGAGCAGGCCCCACGCGCCCCCGGCTGCCCGCTGCATGGTGTCCAGCCGTACACCTCTGCTCCTCCCCTCGCCTGTTGTTTGTGTCCTGCCCTGTCCCCTTCACCCCATCACCATGCTGAGTTTGCTGCGCCTACTGCCTACCATGGGGGAGTGGCCCAGAACGCTGAGGGTGGCCTCCGTGGTCTCAGGACAGGTGGCCCAGCTCACGGCCCAGAGGCCTGGGACGTTCCTCCTTGGCCACCCCACGCCCGCTGCCTTGGCCTGGCCCCTGTGCACAGCTGGCCCCACTCAGCGAGGCTGGGCAACCCTCACACCTGTGGGAGAAGGAGGGCCAGGCCAGGTGGGGGTGGAAAGACCCTGCTTGCTGGGACCCTCCACCCCACTGCCCACTGCACCCCGTCAGCCCCGAGGGGCGTCAGTGCTCGGCTGTGCCAGGGCTGGGGGCACAGGCCGAGGGGCGCAGCCTGTCCCATGCTGACCCTCGTGCCCCCTTCTCTCCCCAGGGCATTGAGCGCCTCAAACGAAAGCACCAGCCCAGGGAGCACCAAGGCAGCTGGAAGGCGGTCAAAGAGACCTTTGGTGGGAACTTCTCCCCGAACTGGTTCAACCCCTTCTCTGGACCGTGTCACCCAGAGCTTCTCAATGACGGGGGCTGGGTGCGGCAGGCGACATCCATGTCAGACAACACAGAAACGACAGAGGAGCAGCTGGAGGAGAGGAAGGACGAGGACTCTGTGGAGGTGACAGACGAGTGATGGCTGTTGCCGGCAGGCCAGGCACAGAGGAGTCGCTGTCAGCCTGCCGCTGCGGCCACCGGGCTCGGGGGCATGAGCAGTCCCCTGCCCCCGCCGCTTCTCCCGCGCCACTCCCTGGGCACTGCGATCCTCACCCCTCCTTCCTCTCCCCTTGTTGGGCCAGGTCTGGGGATGCGCAGGGCGTGGGGACCAGGGACGACAGAGGAGGACAAGAGACTTTTCTCCGAGTTCATCTAAGGGGAATGTCGGAGAGGGACTGCCAGGAGCCGTTCTCCACGACTGGGCGGCCTTCAGCCTCGCCCAGCAAAGCAAGCTCCGAACGGGGCCGCCCCGGGGCAGCAAAGGACTTGTCTGGTTTTTGGGGATGCCTGTCTGCTTGGGAAGGTTGGGGCCCTGCTTTTTGGCTTTTGAGAACCAAGGCCGTGAGGTTATGATACCGGGCCCTGGGTCAGGACGCTGGCGTTAGACCAGCCTGGACAGGCTGCAGGCCCGGTCCCAGCCTCTCCCTGGAGAGGCTGCGCCCTGCTGCCTGCCCCGGTCGGGAGAAAGGCAGGGCAGCCCAGCTCCCTCCAAGGGCCTCGCTGCACCCACCCGTGTGGATCGTGCCCAGGACGGTAACGAGCCAGGGTGATGGCAGCAGCACCAAACCCACTCCTTTTCCACTGACGCCGGACTCTTCAGAGTCCTGCCTTGAGGCTACTATCTGTCCATTCGCGGGGGGCGGGGTGTCTCTGACCTCTCTCCCACGGGAACTTCATTTTACTCTCCCCCATGCAGGGAGTCTAACCACCCACATGGGCAGAACTGACCAGAAATGTGGCCTGTGTGCTTTAGGCCATTTCTCCCAAGCTAGTGCCCCTCTTGTCGCTGAACGGTGGCCAGGGCCTGCCCAGTGTAGAGTCGGGAAGACAGACAACCCCCACCCCACACACACACACACACACACACTCTACCAGGAGGCCTGGACCCTGGTCGCCCCATATGAAGCCTGAAGGCCTGAGCAGGGGGACCCCCATCTCAGTGGCTGCTGGGAACGTATCTCCTGCACGGAAGGGCTCGGCCCCGGTTTGGTCCAGCGTGGACTTCTGCCCCTGCTCTCTCTGGGGCGCTGCTGGTCTGTGCCCAGTCCCTCAGGGCCCCCCGCAGCCCCAGACAGGAGAGCACAGCCCCTGCCGACACCTGATGACCACCGGGCTCCGGGGTTAATTACTAAGGGGCCTGCATTCACAGAGCCATCTCTGCCCTCGTCCGTGCTCAGAGCCCGCCGATGATGTCCCAGGAAAGGGCAGTGTCAGGATCTAGCACAGGCTCCCGGACGCGGGGCGGAGGCCTGCTTCCTCGGTCCCCGTCAGCTCTAGTGTTTATTCACGGCAGCGTGGGAAGCCCGGGTCGGCTCCGCAGCTGTTCCCACGCAGCCAGCGCGAGGCGTGCGGGCAGGGCAGGGCACAGCTGCTGCCGCTTTGGGAGAGCTGCTCTCTCGGGGGGGGGGGGGGGGGCGGGGGGTTGGCACTTGTCCTAACCCAGAAGGCAGCCCTGGGGTGTCGGCATGGTGGATTATATCCCGGACGCCACACCGGGGAGGGACGCAGTGCCGCCCCCTGGTGCCCCTGAGGACGCAGGGTTAGCATTTAGAATAAGGGAAGAGTCCCAGCAGCCCCAACGCCATCCTGTTCTCAGACCCGTGGGGGGGAGGCACCGAAGCTGCAGTCAGGCCCGGCCCCTCCCTCCTCGCCGAGCCCGTTCTGGGAGGACCGGACCGGCCTGTTCAGCGCCGAGCCTCACGTCCTCACACCCGGAGCACGGTGGCCTTGTCTCTCCGGTGGCTGCCGGCAGTCTCACTCTCTGCTCGGCCTCAAACGGGAAGTGCTGCAGCTGATTTCAAAACAGGAGGGCCTGCTGGGGGGCGGCCGGCACCTGTCTCCCTCCAAATAAAAAGCTCTTTGCTTGACCTTGGCGGCTGGAGTCTCCCATCTTCAGGGGGAGACCCCATCGGGACCCCTGGGCAGCATCCTTCCCCAGGGTCAGCCTGAAGCCTCGGCTCTCCCATTTCCCATGTGGGAGACAAGTGTCACACAGACACCGGCTACATGTGGGGCGTGGCTAACCAGACCCTTCATTCTGGGTGGTTATTTCGAGCAGAAGGAAGAATTGCCTTTTGTGCAGTGAGCATTTCCTGAGCACCTACTCTCTCAGGGAGGTGGGCACTGGGGCTAAGAGTGCCTGGAATGGAAGGTTTTTGAACTTAGGGCCCAGCCCGCCAGCCCTGAATGTCACATAAAATTACACAAAGCAACCACTAAACTCACACACGTGCGTCTGCCACAAAGCACACAGTTGGGGGTTACAGCCTTTGAGGGAGGGGCCGGGTGTCCTGAACAGGGCCCCGAATAAAGAACCCTGGCCCCTCAGAGAGGAAGTCCCGGACCTGGGATGTTCAGAGGATCTGATGGCTCCCCAAGTGCCCACCTGACCCCCATTACAAGACGCTAAGCAGCTTGTTCGCTGAAAGTGACCCAGGAGACCAGTTATCTTGAAGCGGTCCGAGTTTCACTGAGAGCATATCGATCACCTGAAAAAGTCCTGAGGGAAGAACAGGAAGGGCTCTCAGCTGGCACGAGGAGGCACCTCTGCCCAGGATGGCGACAGAACCCTAGTCAAGGGAAGCAGTTGCTGCCAGATGTGGAGTCTCCACCCACCCCCCGGGGCCTGCCTGAGGCTTCTGAAAAGGGGGCCACCTCCTCCTGGAATCTTTAGAATTTCTACACATAAGACCACGTCGGCCTTGAAGAGGGAGGCCGTTCCCTCTTCCTGTCCAACGGCATGCCTTTCCTTTTCCTTGCCCAGGTGCTCTGGCTGCGACTTCCAGGCACATGGTGGGGAGAAAAGGTGAAAGCAGGCATCCTAGTCTGTTCCTGGTCTTGGGGGGAAAGCCTTCCGTGTGTCACCGCTGAGCAGGATGCCCACTGTGGGCTTGTCATGTTCAGCAAGTTCCTTCTGTTCCTAGTTTGTTGAATGTTTCAGTCATGACAGGACGCTGAATTTTCTTGCATCGGTGGAGACGGCCCACCATTCCCTCCACTCCTCCCTCCAAGCTGCTCTCGTCCAAGTCCTCTCTTCTCCAATCCAGTGGCCACTTCCCCATCCCCCCCACCCCCCTTATGGGGGCCCTCAGCATTGGCCTGCGGGATGGCTGCCTTTCTCTGGAGGTGTTCCCAGGACGCCACACTTGCCTGGTTATCCCCTCCCCGCTGTCTGCTTGCTCATCCGGCTAGTTTCTCCGCCTCCCCGACTTCTGAACACTGGGGTGCCCGGGCCGACAGGGGGACTGTGCCCTCAGGCTCCTCACCGAGCTGAGGATGTAAGAAGGCAGCAAGAAGGGAGGCGGGGAGAGGTGGGCTGGGGCCAGATCCCAATCAGCAGGCGCCACGGAAGTTCCAGAAAGCCCACCTGCCACTGTGCAATGAGGAGCGGAAGGCAATGAAGGCGCTATGTACACGGATGAGGACGCCGCCTGGACGTGACCCTCCTCTCCCCCAGCCCACAGGCCCCAAGTCTGTTCTCACTGCAGGGAATGTCTGAAGACCTGGGCCAGCGGTCAGGTTTGGGCAAGCTGGGAGGACACTCAGACACCCAGGGGGCCCCTGGGTAACTGGAGCAGGTGAGCGTCACACGTGAGGCTACGCACGGGGAGTGTGCGGGCAGCAGACAGACACTGAACTAGGAACTACCTTCACGTGGTGCAAGACAAAAAGTCCCACGGACTGGGAAAGATGATCAAGGGACAGAAGGGGCCTAAAGGTGAGATGAGGGGATGAGAGCAATGTCCGGGCCAGTTTTCTTTCCTAATAAGTAAAATAAAACTAGGTCCCCAAAGTGGGGTCAGGCTTTTCTCCATGAGTACCAAGAGAATGGACAGGCCCTCCTGGATCTGAGGAGGCCCACGTGGCTGACGTCAGACGGGACCACGCACTGAGCCTGGCGGGTCCAGGAGGTGGGGGGGCTGTAAACGCCACTCCAGGAGCTGCGACTCCAAAACATCAGGGAAGAAAAATAAATGTAGGAAAGAACTGGGATTCCACACCTGGAAGTTTTAATGTACAAAAGAGCAATGATCTGGTCTCCCCTCTCTATCCATAACGCACCATCATGCAGCTGTCAGAAAGCCCCACCAACCCCGATTCCCGTGTGGCGTGACTGGCCTTAGGCCAAAGGACTGCAGTCACAGCGTGGTCCAAGCCCATCCACAAGGCAGACCACCCCAGGGTCTCCGGCCTCTGCCAAGGCCCCTGGTGGCCAGGAGGAAGGGAACAAAAGCACTGTGCAGAGGCATCGGGTCACAGCAGGCAGCGGGTCCCTTATGGAAGCTGGAGCTGTCCGCCCTCAAGGCTGCCCCCCAGATCACCCTGGGAAGGATCCCCGCGTGCGGGCCTGAGCCCGGGCCACTGCCATCGCCTCTCCAGCTCATCCGTGTGGCGAACTGAAGCTACTGCTGCTTGTGAGGACCGGCCTCCCCAGGGGGCAGGAGGTTGCTGTGCAGCAGGACGAGCCCGCAGAGGATGAGGAGCGCCCCTCCCCACCACAGCGCGTCCTGGCACTCTCCGTACAACAGGAAGCCCAGGAAGGCCTGCGGGACAGAGACAGCGGTGAGGCTGGAGACAGGGCAGGCGGCACGGCCACGCCCCCCTCCCCCCAGGGCACAACAAAAGGCCTGGGGCCGCACATCTTGGGCCGGAAACCGTGCTGTCGCCTTCAGCAAGTCACTCGACTCATTTCGGTCTCACCTGCAGAAGCGGGGAGGGTACCTTCCTTACAGCATGGGACCCCAGCAAAGGCTGGCGGCCAACCCCCACATGCAGCTGGCACCTGGTGTCCGCTGACCCGCGCGCGCCTGCCACGTCCTCCCTCCCTGGCCTGCAGGACTGACTGAGCCCAGGCCGCCTGGCTGACCTCAGGCCACCAGGGCAGGGGAGCCAGACCCTTAGGGGACAGCTGGGCTGTGCCCAGAGCAGAATGGGGGCTCCAGCCTGGAGCGGCAGCCAGCAGGCTGCCTTGACCGTTCCTTTGACTTCACGCCCATCTAAGGTGAGAATTCCTCAGTTGGAGAGATGAGAGGAAGAGCCACCAGGGGTCAAGCCACAGCCCGGCCTCTGCTTCGGTTCCTGACCCTTCTCCTATCTAGGGATGCAGAGGTTACGCAATGATACCCCACCCAACACCCAAGTTTGGGGCAGGGGGATTGTACCCTCAGGCTACTCACCGAGCTGACGATGTTTGAAAAAGTCACCGTGACAGATGCGATGGCTGAAGACATGGAGAAACTGAGACCCCGGCTGAAGAACGTCCACATCAGAGAATTGGTGGTCGCCATCATAACAATGCCTAAGGCGCAGAAGCCCACATGCACCTGCAGGAGGAGGTATCACTGCAGCCATGCCCTGCCTGGCAGTGCAACCGGCAACCCAGGGTCACGGTCACTGGCAGCTGGGTCCCTACTGAGATCCCACCACAGCCCTAGGGGACCCTTAGAGCTTTCCTGCCAGGACTCCCCTTAACCCTCAGTGGGTAGCACATCCATTTTACAGCTGAAACAAACTCAGAGATGACACTTACTTGGCCATCCTCCTGGCCGCGTGACCTTGGGCAGAAGTAAAATGCCAAGGAATTTTACTACTGAACACCAGTCTTTATTAGTCCCACAGTGACCCATGCAGGAAGTTCAGTCCCCAGAGGCCCAGCAGTTATTATCAGGTCTGCGGTATGAGTCCATCGGGGCAGAGTCCTCGCTTCCCCAGGTCAGGCAGAGCGTGGATCAGTCGTGTGTCTCCCCTCCTGTGCAGCTACATCCCACTCAGGCATTCCTGAGCTTTCACTCTGTGCCAGGCCCTGGGCTAAGCATTTTAAGGACATTCTCGTTTATTCCTTCACTTCATTTCACAGATAAAGAACCTGAGGCATTAGCTAACTTGCCCGAAGTGCCACAGCCCACCGGAGCCACCAGCATGCAAAGCCAGGCCTGTGGCTCCCAGCTCTTAACCTGGACAACGCCCTCCGTGGGCTATGGGGCTGGCGGTCACAGGCATCACTTGGAGAACTTGAAGTTTTCTGTCTCTGTCTTTTTTTTAAAGGTGACAGCCGGAGAGGCGAGAGGATCTTCAGAAGCCTTCCACACAAAGGATACGCAGACCCCCTTGCAGGTAGCAACCCACCTGCAGGCAGAGCTGCTGCTCTGGGGGTTGTGCCCATCCAAACCCATACTCTTATTTCTCCTAACAGTTTCCCAGCAGCTGAATACATAGTGTCTGGAGGAAGGCAGGTCTTTGTATAATTTACACAAAAGCACCGTTATGTGCCGGTGACAGCCAACTTATAAAAGATTTTGAAGGCCGGGTGCACAATTTAAAAGACCAGGAAACCATTTATGTCTCATGGAGTCACTCGTCTTATTTTGAACCATTTACTCCAAGAATGACACCCAACAGGTGAGCTTGGCCGCCCACCCTGGATTAGCCCCGAATAAATCGGCTTAAACCTAAAGAATCAGCCAGACTCGGGATGGGCGAGGCAAAGCGGTACACGTTGGCAGACGCGCCGAGTCAGTTTTTACGGCGCCCAACATCACAGGGATGCGCAGAACGCTTCCCAAACGCAAGCGGTGTGGCACCGGGGGGACAGGTCAAAACACGCGTTAATCAGGGAATAAAGAGATGGGCACAGGCTTCTCACCTGGAGTCACGTGGAGAGAACTGTTCAGGCGCATGGGGCTTAAAATGAGAGGTGGTGTGCGCCTTCCCCGGGAGCGAGCTAGCCCCACCACGGGGCAGGTTTTAGTCCCCGACGTCTCCTACCGTCTACACCGGTAGCCCGCACGCGACGGCGTCGAGGGGTGCTCTCCCGCCCCCGGTGGCTGCAGCGCCCCGTTGCGGACGCGGCCCAGTAGAACGCCGGGGGTGAGGCGGCCCCCTGCGCCCCCAGCCCCGCCCCATCCGGAGGCCCGCGGCCTCGCAGCGCCCCGCCGCCGCCCAGACCACCTGCCCGCCCGCCCGCCGCGGCTGCGCCCCGGGCTTGACCTCGCTGCTGAAGGCCAGCTTGGCGGAGGCGGCGGCCAGGGCCCCGAACGCGCCGGCACAGAGGCAGTTGACCACGCCCCAGAAGCGGCGCCGCATCGCACCGGCCTGGAGGTACTGGGGGAGCCCCGCGGGGGTGTCGGGGTAGGCGGCCACAGAGGCCGCAGCCATGGCCCGCCCCCGCCGCCGCCGCCGCTCAGGAGCCCGCCTGGCCCGCCAACAGCAGGGTTGAGCGCGCGCTGCGATTGGACGGCGGCCTCACGTGACACAGGGCCCCTGTGAGCGGGGAGCCCAATTCGAATCTTGCGAAGGCCTTCGGTGGGGGCGGGGCCGGAGTGGGGGCGGGGCCATCGGGGCCGACTCCGGCGTCAGGTTTAGGTTTACCCGGGAGGCCAGGTCTCTCGTTCTGTGGCTGTTGTAGAAGTCGCGGCCCAGCAGTTTCAGTCCTTGCCACTCGGTGTGTCCGGCATCGGCTGTCCCGGGGCATGTGTTAAAAGTGCCGACTCCAGGCCCCGCCCACACCCATTGAATCGGAGTGCATTTTGGTGAGACGCCCACGGGATTCACCTGCACCTTCTAATCTGAGAAGCGTACCGTGGACCCACGCTTCGGCAGGGGGCGCTAGAGACCTCCAGACTCGGCGGAAACGTGCGCTCGGGCAAGGGTTTCGGACAAATCAAAAGGCCCAGATGGACACGCGCTCGTTGCTTGTTGCTCATTGCGGGAAATTGAGAAAAGCTGTCATCCCTAATCACTCCACTCGGATCATTAGGGTTAACATTACTTCTAATCTCCTATGCACTTGAAGATGTTTAAAAGGTTTTCCTCTAAGAATTATTTAGTATATGTCTTTGAAAATAAAATGCTGTTGAAATGTATGAAGGAAAAAAATTAACGAAAAATAAGTAAAAAGAAATGTATGAAGGACTATTTCTACACTCCAGGAAAATCATGGTTATAGTGTACTTCTCTCTACGCATTTTTAGTTTTATATATAGCACACGTTTAAAAAGTTTATATAACATAGGTATGGGACTTTTTGAAAACAAGATTCACAGTGAACATTCCGTTGTTCAGCATTCTTTTTTTTTTTTTCTCTCGGGAAGTTTCTGTGGAAGTCCTTTCTTGCCACCCTCTCTCAAAGGGTGGTTTTGTGGCTCAAACAAAAGCATGGATAACCCTGGTAACTCCTACTCTTGCAGTTAAGGAAGGAACCGTGCTGGTGCAGGTGTTCTGGGGGTCCAGGACCCACTGTGGGTTCTTGGTTTCACCCAGGGAAGACTTCAGACTCGGGCCAGCCTAGAGGTTAAAGTGAGAGAGTTTACTAGTGAAGCCGTGAGACAGAGTGGCTACTCCGCAGACAGAGCAGCCCCTCCACAGTGGGATTTACTTCTTTCATTGAGATTCATTTAATGGAGGGGTAGTGCAATCAATAAGGGGAATAGTCAGAATTTTTCAGGGGGTGGGGAGACTTCTCGGAAAAACTCTGTTGGTAATTTTGTATCCTTATATGGGCTTTCCCCTCTGATCATGGCAGTGGGGGCTGGGGATGTTGTTTAGTATGATAATTATTACAAGGAGCCTGTAAAGGCTGGGGGTTACTGCAAGGTGAAATTAGTTCCCATGTTGGATTGAGCTGGACTTCTGCAAGTTCTAAGCCCTAAATCCTTTGGAGCGTTGGTCTTACTATCTCTTTGTAGCCCTTATAGGGTACAGCCACTTTGCCACATACCCTATCTCAACGCTCAGCTCAAAGATGGTCCCCCTCTTAAAGTTTGTCACTGGAAACTTACAGGAAATCAAATGGTGTTGCACTTGATTGTCAACTCATGCTTTAAAGACTACAAAACGAACTTTCTTAGAATAAACAATGTCCCCACTAGCATCTCAGATCCACCTCCTTTGTACAGCACTATGTTCTACCCCGCTACGTGGGCACCATCCTGTCTGTCTCCCTGCTAGCCTGAAAGCCCCTGGAGGGCAGGGACAAATTTCTTCCTTCTCCAGGTACACAGTGCCCAGCACAGGCCTTGTTCTGGGAATGATGGTTGAATCGACACCATCTTTGGCCGCTCAGCTGGGAAGCAATGTCTGCCTCCTAGACAAAAGCACTTATCGCCTATTAGGAACCCTGTTAAAATGCAGAGCAGATTCTGATTTCGGTCTGGACCTAGATTGGGTTTCCCACATTTCTAACAGGTTTGCAGAAGCTGCAGGACCCTGACCCCCTGAGCTGGGCTGGCAACACAGAAGCCACCGGTGTTTTCTCCTTTGTTCCTGCCACAGTGCCCGGTCCTGCAGCCAGCTCAGGTCCTTACTACAAATGTTCGAATGGACTATGCTTTCGTTACCGTAGGTAAGTAGGTAGTTATTAATAAAGGAAGGGAGCAAAGGGAATCAGACATTGCTGAGCATAACTAACCAGGAAGCATAAGCCTGTCTGCCTCACCAGGAAGCTGCAGCTTCACACCCTCCAGTGGATCACAGCATTGCCCTGCCAAGGATTAACACCCCTCCCTTGGCCTCTCCAGCAGGGATTGGTGGGGGGAGCAGAGGGAGGTAAGCACATGCACAATACAAGTCAGGATGGCACAGGGGAGGTGCCTGACCATAAAGAACTGTCACTCCAACCTGGGAAAGGGATCAGTGAGTCAGGGGTTGGACCCATCGGGAGCCCGTGAAAGCTTAGGAAGTTGATTGGTTATTTTGAAAAAGTGCCTGGTCTATCCTAAGCCTGAGATAATATCACCAGCGTAACAAAGAAGCCCCACCACCACCACCACACACACCAGGAGCCTGTGCTTGTCCCATTCCTGTGTGCATTCTCTCTCCATAATCACGTGACCCTAGCAGCAGCGTGGCCGAGGCTGCGCGGACTCCAAACGCAGGCTCCAGGAGAAGACTGGGTACAGAAGCACAGCTTCGAACAGCGCTAAGCCACCTGAGTGGGATGGAGACCGCTTCGCAGCTGCCTGCAGGCTCCAAAGGCCTAAGCTTTAATACGAAACAGAACCTCTGGACGCTGGCCTTTTTTAGGGGCCCTGCTGAAGACATGGTTGGACTTTCTCCGTGGTGGGACGGGCCAAGATGGGACACGGGCAGCCTTTATTTCCACCCAAATACACCTCACCACACCACGGTCTTCCGTGCGTGGGTGGGTGGAATACTTTCCTTGCGATCCCATGGAAGAGCCCCATTTCCTTTTAAAACTTACCAACAGCAACATGATGCAAACTAGAACTGGGGCAGTGTGGACGGGAAGGATACTTCATCCCACATTTATTAAAAAGCAATCAAAACAAACCTCCAAGATGACTTATGGGCAGAAGCTGCCTTCTTGTGTGCTGGGCATCCCAAACTGCCCCCTCCCCTTTAAGGGCTGGAAGTCACAAACTCGAGAACTTGAGGTCCAAGGAGGGAATTTAAATGAGTGATGGTGGGAGGTAGCAGGAATGGGGTGTCGGGGCAGCCTGGCTTTGAAAAGTCACCCGGAGACCCCTGTGGGATCAGGCAGTGTGTTTATTGAGGGGAAAAAGGGGGAAAGGGGAGAGGGGAGAGGCAGCTCCCGGACTGACTCAAGGGCCCGTAGGAGGAAGGGACCAGGGACCAGGGACCAGAGAACGGGCAATGGGGACTCCCGGTCCTCCTCATGGGCCGGTAGGAGTCCCGCCCGCACTTCTGCAGGAGCGCTTTTTAAACCTGCCAACCGCACAGCTCAGTGCGGGTCAGTTTGCTTAACGTATTCAGTAGGTGTTGGCACCTCATTGCTCTTTCCCCTGCGAGGCTGGTTAACATGTCCTGCAGGTCAGGGCTAAGTCCACTAATCCATCCCAAGTCCAGGTGTGCGCCATCGCTGCCTCCATGTTCTGACGGCAGAGCCTGGGAACACAGGGAGTGAAGGTCTTGTTCTGTTGCCGTCTCTCCAGCCTCGCCTCTCCCTCTCCTTCGGGCTGTGTCCAGTTCTCTGTCCCTTCTTCTTCTGTTCAGTGAAATAAGTGAGCACCTACTCTGGGCCAGGCCGTTCCTCAGCAGCAGTTGCCAGGGTGACTAAGAACACAGTGCTCCTTGGGTTCTGGCTTTTTGCAACTTTCCTAACTCCCTGTCCTGAGCTGGCCTAAGGCTTTCTCTCTTTCCCTTGCTGAGTAGTTATGGGGGTCTCTCCAAAAGGTTATCGTTAAGTCTTCACCCCGCAGCAACTGTGAATGTGACCTTATTTGGAAATGGGGTCACTACAGATGTAACCAAATTAAGATGAGGTCATCAGGGCTGGCCCCAATCTAATGCCCTAAGCAGAACCAGAGTCACAGGGGAGAATGCCACCTGACCATGGTGGCAGACTGGAATGCCGCAATATACAAGCCAAGGAACACCAAGGATTGCGGGCAACACCGCAAACTGAGAGGCACGGAACGCACTGTCCCTCGGAGCCCTGAGAGGCCAGCTCTAGCAACGCGATTCTGGACTTCCAGCCTCCAGGACTGAGAGAGAATAAACTGTTATAAGCCTCCCACCTTCTCCCACCTCCAAGCCGGTCACTGTCTACTTTCTACCTCTCACAGAGTTCTGTTTTGTTTCTGGCTCTTAGGGATTTAGTACTACGTATGTATTACTTGAGAGTTCAACTAGGCTTTTTTTTTTTTTTTTTTTTTTTTTAAGATTCTATTTATTTTTAGAGGGGAAGGGAGAAAGAGGGAGAGGAACATAGATGTGTAAGAGAAACATTGATCAGTTGCCTCTCACACGCCCCCAACTGGGGACTGAACCACAACCCAGACATGTGCCCTGACTGGGAATTGAAGGCCAACCCACTGAGCCTCACTGGTCAGGGCTACACTGTTTACAAATTGTTAGACTTGTCAAAACATTTCCTGCACATGAAAAAGTTCCCTTGTTCGCACACGGTCATCCCACTCCCACCCCAGCCCCTTTACTGGACATTTCTCTTCTGTGGAAGCATCCAGTCTGTTGTCTTTTAAGCCTGACTTCTCAGTTGGCATTTTTTTTAGGTCCATTTTTGTCGTGGCGCCTACCAGTCTCTCTCTCTGGTACTGCTGAGTCGTATTTCCACGATACAGACATGTGCCCGGTACCATCAGCCATGCGGAGACTGTAATCGGCAGGGCAGCACCCACCCCCAGGGCGGTTATAGCCACACATCGCATTTGGCATGCAGGCAGTGCCTTCAGAAGGGAGCAGGTGCCTGTCCCGTGACCCAGCCTTCGTGCTCCTCGGTTTCCACTCGAGGTGAGAAAGGCAGGTCCACCCCAGGACCTGTACTTGGATATTTACAGCAGAATCGTTCATCACAGCCCCAGGCTGCAAACAGTGCACGTGTCCATCAGACGGTGAGGGAATAAATCGTGGCACGTCCTGCGGTGGAATATTATTCCCGGTGGAAAGGGATGAGCGCTGATACACATAAGTTCCTCGGGGGCAGGGTGTTTTGTTTGCATTGTTCACAGGTGACCAGCGCCCGGCACACAGTGGCTGCTCATTATATGTTGCATGAACAAGTGAGTGAACCATATGAACCACTCCTTTGGACTCTTTTATTTGAAAAAGATTTATTACATTTTGAAAAATGGCCATGTTTACAGTCATAAAAATGATCGTAAAAATACTTCAAGTTGGGATACAAAAATAATCTATATAAACAAGTTTGCTTTTTACACACACTGTGCCTTCAGCCATGAACCTCACTGCGAGTTCTGGGACCACTGATCATTGTTAGAGCTTCTGACCTAAGACTCGAAGGGGCTTACGTTAGTGCCCAAGGAAAAAATGATCTGGCTAACGTCCACTGCCAACATTAGCTACAGGCTTTTATTACACAAAGGCCAAAGGGTTTCCCAGTATTTACAGTTGACTTAGAGCCTTGAAACGGGGCTGGCCCTCCACACAGCAGGTCGCTCACTGCCACAGGACGTGGATAGATGCCCGATGTTCGTCAGAAACTCTTTTTTTTATTTTCTTTCAAAAATATATTTTCAACACGCAACTTTTCTGCCTCCTAGTAATTTTTTAAAAAGGAAAAGTATTAAAGCTCTTATTATTATAGGAAGACTTCTTGGCATTCATTAAATTTATATTTCAAATTAAAGATATAATTTTTAAATCTGTAAACTACTTAACATTAAACAGAAATCCGATGTGTATGAAAACTGACCAAATTATCCTTCGAAGAACACTAACTAAATTGTTTTCAGTTCAGGAAGTTCACTAAAGAAAGCAGTTAAGTGATTCAATAATTGATCATTTAAAAACCAGAGTGAGTTTACTCAGAAAAATTTTCATAGTTTACCTCAGTGAGTCGGATGTTCTCCTTCTTCAGCCGCACGACATAGTGAATCTTCTGGTTTGGGTTTTGGTGACCTACCAGCTTTCCATTTTCCTCAGCGAGACACTCCACCTGCTTCTTGAACATTTCCATTTCCTGCAGGTAATCACCCAGGCAGGAGAAAATGAGCTGCTCTTAATTTCTAAAAAAAAGTGACATTAGCCCTGGCTGGGTAGCTCTCAGCTGGTTAGAGCGTCGTCCCGATGTGCCAGGGTGGCGGGTTGGATCCCTGGTCAGGGCACATACAAGAATCAACCAAAGTGCATAAATACGTGGAACAACAAATCGGTGTTTCTCTCCCCACTTCCTCTCTCTAAAGTCAATTATAAAAAATAAAAATGTAACATCAGTTCACGCCCTCTGAGGGCATGAAGAGACAGAGCCCAGGCCCCAGCGCCTGGGACCGCACACCTCTGCGTTTGCTTCAGCAGGTCTGAACCACGGGACACCCAGTCAGACGTGAGTCTCATTCTGACTGGTCCCAGTAATTCATGCGCCCCCAGTGCAGGAAAAAGTAAACACAACCGCACCTGGAAAGTTCTCTCCTTTTCTTCATACAGTTCTTCCAGCTTTGATCGCAGCTGCTCCTTTTCTTGGAAGGCTTTCGACTCCAAAGTTCTGGTTCGTTCAACTTCCTCAGTCATCCGCAGGCAGTCTGCCTCTTTGTTCTGGAGGGCAGTCCGGACCTCTTCCAGGCTGTGAGGACAAACGTCCCTTAGTGGTGTTCCAAAGACACATAATCACAGGACAGTTCTCCCCGATCCCAGAGTGTGGATGTGGAAGGCGGCTCATCTTCAGCCCTCCTGCCAGCACAGGACGATCGCCAGGCTGCGGGATGCTTTTGGTCATTGGTTTACCCAAGACTTTCATTTTGGCAAAATCCTCAAACCATTTTTAAATAATGGAAGTTTAGAATGGGAACTTCTAGATCCAGCCCACGCGGAGCCGGCACAGTACCCATACCTGAGAGCAATTGCTTATTCACACAGTGCCTCTCAGGCGGCAGGGCATAGTCACTGCTTCCGGGATGTGCTATGTACATTTACATACTTTATACAACTGCCAGTTGGAATGGCTGCATGGGAGGAACCCCTGAAGCAAGCGGTATTCAGGAAAACAATTTTGTACATATCCATTATGTTCACATAGCACTTCAGAAGGAAATGAGTTCCTTACCTTGTGGATATAACAAGCATTTCCCCCCTTAGAGAAGCATAAAGAAAAGGTCAACAAGAACTTGAACTACAAACCAGTGCACTTACTCTGCTTTCATTCTCAGCATTTCTTCAACTAACTTATTCTATAGGATTAAGAAAAGAAAAAGATGGTTTAAGTTCTTAATATTGCTAAAAAAAAAAAAAAAAAGATGGAGAGTAACCAGTCCACACCCCTATCTAGTAACAAAATCAACTAAACCAACATCCGTTCCCACAGTCCCAGCTGCACACGGCGTAAAGGGGCACCTATTTACATGCCTCTCTGTGCTGCCCCCCCCCCCCCCGAGGTCTCAGACAGGCACACAGTCCTTGCTTCTATGTGGCCAGCTGTGTGGGTACGCTGAGCAGTAGGCTTATTGCCATGCAGGCATAAAGACAAAATTCTCTCAGTTCTCTGCTGTGTCTAGGTACTGGTGGTGAATATCCAAGTTAACAGTGGGGATATGGAAAAGACAGAAATTTCAATAGTAAATAAGTTTCTAAGATGTATAACCATAAACACTTACTACAGAAGCACTTCTCAGACAATAAAAAACCACTATGTAAAAAAGAAGTCATACTTTAGCAAGTCTTTCTTTGTTAAGTTCTTCTTGTTCATTCTTCAGCTGTTGGTTGTCTGGATGATTCTGTTCGCTGCAGAGATGAGGAAGGGAGGACAGGGAAACACTGTCATATCCAAATATCAATTTCACGTCTATTACATGCAACAATGCCAAGTTGTGCAAAGAGAAAGGCCACCTCCCTGGCGATGCAATGAGGTCAGCAAAATTGATACATGTGACCGACACGCAGGGATGGCAGAAGGTGCCTCCCAGAACTGAGGATTCCTCCCACATGGAAGTGCGGCAGGCAAAGCCGAGAAATCTATTCAAGGCTCGGCTGAAAGTAAAATAACGTAGACACTTAGTCAAGAGCAGTACCATCTGAAGATCAAATGGGAGCCCAGGGGGCTGAGGGAATGGGCAGTGCAGGAGTCTGCATGGCTGTGATCAGTGGGGAGGAGCCTCGTTGAGGACGGGAAGGGTCCCTCAGGCTGTCCTGGCCCCTGAGGGCCCCTTGCACTGGATTTCATAGCCAGCTGGCAGTTTCTGACGACACTGGCTTCCCAGGTGTGACGACACCAGGAGGCGGATTCTCTGAGAACCAGACATTAATCTCTTCATGCAAAAATCCTCCACATAAAGAAAAGCGTGTTCGCAGTGAAACATCAGCATCACGCGAGGCTGATTAATTGGGATCCATCTCTGAGCCTGATCAGGTCAGGAGGATAACCTGGGTTTCTGAGAGCAGCCTCTGGACCGGGGAGACACACCGTAGGATAACCTGTCTGGACGCCACAGGCTTCTCTAGGACCATCCCACTGATGGGTTAAAAAAAAAAAAAAAAAGGTTGTTTCTCAAAGGAAAACAAGACACAGTAGTTTCTTTCACTTAATGAAGCTGGCAGCTTCGATAAAAATGGTAATGAGACCTCAATAGGAAAACACCCCAAATCATCAGGGTGGATGTTTTCTTTGCTCTAGACCAGGGGTGGGAGCACCATGGCCTGAGACAGCTGTCAGGCTGGCTGTCCTCCCGCATGAAAGGGCACGACTGTGCTTCACACAGCTGCACCCGCCCAATAGGCTGGGCGCCAGACCTGCCCCCCACCAGTTCTCCTTCGCTCTTTTCTTGTTACTACAGCATTTAATTGTCCTCCCCGTCACGCCGAGCCAACCGCCTGGCTGCCTGGAGGTGCAGGAAAGGGAACCCACAGGGCAGGCAGGGCGCAGGAGGAAGGGCTCTGGGATGTGGAGGGTGCCCACGCGTGGCGCAGAGGGTGAGAAAGGCCACCACCAGGCCAAAGAGCCTGCGGCCTCCGAGGGCGCAAAGCCCCAGAAGGCGCAGGAGAGTGGTTGCTGCAGAGCGGGGTTCCCGGCGTCAGCAATGATGAGGCTCCCAAACAGCCCCCGTTCCAGCCCCGGCCCCAGTGAACTTGGCTGCTGGGTTGACGTCCCTTGAATGGCGCTGGTGTGGAAGCTGCAGCCAGAAGCGGGGTCAGGGGCCGCGGGGTGCCTTGCTGTGGAGGCTCTCCTCTACCAGCACCCCGGGGCGTGCAGCACCCCACGCACACTGACCGCAGGGGTGGAGGCAGACTTGGCGCAGGCGGGCGTTTTCAGAGGCGAGGGGCTGTGGCAGGAGAGCCGCTCCCCGGGCACAGCAGACAGGCAGGGTGGGGGCTCCGGTTTCCCTCTACCCAGACCTGTCATGGAAAGGCTTCTGTAAGGCTCCTCTACACAGCATTCCTCACGGGGGTGGCATAAACGACCTGGGCACATCCTGTTCTCCGCGCTCACACCACGTCGGGATAAAAGACCGAATACCGAGCACACCGCTCTCCCTCAACACGACTGACATGGGGGTGGGGCTCGTGGGAGCTCGGGAGCACGCTGTGCGCTATGTGCATCAGAATCACCCCGAAGGGGGGTTGGGACCCATAAAAGAGGGTGCTACTGAAGCGAGCATCTCTGATGCGCAATAAACCTCGGAGAGAACCAACCGCCTGGGCGCAGCCACGCACCCGCTGCTTTCCGACGGCTGAGTGAGGGGCAGGCAGCACACCCACACGCACGGAGCCAGCACAGCCCACGGGGCCCTAGGTCAGAGGGCGCGGCCTGTCGCTGTCGGCCCGTTTCTGCACTAAACGACTCGAGATTAAGTGCCATCGAGACCCAGTGAACATGAGGTGCATGAGGCTGCTGCCTGTGTGACATGGCACCCCGTTTCTGCATAAGCAGAAGTCTAGTCTAAAATACTGCCCCTGCCCTGGCCGGTGTGGCTCGTCCCGTCCACCAAAAGGTCACCGCTTTAGTTCCAGGCCAGGGGACGTGCCTAGGTCACAGGTTCCGTCCCGGGGGGGGGGCGCATGCAAGAGGCAGCCGGCTGATGTCTCTCCCTCACACCAATGTTCTTCTTTCCCTCCCGTCCTCTGTCTTTAAAAGCAATGAGTGTGTCCGCAGGCGAGAGTTAAAGAAATAAAAAGCAAGGGAGGCAGATTACAAAGAAAAAATAAATATTGACTATAATGAACAAACAAAACAGTACCAGCGCAGCCACTTCCTGCCACTGCCCAGTACCACGCAGCCTAAGGGCACACGGCTGGCAGAGCCGCAGGCCCGCTCACCCCGGCGTCACTGCAGACGCGTGAGCAGAGCATTGTGTTACAACGTGGAACTTTTCAGCTCTGAGGGACCACCGTCGCATGTGCGGCTGCCCTGACCGAAGCCTGGCCATGCAGCGCGCATGGCGCAGCCGTCAGCAGAGCCACCAGCACCGTCCCTGACACCTGATGCTCACAAAGGGCCGGGACAGCGCGCCTCGGGGCTGTGCTGGCGACAGCAGGACAGCAGACACCAGATCCGGGAATCTGAGTTTGGTGTGGGCTCCGTCCCGAAGAGGCCCCTTCGCTTCCCCTCAGCTTGCTGCACGGTTTTACAGGCCACCGTCACCTCCAACCGCGCCATCAGAAAGCTGGCCCCAGGCAGGACCCCAGCTCTACCTTTTATGCCCTTTGCCAGCCTCCGGAACCAGTACTTCACCCACGTTACCTTTGGTCTTTCAAATGCCTTGTGTGAAGCTATCATTTTCTTCAGTTTATTGCTAAGGAAACTGAGGCACCACGATTCAAAAATGTGTCCAAAGTCACATGATTTTCAAGTGCCAGAGAGGGGACACAGCCTGGGTGTGGTTGCCCGTGACACTGTGCTGGACCATGAGCACACCCAACGTGAACCTGCCTGAGCTGAAGCCAAAGCGCGCACACACGCGCACCCAGGCGCAGAGAAAGGCTGCGCCGGAGAGCTGCGCCCCGGAGCCAGGACTCACGCAGCAAAACCAACCGGTAGGGAAGTCTCCCTTTTTCTGCAGGACCTCTTGAACCTTATCCTGTTGACGGATTTGCTCCCTTCTTCTTTTTAAATAGAAGTAGACAGTTTGGCTCAAGTACTGGAATGTCTGAAATTCCCTGCAATGGCTCCAGAGCAACGCAGTGTCACAGAGGAGGCAAAGTCACGGGCTCCTCGTTCTTCCGCTGTGGGAGAACCAACACCCCACCCGCAGCAGGCCTGATTCAAAAGGAAGGAGAAAAAAATGCAAAA
The DNA here is from genome assembly GCF_987537825.1 of Furipterus horrens. Classification (NCBI taxonomy): domain Eukaryota; kingdom Metazoa; phylum Chordata; class Mammalia; order Chiroptera; family Furipteridae; genus Furipterus; species Furipterus horrens. Next base: position 137,555,878 of record NW_028327177.1, on the reverse strand, counting down.
TATGAACAGCCCTGGCTGGTGTGGCTCAGCGGGCTGGGCGCCGCCTGAGAACCAAAAGGTTGTCGGTTTGAATCCCAGTCAGGGCACACACCTGGGTTGCGGGCCAGGTCCCCAGTTGGGGGCGTGTGAGAGGAAACTGATAGATATTTCTCTCACACATTGATATTTCTCTCCCTCTCTCTCTCCCTCCCTTCCCCTTTCTCTAAAAAACGGAAAAGTAAATAAGATCTTAAAAAAAAAAAAAAAAAACAATAAGCCCTGGCCAGTGTGGCTCAGTTGGTTGGAGCATCCATCATCCCATAAACTGAAAGGCTAGGGCTTTGATCCCCCATCGGGGCGCATACTAGAGGCAACCGATCAATGTTTCTGTCCCTCTTTCTCTCTAAAATCAATGAGCATATCCTCAGGTGAGGATAAACACCAAACAAACAATAAAATGGCAATAAATACATATGTATAAACAATCGAGTCTAAAAAAACAAAGTAAACAAGCAGACCAGAAAAAGACTCATAGAGAACATTTTGCTGGATGCCTGGTAGGAGGGGCCTTTGGGGATTAAGTGCAGAAGGGAAGGGATTGAGGACAGACGGGAGGTTAGCGACTAGCCATGCGGACGTCAAGTACCGTCACTGTTAGTCTAATACTACGTGTGGGGACAGGTCGGTACAATATTTGTCAGGATGATCACTTAGTAAGCCATATCATGTCTAATCAGTGGGCCGTACATTTAAAACTAATAGAATATTGTGTGTCAACTGTAGTTGAAAAATAAAAACATGATTTAAAATAAACAAAACAAAAAAGCAGCTGGTGGGAAACCAGTGTGTGTTCCCCCCTCATTCACTGAACGACACCCCGACAGGCCAAGACTGAGCCCAGGGTCCCGGGGGCTCTCCCGTACCTGCTGTCCTTGTGCTTGTTAAGGTCGTCCAGCTGATCCTGCAGGCGCCAGTTTTTCTCCCTCAGCTGCTCAGCTTCCAGGCGTAGGTTTTCCATTTCACTCAGCTGCTCCTAACACACAAAATCATGTATTTCAGAAACCACACGAGAGGAGGCATTATTTTGCTCCCCAAGGCCATGACTGAGGCAGGTATTTCTTCTTTAAGCTTCTCCTACACACAGAACACTGGACTCGGTGACGCTGGATAAAAAGTTGACTGTGACCGGCTCTTGGGGGCCTGGAACTGTGATTCAGTCTCATACCCAGCATCTTAAACATAGTGTCTGATCAGTATCACACGACTCATTAAAATTCCTTTATGAGAAAAGATGACAAAAGGTCTCTACTTTGGTAAATGTTCTATTTGATTCTATTTAATAGATTCTAATTGAAAATCATGAGCATAACCATCTGGAAGATGTTCCTATTTGATTTGCTTCTACGTGTCTGTTATTTGATTTCTTTTAACCTGTCCCAGTTTCTTCAGAAGTACCAAGATTATGCCAGTCTGCGTACCAGTCCCCGTCCCAAGACTGCAGCATACTGAGCTGCCTGAAACAGAAAGGTCAGGAACGACCCCTCCGCCAGAATGACACTGTCGTCATATACTTTACCCCCATGGGTATAGCAAGCTAATTTTGTTCCTAAACAAAAACACCCTGCCGAGCAATGCCTTACCGACACCCCCCTACCCCCCACAGCTAGGACACAGTACCTTCCCAGACACACCTCCACACGCCTCCCGGCCCTCAGTGCCACACAAAACACACTGTTCCCACGCAAACACCATAGCCCATGTACCTGGGTAAAGGAACACCAGAAGGAAGTTTGAGAGAATGGCAAATGAGAGAAAAGTATTTTTAACTAAAATTGACAAAAACTAATCTCTCTGATATATAAAGAATGCCTCCAAACCATTAAGGAAAAGTTCAACAATAGAAAACGGGGAGGACGAAGTTCACAGAAACAGAAAAGCACAGGGTGCTCAATCTTGCACCTACAAAGAAAAATACAAACTTGAAACTACAACAAGATACCGTGTGTCAGCCATTAAAATGGGAACGCTCTCACCGGCAGACGGCACCGTGAGGCGAGCGGTCGGTGTGGCCCGTGGGGCGATGCCACCGTATAAAGGCCAACGCGACAGGGAGGCCTGGGCTCAGACCGGGTTACGCGCGCACCACGCACGGGGCTGGCTGCGCCGGGAGCCTCCGGAACAGCGTCAGAGTCGCTTGGAGTCAGCGGCGAGGGGAAGACTTTTCTGTCTGCGCTGGGTTTTGTGCCGCGTGAATTTGGTATCTTCAGTAACCATGTATTTTAAGACATTAAATTTATTGGAAACAATGACCCAGTTACCTTCATTCTGAGGATTTCAGCGTTTTTGATTTCTCTGTCTTCATCTAGCTTAGTGACCAGGTGTTGCAAAGAAACTTTAGAGGCGCGTCCATCTTCTATCTCTTGTTCTTGTGTTTCCAGAAGTTTTGCCAAATGTGTTTGAAAATGAGGTGGTGTTTTAGGGCTCTAAAATGAAATCAAATTTCATCCAAACACCTGATTAAGTGAAGTTGTAAAGATTCAATTTTAATATAGAAAATACTCAGGCTATTTAGCTTCGTTTAAATCTTGTCCAAGCAAAACATATAAAACACTGGCACCTTTTTATCCAGTAAAAAGCAGAAAAAGTGTTAGTGAAAATATTTTTCTATAAAAAGACAAGCTGCAGTCTTAGTAATTTCCATACTTTTCTCACTCATAAAACTTTATTCCTCGTGAAATGCAGGCTTTCTCTGAAAAGTACCTGGGGGTACTCTGCGGCGGAGTCCATCACACGTTCTAGTTGCCTCATTTTGAAGTTATATTCGTTCTTTTTCTGTTCGACTTCCTCTTTCTTTTGGTTTAACTGGGAAAATCAACAGATGTGAGGTTACAAGTTAGAAAGTAATATGGAACCCATGGTCCACTGAGAGAAGCCTATCTCCCCAAGGTATGTAGAAATGGCTTTTTACATTTTGGGGGGGATTTGATTAGTACTCAAAAGCAGTAATGTATTAAAACAGAGCCATTTTTAAAGCAATGAATTGTAAAACCTGGGGCTTCCATTTGTGTCTGTGTACCTTAGTTGCTACTATAACCCTCTCATCTCCCCCTCCCTCACGAACTTATTTACACTTTTTTTAAAAAAAACTTTGTTTTGTGTTGACTGGCATGGCTCGGTGGGTTGGGCACCATTCTGCAAAGTGAAAGGTCACCGGTCCAACTCCTGATCAGGGCACAGGCCTGGGTCGTGAGTCAGGGCCCCATTTGCAGCATGTGAGAGGCAACCGATGGATGTTTCTCTCCCTCTTTCTCCCTCCCTTCCCTTCTCTCTAAAAATAAATAAAATCTTTAAAAACAAAAGAAAAACAGCTTTGTTTTTAAGCTTCACACATGATCAAAGGGCCATTTGAGGAAAAATACAAAATATAAAACAGCAGCCGCCAAAAAGAGGACGAGAAGCAGCCATCACCTCACCACGCGGTCAGAACCTGCCGGCGCGTGTCAAAGGCTCAGCGGGACAGGAAGACAGCCACGCCAGTCTGACCCGGGAGCAACCAAGTCCTGCAGAGCCACAGCACAGCTGCCCGTGCAGCACCCCATCCGGAGTGGCGCCCCCCTGCCACTCACCTCGTGCTGGAGCTCCCGGATCAGGGCCTCCTTCCTGGTCAGCTCCTCCTGGGCGGACTGCAGGAGCCCCGAGTGCTTTTTCGAGGCCTCGGTGAGCAGGTTCAGCTGCTCAGTAGCATGAGCCAGGTCCTCACAGAGCATGTCCCTCTGTCAGGGGACAATCCCCACACAAGCAGAATTCCTTAATTGTGGCTCTCCAATAACTATTTGCAGATTATTACTATGTGTGACTTTTAAAAGGTTAAGAAAGTTTTAAGTGATAACTTTTTCTTTTTTTGGCTTGCGTGGTAACCCATTCCAAGACAAACCAGGCAGTTAGTTAACATTAGTGAGCAGGCCTAGAGGTAAGCACTGCAGTAAGTGCACACAGGTATCCCCCCAGAGGTCTGATGGCGCTCCCCTCCCCACCCTCCCCCGGTCAGTTATGGGACCTTAACGTGGCGTCAGCACCAACGGATAAACATGAGTCAGCCAGATAAAGTATAACAGTGCAGTCTTCTGTATGCATGCCTAACCCCTTTGGGTAAAATGGCCCTAATTATGGCCTGTTCACCAATAAACTCCACACGCACATGGACATACTGACAAGTGGCAACTGACGGAGGAGCCGTGGTGTGTGAGCAGTTACCTCAATGTCTTCAGAGAGAATTCTCAGTCTGAGAGTTTCTTTCAGATCCAGAATCTCCACTTCCTGTCTGTTAATTAGCACTTTGCTCTCCTCTTTGTCAACCAAGGCGGAGTTGTAGTTACACTGCAGAAAAGAAAGCTGTGATGTAAGAGCGGCCTGCTTTATCTGTACTTTTAGATTGAAATAAACCTAAGAAGGGGTCCCAGTTCCAGGGTGATGAGCAGGTTAACACAAATTAACCCAATCACTACTTGTGAATTAAGGGATGGAAAATAAAGGCATGGATGACAAATAACGTGGTTAAGTCCTACAGGTACCGGTGAAAAACACCTGCTCTCAGTAATACGGTGGCGGCAGCCAGCCCCATGGGGCGCAGGGGAGTGGGGGACGCCGACAGAAACCCTCCCCTCGTCCCAAGGGCAGGAGGAGGCCCAACCTTTCCCCTGAGACGGGCTCGCCCTGCTCGTCAGCGGGTTACAGGCTCTGCCGGTTCCGCAAATGCAGACTCTGCTGAGCTGTAACTAGTGTTTCCAAGTCTCTCTCTCGGTGAGGCGTTTGCTGACCTCCTGAGGCATCTACAATGTGTCTCAGGCTCAAATTTAATACCGTGTGGGGACAGAACTCACGGTGATGTCCTTCAGTTCTTGCTTCAGGGTGTCTATGGTCTCTGTTTTCTCCCCAACTGATGTCCTCAGCTCCTGGATCTGGCTCATGAGGTCAGCGACAACTTCCTGACGAGGACAGAAACAGTATCTTCACACCCAGGGACATTAAGGAGGAGATCGGTTTTAAATGACAGATTCTTTATCTTTCCTAACAACAGAAGTCAGTTTCATTTGAGCAGTATGTCACATTACATTATTGATGTTCTCAATTTATATTTTAGTGGATTTCTGCCATTTTACTTAATCATTTGCTTTGGTTTTATGAATAAGAGCTAGACATAAGGAATTTATACCTAACTTAACACTTAAACATACATATTTTGTTTATTATTCTAGCTCAGGTCAACACCAGAGACTTGAGACTTTGTACCACGGGACTCAAAGTCAGCGAGAAAGGGCCACACTAACAGCATCCTGGGTAAAAGGGGCAGGGTGTGTTTTAGAAGCACTGCCATCGAGAGAAACAGAATAGCTTGCACTTGAAGTTATGTGGAAAGCTAACTTAAATGAAGGACCACATTCCCTAGCAACCGTGAAGATGAAGGGGCACAGCCACATACAGAAATGCTAGCGCTCAGTCACCCTCAGAGCAAGGGACGGGAAGGTTAAAGCAGCATCTGTAAAGAAAACACAGGAATGTGGCTTCACCCGCTACTGACCTTGTCAGCATCCCTAGACTTCTCCAGAGAACTGATGACTTTTTCGGTAGCACACAGACTCTCCTCTAGTTTCTGGACTTTTGCCATCTATGGGGAAAAAATAAATATCTTTAGAAAAGGAATTAAATCACAAAGTTAACTATACACATTTAAAAACGAAGTTGAAATCTGCTGTTCATATTATACAGTGTACGCTAGGAGAAATACTTGGAAACAGTAAGATGGGTTAAAAGGCACTGATTTTGTGGTCTCTATTAGGAGAGAACCAAAAAATTGTAATAACGGTCACCTGGGAGTTAGAAACAGAGAGCTAGAAAATGACCCAAGTGGCCGAACGCCCCACCTTTCTATTCCCGAGGAGCTGAGACGTGTGCTATGATAAGCCTCTGGGTGTCGGGAAGAATTACAGAGCTCCAGTTCTAGAGCCAGCGCACCGGGCACGTACCTGCTGCTCACACTTGGCCATCTCCTTCTGTCTCTCCTGACGCACAGCCTCCAGAACGTCCAAGATTTCTCTGGAAGAGAAGAGGGATCTTTTTACTCAGGACTTCGTTCAAGGAAACCAGGAAGAGAGTCGATGCTACGCAACCAAACTTGATTCGGCACAGGCTTGGTGTCAGGCGTCATATCCCAGGACGGGTCACACATCTGAACCCACTCCTTCAACAGGTATTGAATGAAAAGCCATTTTTGGCTCACAACAGTTTATCTTTCTTGCAAGTGCTCAGGATTCCCAAACAATCTCAAGCATGTTGTGCGTGTTTGTTTATGACCTCTCTCTCTCGGCTAGAATGTAAAACTCACGAGAATGGGATATTCTGTTTACTGCCTGATCTGTAAATGTTCTAGCGTTTGCCAGTATAATGCCTGGCTTGCTGAATATCACTAAGTGTTTGAACGAATAACTAAAAGTTAACTGTTTCCCAACCAGATATTGGCATAAATTGGATGCCTTCACCACTGCAGAGTGGGGCCCAGGGGAGACTCTGCCTCACAGGAAGAAGTCTACAAGCATCCGCCGAATAAACAAACAGGTTCTTCTCACAAGGGGAATCATCACTGGGTTGGCTGAGGGCAAGCGAGGGTCAGAGACCACCAAGGGAAAGAACTTTGAGACGAAGGGAAGAAAGACAATGGCATTCATACTAAGGGACCAAGAGAAAAACAAAGCAACTAGAAAAATAGTAGTCGAGACAGAAATAAAAAGTTAATCTCCACCGTCCAGTAATAAACGCTGTGATTTATTTATCAAAGGCGCTGAGTTCTGATCACTACAATTCATTTAAAAAGTACCATGGCTAGTTACTGAATGCTTTACAAAATTAAGTTTCTCTACATAGTCATTTACACAAAAAAACAAAAACAAAAAAACCCTCATTTTTGGAATGTTTTATAAAAAATAACTTTGTAGAGTATTGATAATTAAGAAATACAAGATAAAGAAAGTGGAAGTAAATGCTTTTCTAGTTTAATGGAAAAGATAAATAGCACTCACTTAGAACTGTTTTCTTTATCTTCTTCAAACTGTAGTAACAATTTGTTATTGCGTTCCTTTTCTGCCTCAAAAAGCTCCATCAAATTCTAAAAGACAAAGTGACATTAGATTTTATGTAACTGTTTACTAGCAGTGTGTAGGCAACACGGCCATCTGTGCTCGCTGGGCGGCGAGTCCTGCACCGCAGGGAGCGCTCCCACGCCCGGGACAAGTCTGGCAATAACCAGTACCTTTCTTAACTTACATTCAGATCAGACTGCAGAGCCTCATTTTCTTTTTTGCAGCTCTGGAGGCTTTTTGAAAGTTGGTCGATTTCAAACTTCATTACTTCTTGTAAGTTTTCATAGGAATCCTGCAGGCAGGCTTTGCTCTCGAGCAGCTTTTCATTCTCTAACCTTTATGAGGGGAAGTTTTTACAGTGATAAACACAAACATCAAATGCAGTTCTAGCCAGATTACCTGCAGTTCACTTGGTCCCAGGTACAGACCACTCTCAACTTAGAGAGGCCTCGACTGAGGACAGCGCCTCGAGAGGGCACGTGAAGCGTCTGTGGGGCACGGACACGCAAGACCGCCGGGGCCACAGCGTAGCGTGATGGCAAAGACCGGGTGGGCACGCCAGCTGTCAGCTTGTGGCCACTTCTTCCTCATTCACTCTCCCGTGGTTTCAAACAGACATGCTTTACTGACTGGCAGTCTAGAATGATGCCAGTCCAGGGGGTTCCAGACCTGACCCTCATGTAGCCTAGGGGCTGGCCGTTAACTTATCATGTGGGCAGCTCCACGCTACCCATGCATCACACAGTCCCCGAACTCTACAAAGATCTTTCAAGACGGCAAACGTGGCTTCAATCTGGACAAGGGTGTTAAACCCCCCTGGGAGAGAACTATCTTCTAATTCGCATGATTATTATTACTGAGTTTTAGGTTTTCATCCTCCAGTTCTGCTTCCCAACATACCGTGACAGGTCCAACATCCAGCGCTTAGCCCAGAACCACTAACCGATGAACCTGGCTTGTGGGCCACCCAAAAGAGATGGCCCAGCTTTCACGCGGAAGGTTATTAAACTGGGATCTACCTCTTTACTAACAGAAAGCAGAGCAGAAGCAGTAAGTTACAACGCGGTAAAAGCCAGCTGCTAAGATAAGTGTATAGACCGGAGACGGTAGGGAGGGGGAGCCTATGTATTTACAATACAAACTGTAAAAACAAGGCAGGCAAAATAACTCAAGACCAATTCCAATTCTCCCTGAGATGACATCTGGCTGCTGGGAGCGAGGATTTCTCCACAGGAGTTGTGCTAGGAGACAAACGGGGAGCAGCGAGGCCACCTGTTTGTTCCCTGTCACACAGATGAAGGCCCTCAATAGGACAGAGCGAGGCAACCCCAAGGGCAGCAGAGTGGGGACTGAGCGGGAAGGAGAGACAGAGAGACTGAGGCACTGACATGCTGTTTGAGACACAGCCTAGCTTGTCCCTGAAGTCGCAGTCACCTCCGAGCCATCCCAGTATTGTCGGCCAATAAATTAACTTCTGGTTGAACTAGTTTGGGGTGGGTTTGCAGCACGTGCACCTCAAGGAGCCCCGGCTCACAGGCCAACCGTGACGGCTCTACCTGACGCTGTCTAGCTGGAGCTGCACATGCACGTGTCGCTCAGCAAGGGCGCTGAGCTCCTTCTCCTGACTCTCCTTGAATGAACTGTACTCCAGTTTCACCAAAGACAGCTCCTTGTCTGCAGAATGGAGAACGACTCGCAGGTCATGCACCTCACTTTTCAAAACTAAAAGACAAAATAAATGCACACATATTTTTTACAGAGTAGGCAAATAAAAACAATAGGTATCTTCACACAATCAGCAAAAGAATGTCACTGTGGCACAGCCCGGTGGCAGGTCCCTAGGAGCACTGAGAGTTCTATTTCCTCCCTCTCCCGTGCTCATGGGTTTTGGTACATTTCTACCAAAAAAGGAATAATTAATATCATCTGTCCATGACTTGTAGGTTACACGATTTTCTACATTTAGAATGTGCATCAAAATTCTTTATAAGAAAATAAAAACACCAAGGTATATAACGTACTTTAAGTGACCTAACCTTAATTATTGAAACCCCCTTGGAAATGTGTCAGGGCTTTCTAAATTGAGTTAAACACTTCTGGTCTTCTAAGGAAACTCCAATTGAAAGTAAAATTAGGTAACTTCTCAGATCAAAACAAATTGAAAGGCTGTCCTTTTCGTTTGAGCATTATTACAAACTACTGCAAATATTTTGATGAAAGAAGAAATAAACTAAAGACAACAACAAACAAACTGGGAATCGACGATACTCCCACATCTATGAATATATACCAACATATTAATTTATGCTTCATTTTGTCCTTTTAAAAAATTGTTCAAAACTATAATTCAGAAAATGAAAATGAATGGTTAACGAAAAACAAAACATTATAATCTTATGAATTCAGGACGATTCACTTTAAAAGCGGTATTAAAACTTGAAGCAAACAGTTGCGTCATTTGTCCGTGAGTGGCCCTGAAGCTGATTACCCTTTACGGTACGTAATTCTTACTTGCCACTGCCAGGCAAACTCAAGTCTGGCTCTCTAATTAAAACAAAAAACAACCAACCAAAAACACAGGGTCAAGAGTCATTCATATGAGTAAAGAGATACTGAGTTGCAGTCTTCAGACTACAGTTCTCAGTTGTTCACACTTACAGTCATTCTTAGTCTGAGTGTCCTGAAGCTGCTTTTCAAGGTCATGCATTTGTGAGAGATGCTCTTGGTGCTGTTTGGTCCAGTCAGTTCTCTCTGATGAGAAAAGCTGCGGGAAAGAGATGAGCTTGCTGGAAAAGGCGTACTGGCATGGAGCCACTCTCCAAATCATTGCTTTGTTTCTCTTTTTAAAATTGAGTTTTAAAGTCTCTGACCGGAAGAAGACTGGCTGTTCCCATCAACTACAGTGAGGATGCCCAACAAGAAAGGATCCCTGCGCACACCTGAACCGCCCATCCCTCTTTCTTCCGGAAAACGGCCAGGGATCCAGGTGCACTGTGGACCAAGAGGGCCGGGCTCAGACGGGGGTGTGAGTCTCATTACCGCAGCAGCAGTATGGAAGTAACAAAGCGGAGCATACAACTCCAGTCAGCCTTCACTGGGGCTCTGCGAAGTCACCTTCTTCCTGAGACCCACCCTTGGGGGACGGATTCATATTCCGAGGCCTTGCTCTCGGCCTTACCTCCTGCATTTGTGTAGAATGATGCTCCAGTTTGTCAATGCGCTGCTGAAGCTTCAGGTTTTTATGCTCTTCTTCATCCAACTTGACTTGAAGGGCACTCATTTGTTCCTGCAACACAAAAACTTCAGTTGTCGAGAAGTCTTTTAATGGAAATCTCAAACGTTCCACCGTTTCTTCTGCGTTAAAAAAACAAAACCCAAAACCTCATATGAACAAAGGTATCAAAGGCCAATCTGGAGCCAGAAAACAATTTCAAAAGACTACACTAATGACTTCTCATATTTCAGAATTACACTTGTGGTCCATCAAAGCGGGTAATTTTAAACACAGGAAAGAAATGATTAACATTAAAAACACGGATTACCCCACAGAGCCACCTTGAGACGTGTGAGAAGTGTTCTCAGAGCGGCACAGGGTGACCGCGCCAGGAAGGACTCCGTGCCACCAAAAGGGCACAATTTTGGAATTTGGGGTGGTCTGGCTCATTCTAAGTTATACTAGACGGTAGAAAAACTTAAAAAACAAAAATAAAATCACCAGAATTCTGAGATAATCAAATTTCATGTTATTTCAAATATACCAAAAGCGGTCTAAAATTTCATCTGTAACAAGGGTCTCTCAAATACTTTAGTTTTCTTAGCAGATACAGCACTGTGCCATATAATCAGGCCGGTTCGGGAAGCTCGTGGCAAACTGGTCTCCTTCCATGTAAGAGAAGCAAAGCCCCAGGGCACTGGAAAGCGACTTGCTGAATAGCGCAAAGTGAGTTAAAAGAACAAGAGGAGGCTGGTCTCTAAGCCAGCGACTTCACACACCCATACTTAAAAAAATACTAATCAGGTCTGAAAACTGCAAATTACAGAGTTAAAATGATAAAGCAAATTTGTTTATATGAATGTTTATTCATTGTTTCTGAAGCTAAGCATTACCTGCACCATTCTAAGCTCTTCAGAAATGGCCTCAAAAGCTTGTTCATTCATCTCCGGTGGAACAGGCTCGTTTAAGATATCATTATCTAATTTGCCAGAACTCTGAGTGTGCAGGAGTCCCAAGCTTCCCAGCTCAGGGCTTGATTTTGGTGCTTGTCGAGACCAAAGCTGGTAAGTCTTGGTTGGTGTAGTTATAATCTGCAGCAAAAAAGTGATTGTGGAAAACTGTATTAGCACGCATGAAAATATATAATTGTGTAAACAAAGAGGGTAAAATTAAAATTCTGTTACTCAAAAGAAGAAAACATATCCCTGAGAGGCAGCACAGAAATGTCCAAGTGGAAACAAATCCATCAATTTATGCAGGCTTTTAAGGATTTTTAATAAGATTTATAAAAATGAATTTTGATAGGCCAATTCCAAACCTTATTCAAAGAATAAATGTGTAAGAAGATAAAAAGAACAAATTGGGAAGACTTCCTTGGCCAATATAAAAATACACTGTAAGGGTGGGAGTGGCCATTTTTAAAGTGCATTATTAGCATATGAATAGTCAAACAGAACATCAGAAGAAAACACAAAGTCCAGAAATAGAACAATTCATTGGTAAAAATGAAAAATGTGTTTTATTTTTACTTTAAAACCAAGGAACTTTTTGGCCAACCAAATTAATGAAAAAACATGGATTGTTCAAAGTTAAATCTCTATGCCGTACCACTCAAAAATAAAATAGCAAATGTATTAAACACCTCAACATAAAAATTATAAAACTAGTAAAAGAAAGTAGAATATACTGATGATGTTGAGATTGTCTGGGCCTTTAAAAAAGAACGAAAGCAGCCCTGACTGCTGTGGCTCAGTGGGCTGGACATCATCCTGCAAACCGAAAGGTCGCTTGTTCGAATGCACGCCTGGGTTGCAGGGTCAGGTCCTCGGATCGGGGCGTGAGAGGGGCAACCCCATTGATGTTTCTCTCCCTCTCTTTCACCGTCCCCCTCTAAAAATAGATTAATAGAATTTTTTTTTAATTTGAAAAAAGTTAAATAAAAATAAATGAAAGAAGTCACAAAGGTAAAGAAACAATAAACCTGGCTATATCAAGATTTTAAAACTTCTGTATAACAAAAGGGTCACACACGAGATGAAAGACAAAGACATGACGGCAGAGTATATGGACAGTAGGTATTAACAAAAGATTAACACATAAAAACTACAAATCAAGTAGTAGAAAATGGCCTCTTTTTCCATAGAAAAGAACAGACAAATGGACAATGGACACAGAAAGATGTGTGACCTGGCTAGAAATGAGGGAAACGGAAATTAAAACCTTCCAAGATCCCATGGTTCACCCATCAGACTGTCAGCCATCAAAGAGCCCGACCACGCCAGTTCAGAGGGAATGAGAGGCCCCGACTTCCGGAGAAGGTACCTGGTGCGGCCACTGGGGGGGCACTTCAGCAGGACTGACTCCACCCACCCTCCCAGAGAACCCTTGCACTGGAAACCTCCTCAAGAAGCCATGGGGCATCCAAAGCATGAAAGCCTAGGTTGAAAAGGAGGTAAAATTCTAGGCACTAGTTAAGGTGGAAAGACTCAAGTCATACCCCCAAGCTAACGAAAGCCCACTGCAGAATAACATATGTAGGATGGTTCCTTGTATTTTTAAAAACAAAGCTCAATAAAAAACAATCTATAAAATAACTCCACATATCCTTCTCAGTGCATGTATATTTACTGTACAGAATTATTAAGAAAAAGTTTCTAAATTGATAATAAATCGCCCCTGGCGGGGGGAGAATGAAGGACTAGATTAGACTCAGACTGGCAGAACTTTAACCTAAATTCACCTGCACGTGTGTATTTCTTTTAAACAAAGAGAATGTATTCCTAAACTACTGATGTAATTTAAAACGAAGTAAAAATGAACAAAAGATCTGAATTGCTATGCTACTCTTGGCAAAACCTTTTTTTTTTTTTTAAAACCTTCACCCGAGGACATGTTTCCATTGAGTTTTCGGAGAGAAAGGAAGGGAGGATTGGCCTCCTCCCACACATACGTGCCCCGGCTGGGGATTGAACCCACGTCCTAGGTATGTGCCCTGACCGGGAATCAAACCAGCAACAGTTCGGTGCACAGGATGATGCTCCAACCAACTGAGCCACACAACCAAGGTTCCTGACAAAACTTTTACCTCCTTCTTCCTATCTGCTCAGCAAGAAGCAGAAGAAGCAGAGCTATAAATAGAATGTCAGTGCTTCAGGCTCCAGCATTACACTGGGCTAAGAGGCTACAGACACAAATTATAAAACAGTTGGCAATGTTCTGCAGGTATTTTACGACTGTATTTACTTATTTACTTTCAGAGAAAGGAGAAGGGAGGGAGGAAGAGAGGGAGAGAAACATCAGTGTGTGGTTGCCTCCCATGTGCCCCCAACTGGGGACCTGACCCACAACCCAGGCATGTGCCCTGACTGGGAATTGAACCGGCAACCCTTTGGGTCACAGGCTGGTCCTCAGTCCACTGAGCCACACCAACCAGGGCTCTGCAAGTATTTTAAAATTATTTCCTACCCAATTTTAAAGGCCACCATTTTTAAAAAGCAAAAAAACAGTTCTAATTTTTTAAGAAAAAATAGCATTTTCCAGGTGAAATAAATCATGCTTACTGATGGTTTGTTTTGGCAGCCGCAACATTTACAATGCATGCTTTTAGCAGCTGCCAAAAAACAAACAAAAAACCCAAACAATAACAAAAAAGGATTGTTAAGAAAAAACAAAACAATGACAGCAAAGAATGATGTATATTATATGCTGTGTGAAATTAGAAAATAAAAGAAAACAAAAAGCGAAAAGACTTGGTGACAGTGATGGCCTCCAAAGAGGGTCGTGGCCAGCTGAAAGGGCAGCAGCTGGAATGAGACTGTCACTGTGTGCTCTTTGTATATTTAAAAATTCCAGTCCTTTGAATTACATATTCAAACAAATGAATAAAATTACTCTTAAAAGCAGTTTCTTATTAAGTGACATAAAAAGCATCACTGCTAAAGGCAGCACTAGAGACACATCTACTTATTAAGTGTAAGGTGTATAAAGGAGGTGTGTAGTCCTCAGAGGACTTGGCACGGAGCTCAAATCCCCAGCAGCAGCGCCTTCCCAACCCTTGGCTTCCCTGTGTATTCTTCTCGCTCCTCTATCTCAGACGTTTTGTTTTGTTTTGCTTTGTTTTAAATGAAGGCGATGCCAAACTCTGTCATCATCTCCACTGTTACCCTGGATCCTCGGGGTCTTTGTCTTTTGGATTTCTATGCTTCCCTGCAGGCCTGGAGCACATCAATGATCCATTGTCACGACAGCTGCCATTTACTGAGATCTACCAGGTGCCAGCACTTTATTATGTAGGGGCACCAAATATTCCCTGTAAAAAGTTTCAATATGTAAGTATGTAAGGGCTTTAAATGTTCTTTGTAAGAAGTAGCAAGGACTTGCTAAAAGGCCTTGGAAAAAGGAATGTAAGAAGGAGTGTTATAGCAATTAGTGATTTACAAGCTAAAAGGACTTCAGCCTCTATCACCTCCCATTTGCTTGCTTGTGTCTGGTTTATAACATTTGTGAAGGTTGTGCTTTGCAGAATGTCTAGCCCTTTGAAAATAAATTGCCTCACAGGGAGTTCGTCCCTGGCTGAAGAGCTATGCTGCCGTCGAAGATAACCTTTAGCCTTGCGAATTTCTGTTCCTGTTACTGCCAAGACATTCCTGCAGTCCTGCCCAGCCCCCTCTTCCTAAGGCTGTTTCCCACCAAAGAAGAAACAAAGAGACTGCACCAGTATAAAAGCCCAGCGTTTAGACTCCATTGTAGGTTGGAGCATGTTAGAGACCTGCTCAGGGTCTGCCCAACTCCTGGCCAATATTAAAAATCCTTTGCTTAACTTTATACACCGCTTCAGAGTGTTCAATCTCGCCTATGTAGCCGTAACATTTTGGAGGCCCCAGCGAGATGCCTCTGTAAAGCGGTGCCGCCTTCGGTGAGCCCCCGGGGCTTCGTGCGGTCCCGTGTGTCTAGCTGACGTGTGGCAGGACAGCGGCCGCAAGCTCTGATTGGGAGCAATTCCCTGCGCCTTCAGGAGACACTCGGGAGCCGCTAGAAGCCCTGACGGCCCAGTCTAGAGTAAGCAAAGGACAGAGGACAGCCTCGGCGACAGGTGAGTGGCAACCCATTTGGGCAGCGGACTTGGGCCACTGCCACTGAGACTTGGTCTCTTTTGTCCTCTGGACGCAGAGGTACATATTCCCGAACAGGGAATTTGTTGAAGCCGGCTTGGCTAGCTTCATTTGGATTGTATAGAGCTCTTTTGGTTTTGGGGTTCTGCTGCCTGTAGCCGATGCTGTTCATCTAATCTCAGAAGCCTAGGCGGGGTTTGGGTGGGATTGTTTAACCTCTGAGTGAATGTGTGAGTGAATGTTAAGGTTAAAGTAAAAAAAAGTTATTTCCTCCTTTTTGTGTGCCTCCACAAACTTCGGTCTATGGAGTCTGAGTGGGCTCTAGCCTCGCAGGAGGAGAGGCCAAGCGGGCATTTGTTTGGCTTCCTTTGGGAGCTCCCAGCCCGTGTTTGTCTGCGCCGTGAGGGGGGAATTGCTCCTGTGCCTTGTGTTCCAGCTCCTAATTGTAATCCAAATTAAGCGCATGTTTGTAGCAGTCACGTTAGCCAACATAAGGGGACGCCAGTCTAAGCCTGCACCCACAGTTCTTGACTGTGTGCTCCAGAATTTCCCCAGGTTCCGGGGACAAAATCCCTTCATAAACTCTGGCACCCTGGAAACATTCTGTAGGTCAGAGTGGCCTGCTTTTGGGGTCGGATAGTCCCACCCCCCCTTGGGAGTACTTTAAATCTAAATATTATAAGTGTAAAATGGTGTCTCTCGGGAAGCAAAAATGCAACAAGCAGAAGGGAGAGTGTTACTGGGGGAAGTAGCAAGGCAGGAGGGAGCTGTGCCTTGAAAGAGTGGCTCCTGCTCTGCACTTCTAAGGGAAAAGTGTTTTTTTAAGAAGAAGAAAAAAAAAGGTATTATCTTGCAGATGGCTAGTGAAGGCCAAACAAACGTGGGTTAGTTTCACATATTCTGTAATCTGGGAAGGCCCCTGGTTCCCAGATCAAATTGCTATCTCTCAAACAGCTGCAGGCGCAGGAGAGGGGGGTGGGGAACAGGAAAACCAAGGCTATCAATATGGGCAGTGTCCCCCCCCAAAAAATAAGCCTAGGACCCTCTGTGCTGTCTCCTGCTGCCTTGTAGCCCTGGCCAGAGGGATGAGGCTCCTTAAAAATTTCCCCAGAGAACTTGCTTGCAGCATTTCTTTCCACCCCAGGTAACTTCTAGCAATACAGTTTGCATCTGAATACTTCCTGCTGGAGCTGCAAGGAGGGACAATGTTAAATTTGCTAGCGAAGCAGCCGTCTAATCCCCTTGCTACAGGTTACAGAAACAGCAGAATGTCTGTCTCTCCAACATGGAGGGAAAAAAAATGACACTTTTAAAACTCAGGTCGCTCTTTAAACTGGTGCAAGCTGCTTGGGTGCCAATCAGCAACACCTCTAAAGCTGTAACTAAAGAGCCTTCAATCTCCTCACTGCTTCAGCAGGGGGAATGTGCCTGTATCTTAAGGAAAAGTGTTGTTACACATGAATAAAACTAATGTCCATTCTAGACATCCTCTTCAATAGGAAAGAAAGAGGAATAATCAGGTGGGCTGCTATAAGAATATAAAAAAATGCAAGGATCCTCCTGGTCAGGGAATTGTCCTGGCCAAACAAAAGGTTCCCAATAAAATCCTAAATAGAATAGTAATAGGCCAAATAAAACAATTGAAAAACTTCTCAGGAAAGCTCAAAAGTGTATGTTAGAAAAGAAGAAGAAGAAGAAGCAGGAAGCTTCAGAAAACTGCAGAATATCTATAAATCTAGGGAAATTTTAGCTGCTAAATACTGAGTTTGAGTAGAGTACTTTACAGTGTGGAAAAGAACAAGAATTGGAAATGGATTATGGTTAAATCTGAATGGGTAAATATATGGAAAGTTTGTGAATGTTGCAGAAGGTCTGTGGAAAGTCATAAAAATGTATAGAAAGGTTGTGAAAGTTTTTAAACCTGGGGAAAGGAAACCTCAACTACTTGTGGTCTAATTGTATGGTTACTGTACCTCTGTATTGGCATTTAGCCTTGGGACCTATGAAAGGTCATTTGGAATTCCCTGTGTTGGAATTGGCATTAGCCATTGGGGACCTAGAAAAGGTCTAGAATTCTCTGTATTGGTATTAGCCATATAATCTGAAAGGAAAATTGAGGTTCCCCAGAGAGAGTTAAAAAGAAAAAAAAGAAAACTTCACATGTAGGAAAGTGAACAAAAGAAAGTATAAGGCATGGAAATGCAGTTTTAGTAAATATTAGAAGAACAAGGATTTTCCTTCACACTGTGTATTTTTCTCCCTACCTGATCCCTCCAGAATTTGGCAACTTAAAGAAGTAAGTAATGACATTAGGTTTCTTTGCATAAAACTAAAAAGACCAGTTGTTAATAAAGGTATTGTTAACCAAGACATTCCTGCAGTCCTGCCCAGCCCCCTCTTCGTAAGGCTGTTTCCCACCAAAGAAGAAACAAAGAGACTGCACCAGTATAAAAGCCCAGCGTTTAGACTCCATTGTAGGTTGGAGCATGTTAGAGACCTGCTCAGGGTCTGCCCAACTCCTGGCCAATATTAAAAATCCTTTGCTTAACTTTATACACCGCTTCAGAGTGTTCAATCTCGCCTATGTAGCCATAACAATTATCTCATGTAATGCTTAATAAACCTAAAAAGCAACTAAATTATTCTCATCTCCAACTCACAAACAATAAGCATGAGGTTCAGAGATTAGGAAACCCTGTATGAGGGTAGTGGCAGGTGAGAATTTGAACCCAGGTCTGATTCCACAGTGCACGTCTCTGCCCCACCCTGCCACTGGGTCCACATCAGAACACTGGGACAGTTGTCACCCTGGCTTGCCTGCCTGCAAGGGACTCTGTCTGTGCCTGGAAGTAATCCATGCAGACCCTGTTATTGACAAAATAAGACAGCAGTGATTAAAGACTGAAGTACTGCTTCGGATCACCTACCTTCAGTGTTTCGGCATGAATTTTATTCAGCTGAGAAACTTCTTGCCGCTTGCACACTTTTGTTGCTTCCAAAAGGTTTTCAAGATTAAGGTTCGCTTTTTGCAAAGACTGAAGCTCTGATTCTAATTCTAGCTGCCTTTTCCTGGTAGATATTATAAAATTGAGTATTTTAGGTAATAAGTAATATCATACATTTGCAGGGTACTTTACAGTTCATACTCTCACACAGCTTTATCGTTATCTCTTTATATCAGAGATATTCTTAGATTATTACCCTCACTTCCCAGCTGGGGTAAAATACAGCTCAGAGACTGACGACTGTCTGAGGTGTTCAGCCAGTGAATGGCAGAGCTCCAATCAAAAGCCCAAACAGTCCACGATGATTCCATATGTGCCATGTTGTTTGATTTTATTTTTAATTTTATTTATTTATTTTTAGAGAACAGGGAAGGAAGGGAGAAAGAGAGGGAGAGAAACATCAACATGCAGGAGACACACCCATCAGTTGCCTCTCACAAGCCCCCAGCTGGGGACCTGGCCTGGAACTGTATGTGCCGCCACCAGGAATCAAACCAGCGACCTCTGGGGTCACAGGCCAGCACTCAATCCACTGAGCCACACTACCCAGGGCGTGCACGTTATTTTAAAATCTTGTCTTTGTATTTTAGAATAGGAATAATTTTTGTTATAATACAAATGTGGTTTTCCTTTGTTTTCTTTTTTGCAATGAGCAACAACAATATTAATAACTCTGAAATTTCTAAAAATCCAGATTTAATTCATAACAACAGCGATTTAAACATAGTGGCCAGATAAATACTTTCCTGTTAAGTTCAACAGACACCTCAACATTAAAACATTCCTATTACTTAGTTCATTAAATATATTATTTAAGAACTAGAAATTTATGTCAGTTATATCTCAATTTAAAAACAATGAGTAAAAAACAAAACTAGAAGCATGTCCTGTTCCCTCCTATCACAAGTCAGTATATCAAGTAAAATGCTGAATTACATTGGCAATGTCAAACCCTAAAATAAATCAGCACTAAAAGATACGAACATAAGAAAGCATGAAGGTGCACCTATGCCTTACCTCGTCAGTTCTTTGTATTCTTCAAACTCTTGCTTTGAATTATTCAGCTCTGTCTGAACTTGGAGGAGCTGCGCTTTCAGCTTCTCAGCGTTTGCTAATGAACGTGGCTCCTTTGCAGCTTTAGGAGAAAATGCTTGCTGACCTGATCGTAAGTCAACAACTTGGTCTTTGAAAGACAAAAAGAACAGAATACATTTTCTAAGTTCGCCACCAGGTATCTGTTTGGGAGCACAAGAAGGGAAAAAGGAGGAATGAACTAGGAGGTGGACCCTAAAGCACAAGACACAGATACCACACACGTGACAAAGAGAAGCTGTGTGGGAGCAGCTGAGAAGCCGGGGATGGGACGGGGGCCTGCTGGGGACAACACCTCAGGAGCAGGGCCAACGATGACTGAAGAGGGACGCACACGTGGCTGAGGGAGCAGCGTCGCCTGGGTGTCTGGCAGCCCCAGCGGCTCAGGGGACGGCCAGATGGACTTTAAGGAAAGAAATAAATAGCCAAGGCAGCAAGTTCAAAGAGCTCAGTATCACCTACTAGGCAGGAAAGATTAGTTTTCAGGGATTAGATAGAAGACTGAATATGCTGAGAGGGCCCCGCTGAGTGTCACTGTGGGGAAGTACCATGAAACAGTTGTCTAGAGAATGCAGTCTGTTCTAAAGGTGGGGGGGTCCAGAAATTACCATTATTATTTTCAGGGGTAGGAAGTCAAGGCATGATTGAGGTCAAAATGGCCAACAAAATACACGGCATTGTAGGGAAGAGTCATTGAAATAATACAGAAAAGCTGATTTTAACTTTATATCTAAAATCTTAGTCTCTCCACAACCCAAATACTGAGAATTTTTCTTTTATTAAGTCATAAACAGAATGGAAGAAGGCTTGGAAAATTTCAAAAAGCAAGTAGACAAACAGGCTTCTTTATGAGTTAGAATGAAGATGAAAACTTTCTCAATTTCAACCTAAACAGAAACAAAGGCTGAGACAGCGCATGACAAAAGGCCACGAAAGTATTCACTCTAAAGATGGAGTGGCCAGACCTCCCTGCTCAACGCCAGAGCATGACCACCAGTAGCTGCCAGGCCTGTAAGCAGGTTCAGTGCTAACAAAGCACTTTCACAAAAGTGAAAGTAAAGTTATGGAGACACCGTGTAGGCACAGAGTGTGCGCAGGAAGCACAGCAGCAGCCGTGACACCAGGGCCAGTCGCGCTGCATGGGCCATGCGTCTGAGCACGCTGACATCTCTCATCACATGGACCGTCACCAGGTGCATGAACATTTCAGCTCTGCATTCATTCGCATTGTGTTTAGGTAAGCATTTTTCATTTCAAATACTTAGGAAAACTCCACTTAATGAAAATTAAAATAATATCTCATCAATCTTTTACTAACAAAGCGATCTATAACGGGTATTTCTTTGCTGTATCTATTAACCCACATAATTTACTATTACAATTTCTTTTTTTTATCCTCACCCGGGGACAAGCCCACTGGTTTGAGAGAGAGAAGAAGGGAAAGAGAAAGAGGGAGAGAAACATCGATGTGTGAGAGAGATACATCAATTGGCTGCCTCTCACACACCCCCAGCTGGGGCCCTGGCCTGCAACCCAGGTGTGTGCCCTGACTGGGAATCAAACTGGTGACCTCTTGGTTTGCAGGCCGGAACCCAACCCACTCAGCCACCCCAGCCAGAGGAAGCACAACTCGGATTTTTGAGAAAAGCATAGAAAATAACTTGGATAACACAGAAGAATAAGTATGTGTATAAGAAATGAGCACACCAGTCTAGAGGCCAACATGAAGAGCCTCCAGGCGAGGCACCACAAATGCCCTGTAAAGCAGCCCCCGCCCCTCCCATGCATGTATACAACAACCACTTCTCACCTTTGTCATTTTTCTCTGTGCCGGACACTTCGAGGAAAGCTTTCTCCAGCATTGCGATGGTCTGGGCGTCCATCTCCTGGGCTCTTTTCACGGGCTCTAACAATCTCAGCCTTCTGTTCTCCTCCCGGAGGGAGTGATTTTCCATAGCGTACTTGGCGACCCTGGGATGGTGCTCCACCTGTGTGACACAGAAGAACTTACAGACGCATGCACACAAACGAGTCCTACAGACGCTGCAGGCCCTGGGGGTGGTAGCCCGCTGCGACCACCGTGGGAAGCAGCGGGCCCTGGTGACCACAGACTGCACGTGCGCACACGCTGCAACTGCGTGCCGTGTCTGGGTCTGCGCCCTTGCAGTTTCTCCCGGCACCGAGGGGATGAGCGGAAGGACGTCACCGCAGCAGGCTCTTCCTGCAGAGGAGACTGCTTATGTTAATCACACCAAGGAAAGAACAGGGAGATTGCTGACCAGGACCGAATGTCCTCCGCGATACACTGCGTGAAAAGGGCAAGGGGCGGGGAAGAATGTATGGCGGGGAAAAACAGAAAAATATCCATATTGGTTTGAATATGCATAAAGTCTCTTGAAAGACATACAGAACTGATAACTGATGATCCTGATTTTTAATGATGTGCCTGTATTAACTATCCATCCTTCCCAGGCAAAAGGAACAACAAAAAAAGAAACTTCACAGGGACTACATTCAGACAACCACAGCTGTACACTGGGGTGAGTTAGACGTGACCTTCTGGGTTGAGTGCTTTTCCCTTCAGGTTTTATTATTTTCAGAAAAAAGGGGGCCGGGATTATGCCATCGTACTGTCAGTTTAACGCTGTACCACCAGACGGTGGTAACCAACCCCTCTCTGCCTGAGACCCCTGTTATACTCGGAAACGCTGGCACGGCCGGCACTCACTTGTTCCCGCAGAGTCTGAATCTCGTCCCTCAGTTCCGACAGCAACCGGTCCTGCTCCTGAGGCAGGAAACTCCCCCGCGACTCCCTGTGGAGCTTCTCCAGCCGCATTATTTGATCCTCTCGGAATTTCACAATCATCTTATTAGATTGAATAAACTTCTCTTTTTTCAGGGTGAGGTCTTCTAATTGGGTAACTTTTTCTACCAGAGACTTAAACAATTCATAATTTGGTTAAATGTGAAAAATAATTTCCCTTCCCTAAGCAACAAACATTAACATCCCATTTAATCTCAAAGGCAAAATTACGTTTTTCACAGCTTTCCTTTGATTTATTTACTGGGGCCATTTATTCCACTCAGAAAGGCATGAGTCACATGGTAATCCCTGAAACAGCTTGCGTCCCCTTTACATTAATTCAGTTTCCTACCTTCTTTTCCTGTTCAGACTTCTTAAACAATAACATTGCCTCTTGGAAATACTTCATATAATCGGTCTCATCTTTCTCTGTAATTGATCCAGTAAGAAAGGGGAAGGGGAAGAAACGTTTATCGAATCTGAAATCCAAGAGATGAGCTTAGACAGCCTTTGACTGACTGCTCTCAGTTAATCTAAAAGAATCGAATTATTATCAACAGATGGTGCATTTTAAATTAACCTGGTCTACATATTAGCTCAGTGGTTCTCAACCTTCCTAATGCCGTGACCTTTTAATACAGTTCCTCATGTTGTGGTGACCCCCAACCATAAAATTATTTTTGTTGCTACTTCATAACTGTAATTTTGCTCCTGTTATGAATCATAATGTAAATATCTGACATGCAGATGTAGTTTGTTACAAATTGAACATAATTAAAGCATAGTGATTAATCACAAAAACAATATGCAATTATATATAATGTTTTCTGATGGTCTTAGGCGACCCCTGTGAAAGGGTCGTTCAACCCCCAAAGGGGTTGTGACCCACAGGTTGAGAACCGCTGTATTAGCTGTTCCTTGAAGAAAAGCCTCTCCTGTTCTATTTAGTAAACATATATAGATTACATATGATATAAACGCATCTTAGAAGTGGAGCAAAATGAAATTTTTTATTATATCTTTTTAGCACTTTTATTATTCAAAACTATTTCTACACCTCTTTCCCACATATCTCACAGAACACAGTCCTACAGACTCTGTCTCTGGTTACAAAGTACCACGTTCCTCTGTAGATGACACAAGCAGACAGATACTGGGTGGGAACGTCCGGGCAGCCTTATTGTGCTGTGCCTGTCACTGAGGGCTCCCCTCCAGCATCCACACATGCTCTCCCTCGGATGCAGAAGGCCGCATGGCTTACCTCTGGTCAGTGAGGCTTCTGGTGGCAGCACCTGCCCCAAGGTAAGCTGGGCCAGCTGGTCTCTGAGCCTCTTCACTTCGGCTTGGAGCTGGCTCACATTGCCTTGGGTGTCTTCATTTACTACTGCCTGTTAAAGAATTTTTTAAGAAGCATCAGAAGAATGTTTTGTAAAAAAATAAAAGAAAAAGAAACAAGAACAATAAAAAGAACGTTCTGTGGGACTTGCAGTCTCCCGTTTATATTTATATGACTTGGAGTATTTCTCTCTCGCCAACAGTCTAAAGGCCACCGGACCTGTGTGCTGTCGTGGGGACGGAGCTTCTTTTCCCTGGGATCAGACCTACCGCCAGATTCCCCTTCCTCACCATGCCCCCTCCCTCCTGCACCCACTTAGCTCCCCACTCTGTTGACTACCCTGGGCCCTGTTGGGCTGGGTCACCCGTGGGATCTCAGTATGTGTACCACACACTGCTTTCATCCCGAGACCTGAGACAGACAGCCCCGCCCCATGGAGAAGAGCAAACCCCTTGCTGGGCACGGTGCCCCTCCGTCTTGGCTTGCCTTAAGGGTGTGAGGGGCTGCAGTGTGGCCTGTGTGCCATCAGCCGGCAGAAACACCCTCCCAAAGGCCTCCTACCCTGTATTTCCTAACAGCACCTCCTGGGAAGAAAGGTTGGCGCTTCCGCTCCATTTCTGTTTTACCACCACACTTAGTGCTATATTAAAGAAGTGTCTTATTTGAGACGATGTCTAAGAAGTTCAAAAAGACCCACAAAACCTACAGTGTGATAACAGCAACAGCTGAGTACCAGCCAGATAAAAGGCACCCAGTGGTGAAATATACCCAATACGCCACTGAGGAAAAAGCCCCAAGGTCCTAGGGTGCCTCTCTCTTTTTTGAAAAAGATTTTATTTATTTATTTCTAGAGAGAGGAATAAAGGGAGAAAGGGAAGGAAAGAAACCTCAAATCAATGTGAGAGAGAAACCTCAGTCGGCTGCCTCTCGTACACCCCCCAAGTGGGGACAAACCTGCAACCCAGGCATGTGCCCTGACCGAGAATCAAACCCACGACCTTCTGCTCTGCAGGACGCCGCCCAGCCAACTGAGCCCCACGCGTCAGGGCTCACATCCCGTCTGAAGCCAGGTCTGCACGTTAGGAAAGCTCTTACTAGTTCACCCCAAAACAGGTCACGGACATCCCAGCCCCCTGCGCTGCTACAGGGGACTCACCATTGATGTGACCAGAGTGAGGCCCCTGGTTGTGCCGTTTCTGTGTTAAGAAGCCATTCCTAGCTGCTGCTGATTCTAAGGCCGGGCTCACTACAAGGCTCGCCTGGGCATTCTGACATCACTGTCACATCAGTGGTCTCAGAATTCTAATCGCCCCTCAATTCTCTACTCCCTAAAAACTTGTAGTAAGTCCCAAGAGACAGGGTCGGGAAGCTCTAATGAT
Organism: Furipterus horrens; assembly: GCF_987537825.1. Lineage (NCBI taxonomy): Eukaryota > Metazoa > Chordata > Mammalia > Chiroptera > Furipteridae > Furipterus > Furipterus horrens. The sequence continues at coordinate 137,530,826 of NW_028327177.1, read as the reverse complement.
TGTTTCCTCCTCATATTGCAAACACCCTGGGCCCTGTTGGGCTGGGTCACCCGTGGGATCTCAGTACGTGTACCACACACGGCCTTCGTCCCGGGACCTGAGACAGACAGCCCCGCCCCATGGAGAAGAAGAAACCCCTCGCTGCGCATGGCGCCCCTCCATCTTGGCTTGCCTTAAGGGTGTGAGGGGCTGCAGGTGTGGCCTGCGCGCCATCAGGAATAAATGGGTAAACCTACATCCTTCTGACCTTCCCAGGGAAGCGGCAACACGGACCCCTTCACTCTTACCCGGTGAGATAACCAGGGAGTGTACTCTAGGGGTAAGAACGATCAATTTCTCCTTGGAAGGACAGAAGAATTAACCTGTCAATTTAGGGCATGACGATTCTTTCATTTGGAATCAAAGGGGCCTCCAACCTCTCCAAACCAAGGGGGAGGGGGCCTCCCTAGTCCTTCGTCAGTCTGCAGCAGGAGTCGGCAAAGGGCTGCTTGCTCGTGGGCCATGTCCACCCTGCGGCCGGTTTTGGGAAGTTTGACTGGAACACAGCCGTGCCCATGGGCTGACACTGTGGCTGCTTTCTCTCTACAAAGGCAGAGCTGAGCAGTTGGGAGAGACCATACAGTCCAAGACTAAAATGCTTACCACCTAGTCCTTTTAGGATAACTCTGGGACCGCTGGTGTACATTCATACACAAGGAGGCTTCTTGGATATAAAGACAAGTGGAGAATCCTTGTACTTATAGGCAACATGAAAGACCAGCTTCTCCAACATCATCAAACTATTTTCAGGGTGAATCCCTACTACCCCCTGCCCTCTCATCCAGCTCCCCCCTTTCCCACCACACAGGCAGCCACGAAGGAAAAACTCTGCTGTCCCTTAAGAAAAAACCAGGCAAACTGTGACAACCACAGCACTTAACCTACTTCTCAGATGGTGCGAGCGATAAGAAGGCGAGGGAAGAGGAAAGAGAAATCCTGCTTAGAATCAAGCTTCCACAGTGAAATAAATAAAAGCTACTGTTAAACATTAGGGCAGTCACAAAAGTGAGATACTGCAAGCTTAAGTATTTTTCTAATTTACTTCACTGTACTCAGTATTTTACCTTATTTTTAATCAGCTTGGCCCTCTGAGCAAAATTCAGCGTTGACAGGGTTTCCCCAAAACACCGGGACCCAGGATGAACATTTGCGATGATGGCTGTTCTGGCGTTACCCCCAAGGGAGTCCTGTTAATGATACAGATGGACACACTTGCAGGGGAAAAGCCACAAGAGCTGTTTGAAGCAAAGAACGTGTACACCCTTCCCACCAAGGCCGGGACCCGACCCGCCCGTCAGCCGTAGGGAGCATAGCCAGAAGGGCCCGGAGCCTGGTGCCGCGCCTACCCGGAGCAGGAAGGTGAGCCTGGAGTCTCTGTAGCAGACGTGCCTCTGTTTTCCGTTACCCACGTCCACAAGGGCGGTAATCACTTGGCCCAGGCAGCTCAGCGATCGGTTTATGTTGCCTGCTTCCTAAGGCGTCGGGGAAAGACATAAATTTAGGTGTGCCGGTTTCTTTTCAGTATTTTGAATTAAAATATACCTAGCAAGGTGACAATTCTGAATGGGAAGGCGAGTCAGGGACATAATCGCTAAGGGTAACTTAACTTTTCAGCAAAAGATGTCCTCACGTACCTCCTAACCTTTCCTATTTGACACATGGGGCAATTTTAGTGTTCAAACACAAACACAAGAATCATGTGATGGGGGGATATCACCTCATCACCATAATAGTTTTAAACTGACCTATCGGTGGGGATAAACTAGAGAAGAACAGAGAAAAATAGCTGGAGAAGTGCATTAATGGGCACATTTCTCAATGCTTCTAAGGTAACTGCATGTACATTATAGAGCTGTGATAACTCATGGCCTACTCCCGTGTCCTACAAAGTCACTGATGGAGTTATTACAAGCAAAATGGCCTAAAATGTGTAAGAAAACCCCTTTAAGGAGTGGTTTGGGGAGGAAAACGTGTTCGGGTTAAATATGTCACACAGGATTTTTACTGCGGGCAGCGTGCTTCAGTAACCGGGGTGCAGCGGTGGGAGCGCAGCAGAAGAGTGGGAACCACAAAGCCAGCTGCGCGGAGCTGTGAGCGGCCGTCCGCACACCGGCAAGGCCGGGAGCCCCGCCCGGGGGGCCCAGCGACACGCGGGAGTGTGAAGCGCAGCTCTGCCCTCAGCTGTGTGCTCCAGGACAACTTACTTCAGTTTCTTTGAGATAAAAACAATGAGAGCACCTACTTCCCAGAGCTGTTGGGAAGGATGAGTCAATAAATATAGAGCATTTAGAACAGGCCTGGCATACGTCCTATGGTAAACATGTGTTACTTCTCTTTGCTGCAGATCTCAATGCAAACACAAGCCTGAGACTGCCGGAAACTGCGTGAGAGCTCAGGAGGCACAGATCACTGCTTTTAATGCAAAAAGCAGACTCTCCTCCGCCATTTCCGACCATCTGCCGGCAGTCCTAACACACGAGTACCCTAGAGAAACCACGTATCTTTTACTGATGACACATATATGCACACCGGCGGCAGTCAGGCCAAAGAGCCCGACCCCGCTGCTGCCCCTCTGGCCCTGAGTCCTGAGCCCTCACTGCTGAAGGCTGACCTGGCAAAGCTGCTCCTTCTCACTAGGCTGCCCCTCCGGAACCTGGCAGTGGTGGGCCAGATGGCTAAGTTTTTACAGAACAGGCTTTCTGCGTGAAATCACCCCAAACTTTGGTCTCTCGGTGTTCGTCCTCAGTGACTGGTGCTGACTTGCGCCTCCGACCCAGCCACCCACTGATCTATGCTGAAACGCCAAATGCATTTTGCATCCACACTAACCCTTACGATGTCCCCATGTGGGGCATGCATCCCTGCTCCTCCCTCCCTGTCCAAATGCCGGCCCCTTTGAGAACGCAGCTCAAGAGCTACCTTCCTCCCGCTTCCTCCAGGCAGCCCCCGCCACGCCGTTCTCCCTGGACCCCTGCCTCCGCTTGTACTACGTCATCCTCCTGGCATGAGTTCCAGTGCTCTTGCTACTGACAGACGTGTCCTGTTTACTGACCCTACCCAACACAAACTCCTATGTCTTTTGTAATTTCTTATTCCTCTGTCGCCCTCACAACACTTCCCCGGGCATTGCTTCCTAGGAAGAATTCACACATAACTCCATCCTTACCTTCAACCTCATCCCTTCCGCGTGGGTGTCCCTTTGCCTCTCAGATCCCGCTAAATCCACCAGATTGAGCAGGGAGGTGCGGATGTTCACGGTCTCGCTGCTCTTCTCCATGGACTCAATCGTGACCGTGAAGACTGCGTGAGACCTCGAGGACTCTCTGTTCATTGATGTCGACGCCACACGCCTGTTCCTCCATCCTCCGGACAGCACCTGGGCAGGAGGCAAACACGCCATCACAGCTTCCAAGGGGTCGCTGCGGCCAACACCACCAGCAGGAAAGGCGCACAAAGGAGTGAGAAAAGATGCAGACCAACCAGGGAACGCACTCCAGGCGTTTTCCTCTCCCCTCCCTTTCTGTCCCCTCTCCACGTCACAGGAAGATAACAAATGGAGTCAGAAGGCATAGGACCTAGAACTGGCTTTGCTATTCTCTATCTGTGTTAACTTAACGCAAATCACAAAGTCTCTCTGCGCCCTTCCTTTCCCTGGACAGTGACAAAGCTGGACCAGCGAAACCTCAAAATGACCTTCACACCCCATTCTGTCAGCTCTTTAGGGCCACCAAGTATTTGTTCTCCCTCCCTACTCCGCATGCAGGTTCAGTCTGCAGGCTCTGGAAGGAGACGAACTTGAGGTCAGCCCCTGGTTCTACTGTCCACACTGGTTGGTGGTCTTGGCCAGTTGAGCCTTTTTAAAACTCAGAACATCTCGACCTGTAACACGCACAGTGATCACTTGGAGAGCTTATTAAAATTCGGATTCTGATTTAGTAGGTGTAAGGCTGGGCATTAGATTCTGCCTTTCCCCGGTACTTTTGGGAGCTCAACGCTTGCTGTTGTTGAGACCCGGGGGCGCCTCACCGCATGCTTCAGTGCCCGAGGACCGAGACGCTCGGTGCGGTACCTGGTAGGCTCCAGCAGCCGAGGTCACCGCCTGCTCCACCGCCCCAACCACGAAGACGCCCTTCTTGATGTGCTCCCTTAGGTACAGCCCGGCCGACGCGGAGTCCAGCAGGTCGTAGATCTGCTCGTTGTAGATTTCGATAAAGGAACACTTACAAAGGAAGCTCTTTCCAGCTCCAGCCTGAAAAGGGAAGCCTGGCTGAGATACATCATTTTCACACACTCATCCCTATCATTCATGAGCGTTAATCTTTCACTTGCTTCACAAGGGCAAATTTTCTACAGTCTTATCCTCTACACCAGAAAAGATACCTAAATGTCAGTTACAAAAAAAAAAAAAAACCCTAGGTAACTACCCCCGGCCAGTGTGGCTCGGCCGGCTGGGGCATCGTCCTGTAAATCAAAAGCTCATGGGTTCAGCTCCCGGGATGGGCAATTGCATTTTTGTCTGTCTTATGTATTGGACTTCCTCATAAAGTTTTATTTGAAGCAAGTATTAATATACAGTGATCCCTCACTTATCACGGGTATTACATTCTAGACCCACCCGCAATAGGTGAAAATCCACGAAGTAGGAACCTTACATTTTAGTATTTACTGTATACTACCGCAAAACCCCACAATAAAGCAAAAAATCTGTGATAAATAATTAAATATAGTATTTTTTTAAAATCCTGCGATACAGTGAGGCTGCGATAAGTGAACCGTGATATAGAAAGGGACTCCCGTACTTTAAAAGACCCACAATAACTTATTTTTAAAGTCTCTCTACTGAATTTTCAACCACAGAAATGCATGGCACGAAACATTTCCCTGGCATGCAGCGTGTGTGTGTGTGTCTAACTGCAGTGGTTAGGGATAGTTTCCGCAAAGGAATAAAGGTTACATATCAGTCTCCTTAAAACATAGAACACTCATGGCTGCTACGCCTGAAATGCACCCAGCTAAAGAAGCGCAGCTGGGAGAATGGCCCAACCTGGGAGCCAACGAAGAGGGAAGCCCACACCCCCAGGGTGACATAGCCACACCACGCGCGAACAAGGAGACCAGTCAGGTGGTAGCAGGTGTGGCAAAGGAGGTAACGAAGGACCTGTCACTACTGGACTCCAGGAGGATCTGCGGACACCTGCAGCCGGCTCTGGGCTGAGGTAAAGGTAGGTGATGAAGCTTAGTGAGCCTGTTCTCTTCAGTTCAGATTTTCTTTACACTCTCTCTTGCAAAATCTGAAAGCCTGGGAAGCACTACATTCTTCCTTCTTTTAAACCAGCATCTAGATTCGTGGATGATACGTGTTTTGTAGACTAAAAACTTTTAGAAAATATAAACACTAGCCTGTCCACTGTAAAGTACAACCTCCTCCGTGTATCATGACTAACAGCTGACTTCTCAAAATAGAATTGCTTTTTTTTCAGTAAGTTTTACCTTATCTTTTTCGCGATCAATTAAGGAAAACAAATATTCAAAACTTCGTGGGATCACTCCTCTCAGGTTATGAGAAAAATTATCAGATTCAGATGGTCCTAAAAAACATAAAATATATAGCTGTTCATTTTTGTTTGTAGTACACGAGTCCTTCAAAATGGCAACACTGCAAGGCAATTTACACAGAAATAAGATGACACGTTATATAATCAGTTTCCTACCTGTGACGCCAACTAGGTTATTACTGCCTCCACTCTAGTCCCTCCTACAGTCTTTATTCCGCTCAGCTGCCTGAAGTAACCCTTTTCATTACACACTTCATTCTTTAAAAACAAACAAAAACCCCTTCCAATGACTGCACATCACATGCCTAACAAAATCCAAAATCCTCCTCAGGCCCTCCGTGCCCGGCCTCCCTTCCTATGGGCCCCTTATTCTAGAAAACTCCACCCTAGGCCCAGGGTCTTCCTGCTGGTCCTCAAACCCTCTTCCCCATGCTCCCACCGCAGGGCCTGTGCGTTTGCAGTCCCTCTGCCTGGAGGATTCTTCTCCCACCTAGGTCCATGGTTCCTGTTCATTCCACCTTGTAATTCTGTTTAAATGTCACCTCCTGAGAGGCCTTTTCTGACCCACGGACCTCTAACAGCTGCCCCCAGCCCCATGCTCTTTTCCACCTTCTTTGTTTCCTCTTCATAGCAGTTACTGCCTCTGGCATAATGACAGACATTTATTTATTTGCTTGTAACTGCGCATCCCCCCTGAGAATATAAGCCCCACAAGAGCCCAGACATTTCCTTGCATTCGAGGGGTCCGTCAGAGCCTGGAAGAGTTCCTGGCATATTGTAAGTACTCAACTGTTTATTGTTATAACCTCAGATGGGGGAGACCTTTCTTATTACCACTCATATATCGGAAGCTATTTTTTAAAACCCTGAAATTCAGACACATAAAAATAAAAAACTTCAGCATACAAAAAAAACCGTAAGTCAAAAGACAAATGAAAAACCCAGAGAAAAATCTGTAATCTATAGCATAGACAAAGGGCCACATCTATTTTATAAAGAATTCCCACAAATGAATAAAAAAGAAGACAAACTTATTTTTTAAATGAAAAAAGGCCTGAATGGACACTTTACAGAGAGGCTATTCAAATATCTAATAAGCACATGAAAGGTGCTCAGCTGTTAATTACACATTAGGGAAATACAAATAAACACGCAGTGAGAATACTACACACACTCAAGAATAGCTAAAATTTTCAAAACTGATAGTATCAAGTGTGAACAAGAATGTGGAGCACTGTAACTTCTATAGATCACTTTGGAAAACTGTTGGCAGTTTTTCCTAACCTCAGTATACACAGACTATGACCCAGCAATTCCACTCCTAGATATATATCAAACAGAAATGACTTTAAAAGACACATACAAGAAAAATGTTTAAGGCAGCATTATTCATATGATCCAAACTGGAAATAATCCAAACGTCTATCAACAGTAAATTGTGGTATATGCACACAACAGTAGATAGCAATAGAGCATGCAGCAATATAAGGGAACTCTGAAACTTGATGCTGAGACAGAGAAGCCAGACATAGAAGAGTGCCTAAAGTTTCATCTGTAAAAGTTCAAAAACAAGCAAAACTAATGATAGACGTCAGAGTAATACCTACTTCAGGGGATGGGGTGGGTAGGAATCTGGATTAGGGTAGTGGTTATACAGGTATATAAATACACAAATATTCATTAAATACGACTCAAAGAGTGTTAATTGAGCACCTACTTTGTGACAGGCATTGACCTGGGAACACAGCTGCAAACAGGGACTTTGCTATCATGGAATTCACAATCTGACAGAAGCCTGGGAAATATGCCTAATTTTATGAGGTCAATATCATATATGTATAGAAATTATGACTTCCCCCAAAATGTGTTAGATGTTATCATCACAGAAAGAGTAGATTAAGCCAGCAAATGTTATCTTTAATTTACTTACCCATCATAGTAAATGTTTTCCCTGAGCCAGTCTGTCCACTGTAAAAAGAATGTGTTATATATTATTTTTACATGTGAGATTTGTAAGGGTACCCTCCTACTTTAATTTTCCCCACAAAGCTGATTTTCTTTCTCACAACTATCAACTGAATCTAAAAAACTAAACCAAACTAAGCAAACAAACAGAACAGGGACAGAACCATAGATATGGAGATCATTTGGAAGTTTGTCAGCAGGAAGGGGGAAGTGGGGAGAGGGAAGGGGGAGAAATGGGGAAAAGCATAATCGATTGGTATAAAATACACAGGGAGATGTTAAGAATAGTATAGGAAATGGAGAAGCCAAAGAACTTATATGCATGACCCATGGACATGGACTAAGGACGGGGATTGCTGGAAGGAAGGGGTGCTGGGCAGAGGGGGACAAGAGGGGAAAAAATTGGGACAACTGTAATAACATAATCAATAAAAGACACTTTAAAAAATAAAAAAAGAAAAAAATACAAATTATATTTCTATTTATGGAACAATACTAAAATTCACCTTGTATAAATGCCAAGGTTGTCTCAATGCTCTCTGGACCTCCAGCTTATATTCCAACATTAACTCTCTAGCAATATTTTAAGGCTTGCCAGCATTTAGAAAGTCAGGATCATCACTCCAATATTCTAATATTTGTAGCAAATTTATGTATAATAACTAAAAACAGGAAGCGACCAAGACGTTCTTTAGCGGGAAAATGGATAAGCAAACTGTGATACATCCATACAATAAAATACAATTCAGGGGAAAAAAAAATAGAAGTTTACTATTAATGCATTCAACAACATAGATGAACCCTAAATGCATTTTACTGAGAAGAAAAATGTCAACTCCAAAAGGCCACGGAAAGCCCCTGTCATTGTGACTTTGGAAAAGGACATACTCAGCAACTTACTAGGCGAAGATGGTGCCATTATAACCACTCATGCAGGATTCCACAATGCCTTTGGCCACAGTTGAGAACACGGACTCCTGCAAATGTAAGCACCAAATAAGTTAACATTTCATAAAAATAAAAACATTTTTCCAAACCTACATTCCAAAATAAACAATAAAAGTTGTGTGCTTAGATTTTTTTAACATTTGTGATAACATGAAAATTCTATCCACTATAGAAAAAAGGCTAAAACATATAAAATGACAAAACTTGAAATATATTCATGTCCACTAATCTTCTATACAATTACAGATTTAAAGCTCACATCTAAACATTATATAGAATTTTGTTTAGCACATTACATGTAAATATACTTGTATTAGCATAAAATATAGGCCGATATGCACTTCAGTGCTTTTCTCACAAGCTCGTACTAATAAATATCTCATTTTTACATCTAGGTAGATGCAGTCATATTAATGATGCATGAACATCTACATGTGCACTGTCCAGGACAGTGGCCATGAGCTGCATGTGGCCATCGAGCACCTGAAATGTAGCTGCTCCAACTTGAGATGTGTTGTAAGTGTAACATACACACCAGATTTGAAAGGCTTAGCATGGAAAAAAAAAGGAAAATACCTCATTAATAACTTATTTTATGTTGATTACATGTTGAAAGGATATTTTGGCAATGCTGAGTTAAATAAGATACAGAATTAAAAATAATTTTACCTGTTTCTTTTTTACATTTTTTAATGTGGCTACTAGAGTATTTTAAATTATAGATGTGGCTCACTTTATATTTTCATTGCCCAGCCATGCCCTAGATGAAAAAAAAGAAAAACCCCTAAAAGTCTAAATGTCTCACTAAAATCATCCATGTGTCTAGGGAATAATCAAGAGCTGTGATGTCCAGTAGAGCAGCCATGAGTTATATGTGACTATTTAAATTTAAATTAATTAAAATTCAACAACACTTAAAAGTTAGGTCTTCAGATGTACTAGCCACATTTCAAGTGTTCAACAGCCACATGTGGCTGGTACATCTGAGAAACTGAATTTTAAATTTTATTTAATCTTTAGCCATCTGTGGCTAGAGGCTACTGTAATGGATAGCACAAATACAGAACGTTGCCATCACTCCAGAAAGTTCTACTGGATAGTGCTGACTTGATCGTAAATAAATCGTCCTTAATTAGAAAAGCAGTTATTGACATCACAGTAATTTTAACTCTGTCACTCTCTGTCTCTGTTGTGTGTGTCCTCCCCAAAATGCATATGCCGACACCCTAATCCCCAATGTGACGGTGTTTGGAGATGGGCCTTTGAGAGGTGATTAGGTCTCCCTCTCTCCCTTACGCTCCCATTCTCCCCCTGCCCCTCCGTCTTTCCACCAGCGATGACAGCGAGAAAGCAGGTGTCTACAAGCCAGGAAGCAAGTCCTCACCTGACCCTGGATCTACTGGCCTTCATATCTTGGATTTCCCAAACTCCAGGAACTGTGAAAAATCACTTTTTTGTTTGGGCCACCCAGTCTGCGATACTTCTGTTACAGCTGCCAGTGCTAAGACACTCTCCTTAAACTAGGCAGTTCACTGTGCTTAGCAGTCACCCGGGAGGCTCTGAAAAGTGTACCTTAGCTGACTACCATCACTGGATGGACAGGAACAGTAATGCAGCCTTGTCATTCTGGTTTATGAAAAAAGAAAAGTCATTTAATAAAATTAAATTAGCCCTGGCTGGGTAGCTCAGTTGGTTAGAGCACTGCCCTGCTACACCAAGGTTCTGGGTTCAATCTTTTGTCAGAGCACATACAAGAAGCGACCAGTGAATGCAACAATAAATCAATGTTTTAAAAACAAACAAAAAATTAAATTTAAAATATTTATGGAATGTTTGAGCTTCCTCCTCTGAGAGCCATCAAACTAAACAGACCAGAAACAAAATCCTCACAAATAACAGAATCTTCCACGTTCCAAATGGAAAGTTAAGTGTCCCGGATTATCCTCACCTGTGTAGCGTCCATGCCAGCAACATGATCGAAGGTGAAGGTCCTGGGCTCGGGGTTCGAGTGCAGCCGGAGCGTCGTGGGAGACAGCACAGACAAGCACGAGCTCTGCTCCCCGTCGGCTGACCCCGAACCCTCTGCAGGTGGACGAATCCGCACAAAAACTTTGATGGCATCACCTTCATTACTGAAGACAAAAAATGCGGCCGCTGAGTTCACTGGAGAAAACTAAAACAGGATCTGGGGCCCGTATTTCCTGTAATGTTTCTATACTCAGTTTCCCCAGCCAAGCCCCAGATTTACCCCATTTACATTTACCTCTTATAAGAGTCCCACACGCCCCACACCCTTGACTCATTTGCTTCAGGTCATCCCCACAAGCCTTTATTTGAAATCAACTCAAAGGGAGTTGATTGCAAGGAACTCCAAGCACTGCTTGTCCCTAATTTCCTTCCAAAAGCAATAACCAAATGAGTCACCCAAGGGAGAATCCTGTACTGATCCCACCTTTTAGCCTGGAAGGGGAAGAGGGCTGGGGGTGGGGAGATGGGATGCTTCCAGGTAGCCAAGGTCCGAGCTTTATCCTGAAGCAAGCACCTCTTGTCTCAAGTACCCCTTACTAGGCTAAATGGTGATTTTAGGAAAACTACATCCCTAATTATTTTGGTCTCATTAATAAAATTTTTCCTTACCTTGGCTGGTTAGACTGACAATTTGTCACGCTGCGTAACTCAGCTAGGAAAAAAAGATAAGCTGTCATTAAAGGTATTTAGAAGTGCAGTATGAAAACCCCATTTTGATCAAGCCTGCTCTTCAGTTGCTGACAGGCCTTCTCAGCCTCCTCAGCTCCCTGACCTCTTGAAAGCACGTGCTTCCGGACCCTGGCTTTGATCCTCCTCCAGTGACACCCTCTCCATTGGTGATGACATTCAGTCTTACATTTTTGTTTTTGTTTTGAAAGATTTTATTTATTTATTTTTAGAGAGGGAAGGGGAGGGAGAAAGAGAGGGAGACAAACATCAATGTGTGAGTGATACATCAATCAATCGAGAGGTTGCGTCTCACGCGCCTCCAACTGGGGACCTGGCCTGGAACTCAATCGTGTGCCCTGACTGGGAGTTGAACTGGCAACCATTTGGTTCACAGGCCGGTGCTCATTCCACTGAGCCACACCAGCCAGAGCCAGTCTCATGGTTTCAAATGCTGTACATATAGTGATGATCCGCAAATTTAAGCCTTCTCCTGGAACCACACCTTATCGCCTGCTTGATATCTCCAGTCCGATGTCCAACAGGCAATGTCTCAAGTTTAAATGTGTCCAAAGCTGAGCTCCCGATCACCCCACCCCGCCATGCTTCCCCACCTCAATTAATGACCACTGCATCTCTCCAATTCCTCAGGCCAAAAGCTGTCACTTCTAACCACTTCCTTCTCATATTCATATCCAATGTGTTTGCCCATCTTCAAAATACATCCAGAATCCTACAACTTCTTGTCAAAGCCACTGCCGTGACTACCGGGCAGTCAAGCCAGCAATGTCCCTTACCTGAGTGATTACAATAGTCTGCCTGCTTTTCTCACTCCCTCATCCCCCAACTCCCACCTATTCTCAACCCAGCAGGCTGTATGACTCTGTTAAAAAAAAAAAAAAAAAAAAAAAAAGCCAGAGATCAATGCCTCGCATGACAGTGTGAGAAACTCCACTGACCCAGTGCCCAGTAGAACTAGTTCGATGAATCAATAAATAAAATATAAAAACCACATAAAGCCTCTAGAAATGGCCCTAAGGGCAAAGCGCAAATGAAGAAAAATCAAGTCAAGAAAAAATGTGAAAAACTCCGTAAGACGAAAGTCTGTGCTACTTGAACCAAGACCACTCCCTCCCTCCCAGCTCAGTGAATTGGAGATTCCATTCCAGACTGAACAGCCCAGAGCAACCACAAAAAAAAAAAAAAAAAAAAAAAAGGCAGTAAAAGAGGAATAGAGGACCGACCATAAAAGACACGAGACACACAGAACACGAAAAGTAAAATAGCAGCTGTAAATACGACATCATGTGAAGAGGCTGTCACACTGCATGAGAAAACATGCTCCAACTGTGTCACCGACAGGAAGCACACTTTAGATTCAAAGATCTAAACCGATTGAAAGTAAGAAGATGAAAAAAGATCTCTCAGGCACCCAGCAACCACAAGAGAGCTGGGGTGGCTCTACTGGTCTTGGACAAAACAGACATTAAAATAGCAACTAAAAAGTTACTAGGGAGAACGAGGGGCATTTTTAATGATAAAAGGGTTCATTCTCCAGGCAAATAATACAAACAGAAACATACAGTCACCAAATAACAGGGTGCCCAAGTACATGAAACAAAATCTGACACAAGCGAAAGGAGAAATCGCTCAAAAACAACGAGCGGAGCCGTCACCACGCCACTCGGAGTCACGAGGAGAAGCGGAGAGAAAGCAGGTTCGTTGTTGTAATTTCGCGCCAGGGGAGGACGGGGAGGGCGGGCGGTAAAGCCGCAGGTTCGGCGTCTGGGGAGGGCAAGATCAGGGCCGAGAGGCGCACAGAGAGCGCCCCTGATCGGACGAGTACCGCCCTGGGCACGCGCACGACATTTCCGTCAGCCTAACATTATTCCAAAATGAGATGTTTACTAGAAGAAGAAAAAGCAGAGCAGAATTCCAACCGACAGCTAGGAACATCAAAGTCGGAAGGCTCAGAAACCGAAAGTGCACAATGTCTTCGATCTTCTTAGGCTTCTCATCACATTTAACACCACTCACCAGGCGCTATCGGGGCAGCTGGAAACCAGCTTTAAAAAACTAGACCTTTTAAACGTCTTGTAAGAGGTGGGGCGTGCAGGACAGAGGAACAGTAAAGGACCAAGAAATTCGTGGAAATCAAAGGGTTTATCGAAAGTAAGAACGGCAGCGGTCCTCTCTATGGCCGACGGGAGAAACTGGAGGGGTCTCCTTGGGGAGAAAAGAGGGATTTTGAGAACATAAACACTTCATCGAAGGGTCTGCAGCGGGCCCTCCAAGGAACACGGGCACGTTCTCGCCTTCAGGAAGCTGCGCGACGTGGACACGCGCAGGACGAGGCGAGAGCCAGGGCCGACCCTCGGGCAAGGGTACCGAGCGCGGCTGCCCGGGTCGGGGCCCGGGAAGAGGCCCGCTCCGAACGGGAGCGGCGGGGAGGAAGAGCATGCCCCGCTCCCGGAGGGCCCCGTCTCCGCCTCACTGCTCAGCGCGCGGGGCTAGCACTGTCCCGGGTCGCAGCGTGCGCCCCACGCCCCGAGGGAAGGGAAGAAAGCTGTTCCGTCAGCCTTTCAGGGACAAAGAGATACCAAACGCCCCCAGCCGCTCAACTGGCTCCCGCCTCTCACGCCTACGGGGAGCCCAGCTGAGAGCCCAGCGGGAGGCAAAGGGCGGCCATTCTTTCATCGCTGTATTTGGGGACGGGGGCGGGGACGGAGCCATGAAGCCGGGGTTCCATACTTACTTCTGGAGCCGGGCGCCATGGCGCCCTCACCCCCGGATTCCGAGGCCAACGCAGCGAAGCCCTCACCTCCAGACCCGCTGCAAGCCGGGATTCCGCTCGCTCAAGATGGCCGCGAGTTTGAATTTGGCGCCCTGTTAAGACGTTGACGCAAGCTCTGAGGCCGCCATGTTGCCCGACCGTACGCCAGGAGGCGGGCCCTACGTGACGTCATGAGTAGGCACCGCCCCTTCTGCGCCATCGGGAGGCGACGCGGGGAGCCAGTGTACCCCTGAGCCACCATGAGCAAACGGAACCAGGTGTCTTACGTGCGGCCAGCCGAGCCGGCGTTCCTGGCCCGCTTCAAGGAACGTGTCGGCTACAGGGAGGGGCCCACCGTAGAGACCAAGGTGAGCCCGGGCCAGTCGCGGCGCCGGAACGCGGCCCGCCCCGCCACTTCCGGCATCTGCTTAGCCTTGGAGGCCGGGTACTGGCAGGTCACTCCGCTCGCCCGCGCCCGGCCCTCGATCCGAGTGGGCCTCGGACCCCAGGCTGGTCGACGACTACAGCCTCTTGTGCCCAGAAAACGCTATCGTTTTCAGAGTGCTGCTCGGTTCCCGAAAATGCCTTGACGCAGGTAAAGCCTCGTCCCTGGTAGATGATTAAGAAAGGTCACTTTGCTGTCTCCTTTCTCACTCGCTTATTCCAAAACCCATAGTTACAGGGTGGATGGTAGTGCCGTCCCGTTTACAGGTAACTGAGGCCACTTGAAATGACCTGATGTTGTAGGCCTTGAATCTGGAACATTTTTGGAGCAACGCCCTGGACTTATTCCTATGCTTTGTTCTTACATTCAAAAAAAAAAGAAAAGAAAAGATAACAAAAGCCACATCTGAGTAGTTTAGTATTGGAATCAGTGGGAGTCAACTTGTGAGCCCTCCCAGGCTTCAGTCCTCACTGGTTCACACCAAAACCTGCCCTACCTGCTAGGAAGAGACCATCATGCTCAGGTGAATGTGTGGAGAATTTATTTATTTAGCACTTTGTGTCTAGCACTTGCACTAAGACCACTTAGAGCTTAGAAAAGGGGACAGACTGACTTAAGTGAAAATACTCAGGTAAGGCTCTGAAAGGACAAAGAGACGGGCCCTCCAGATGCCATATTCTTCAACACCCTCTTGCCTGCCTCAACTCTGCCTTCAGAGATCACTGCCTCTGTGAAGCTTTTTGAGGCTCCTCCAGTTATTCCTCCATATCATCTGTAATAATTCATATCGTTTTGCATTGCAGTTACTTGCTCTCCCGTGTTAGTATCTTAATTCCTCTGTTTTTTCCCCACCACCTAGCACAGCGCCTGGCATAAAATAGTGGGTGACAACTTACATTGGTTAGATGACTATGCTTGTCCCCAGGCAAGGCTTCACGGAGAAGAGGATATTTAGGTTGGATCTTGAGCATGACTGGGTCAGCAGGTAGGGACGGAAGGAACCGCATGGGGGAAGGTGTAGAGATGGTGAGAAATGGAATGTAGTAGAGGTGATTGAGGGTCTGATGGAGGGGAGGCGAGCTGGACTCTCATGTAGGCAACAAGGAGCCGTTTCTGGTTAGGGATAACATGATCGGGGCGTGGCTGAGTCCCAGGACCAAAAGCGGGGACCACGACAAAAGAGGAGGTTTGAGAAAAGGGGCGTGGATTCAGCAACGCGCAAAGTATGAAACCTAAGTTTATAGTTCGCTTGAAGTCCTAGTGATGGTCATGGGTTCAGTTAACACCTTAATGATTATAGTTTGGAATGTTGTCTTAGGAGAACTGTGGAAGGAAAGCTTTCAATCAGTACCAGTGATTTAGGCTTATTTAATCAACACTTTTCCTTAAAGAGAGAACCCATGTTCCTCTGTTTGTGAAACCAACTTTATTCTTAATTGGTTTGGCAATGTAATCATCATGCTAGTGATCTTAACAAAAGGAAAGTAGTTTGTTATAACTAAACAAGTTCTAAATCATCTTAGTCACCTTCTTGAGAGTTAATTCAGGAGCAGCTTTGAACAATCCTCAAGGGCTGCTGCCACTGACCCTGTTTCTCTTGTTTCCCAGCCGGTTGTATAAACAGAAGCTCGGAATTAACGATTCTCTGTCTCAGCGTAATGAACAGCAGGAAGGACTTTATTTCACTTACCCGTTTCCTAGGCTAAAAGTATTATGTTAACTCCCTACTTGTTTGTGGTCATCTATCGGAAACTTCCAGAGACATACAGGCAGAACTCATGAATAATTAGTGAACGGGCATCGTTAAGGAGAACGCACTTGTCAGGCGACGGAGCAGACATGGGGTGTAGACAACAGGTGAGGGTGCCAGCGGGTCCGGGACCCCGTTTTTCATCCTGTTGGTCATTCACGGATAGATCAACAGCTGCTTCCTGTTCCTGCTGCTTGCCAGGCTCTGTGCCTTGGGATACAGACAGCGCGCCTAGCGGGGACAGAAGCATGGGCAGCACAGTGTGGTGCACGCTACCTGGGAGAGCTGTGCCCCGTGGGAGGAAGAAGAGGCGAGATCTGGGAAGCGCTTCTGAAGGACCTGGGTCTAGGGAGGCAGCGTGAGTAGGGGCAGGGGCAGGGGGGTTCCTCTTTCGGGAGAGGGTAGGCGTAGGAGCTCCTATGTTCATGGATCTGCAGTACCCAGAGCTGGCTGGAGCTCAGAGGCCAGGAGCACCGTGGAGAAGAGCACTGTAGTGACAGGGCGAGGCCAGAGCCAGTGCGGCTTTGTTGTCCTGTTTAGGGGACAGGGAAGGCTCAGAGGTGTGGGCTAACAAGCTGTTTGAGTAATGTGTGATTGTGCGAGACTTTCAGCCCAGCAGTTCCACTCCCATGGACTTATCTGATGTGTAAGTTGCCAAAGTGAACAAAAACATGTTAAAAATTTTTATCATAGTGGAAAAAAACTAGAAACAAGCACAATTTTTTATTTACAAGGTACTGGTCAAACTGTGATGGGACCATGTATATAATTAAGTACTAGGCAGTGATTTCTAAAAATAGATCCTTCTATAGGTATTATATAAAGATATTTTTTGAGTAAAAAGTTGGTGAGGTTTTTATGGTACCTGACATATTTATTTATTTTTTCAAAGACTTTATTTAATTTTAGAGAGAGAGGAAGGGAGGAAGAAAGGGAGAGAAACATCAATGTGCAAGAGATACATCGTTCAGTTGCCTCTCTCATGCCCCAAACTGGGGACCTGGCCTGCAAGCCAGGCATGTGCCCTGATTGGGAATCAAACCAGCAACCTTTCGGTTCACATGCAGGCGCTCAATCCACTGAGCCACACCAGCCAGGATGGTATCTGACATATTTTAAAAATCTGAATACCATCTGTTATGTGTATATAGTGAGTACGTGGTTTCTGTTATGTTATTGCTTATACTTTATGTTTGGCAAATTTCATAATTTAAAAAGAAAAGAAAGCCCATCAACCCTAGCTGCAAACCGAAAGGTCGCCTGTTCGATTCGTGATTGATGATTCTCTCACACATCATGTTTCTTTCCTCTCTCCCTCCCTTCCCCTCTCTCTAAAAAATGAAAAAATAAAATCTTAAAAAGAAAGCACATCATATAGTAGTATGTACAGTATGTACAGTAGCCTGTTTGTACATAGTGTTTTACATACCTCCATATTTTTATACACGTAGAAAATGGCTGATAGGTTACCTCTAAACAAGCTGAGTACCTTCTACTTGCTGCTTTCTGTACTTGGTGGCGTTTATTTTTGGCACAGTTTGAAACGAGGTGGCAGTGCAAAGGGCTGGCGAAGAGCAGAGAGGAGTGATGTGGTTCAGCCCTGCCCTGAGTCGGCCGGGAACCCGGCAGGTGTGAAGCAGAGGGCCCCTGACACTGGGACTGACTGCAGCTGGGGTCCTGCCGACACGGAGAGAGTCCCACCGGATAGGCCCCCAGGTAGCTGGCAGCCAGACCTCCTCCCTGCTTGCCAGGTTAGGCCCTTCAGTTACCTGAAAATTCACTGCCAGACATTGAGTCAATAAAGTTGCCTTTCCCACTTCGGGAATCCCAGTTTCTCGCAGAGGCAGTGGTTGTGTTCAGTCCAGGGTCAGCACCCTACAAGTCATGCCTGTGTTGTCCCCTAGAGAATCCAGCCTCAGCTCCCAGATGAAGATGGTGATCACAGTGACAAAGAGGACGAGCAGCCTCAAGTGGTGGTTTTGAAAAAGGGAGACCTGTCAGCGGAAGAAGTCATGAAAATTAAAGCAGAAATAAAGGCTGCCAAAGCAGGTACGTCTGAAAGCAGTCTGGTTTTTCCAGCAAGTTAAGGAGCCTGGAGTATGCAGTTATTGCATTTAATACTGTGGCATGGTGGAAGGAGGCGGCCCTGGGGTCAGACTTGAGCTTTAACGCTTCACTGATGTGTGACGTTGACCAAGGTCTTTCCCCTCTCAGCCTTGGTTACCTCATCAGTAAAATGGGGACAGTAATCATGCCTGCCTTATTGGGTTGTTATGAGGATTAAAGGTGAATTTAAGTAAAAACATTGTTCTTAAAAAACAAACAAACAGGTGGTTAGGTTCACAAACTAGTCAACAAAGATCTATGTAATTAGTGCCTGAAGTGTGGAATGCTATGCAGTACATTTTTCGTTATTTGTAACTATTTATTACATTGCTTTAGGGGAAAATGGAGTTACAAACCGTTACTTTTCAAAATAGTTTAAAGTACAGCCTGATTGTAATTAATGAAGAAGGCAGTATCAGGGAACATGTCAGGGACTGCATGCCTGGTTGCTTATCGCTGATGGCAGTAGAAAAGACCAAACTGAGGTGACTCAAGGATTTCCCTAAGTAACAGTGTAAGATCTGCTTGCCATGTGACTCACAGATAAAGGCAAAATAGTGAGGAGGAAAAAAGTTCTTGAACTTTTTTTTGCTTCAGATGAAGAACCGGCTTCAGCTGATGGAAGAATCATGTTTCGAAAACCAGTCAAGCGCTCCCCAGATGAAAAATACTCCGGTTTAACAGCGAGCTCAAAAAAGAAAAAGACAAATGAAGATGAAATGAATAAGCAGGACTCTGTTAAAAAGAACACACAAAAGCAAATAAAAAACAGCAGCCTCCTTTCTTTTGACAATGAAGATGAAAATTAATAAGTATAAATATTTTGGACTTAGTCTTTAGGAGTATATGGGGTGTTTTATACAATAATATCTTTTTCCTATTATAAAGATAATACAGGTGCATTATAGAAAATTCAGAAAATACAAAAATTTTTGTAACATAAAATCTATCCATCTATCAATACTCCTTTGACCTGAAATGCTAACTCTGTAGACATTAACTAGTACAGTATTAACACTTTGTTAATTCACATGTGGGGTGTGTATGTATGTAAATTATATTTTTTAACAAAATTGAGATGTGTTGTGTCTGCTCTCTATCCTTCTCACTTGACCTTATATTTTGAGTGTTTTTCCAGGTTAGTAAAATTCAAACACCTGACATCAGTAGCTACATTAATTTAATTTTGTAATTAAACAGATCCCTCACTGTATCTTTCTCATCTCACTTTGGGTGGGAGAGACAATAATGTGTGTAGTTAAGAATCCCTCCTTACCTCCTGCTAAGGGGTAGCCACGGAAGAGTTCTAGCAAGTTAGATACACAAGTGGGCCTTGTACAGGGAAGGACCTAATACAAATGACCTTGATACAAATTAGGACCTAAGGTATAACATGCTGACTATGGTCGCTAAAACTAAAAAAAGAAAGATACAAGTGGAAGTCCGCTTAATAAAGCTACTAGGTTTTTTGATACAAAGGAACAGATTTGGCAAGCATGAACCTTTGTCCAGTTTTATTGAGAAACAGACATAAATCACCGTAAGTTTAAGGCCTACAGCATAATGGTTTGATTTAATTTGTTGTGAAAAGCATTTGAATATCTTTAAAACTTTTGATGCTTTCTTTCAAATTGCTTTCTAAAGAGGTTCTGACCATTTTATTGATTTACCATCTGCAAGAGCCCACTTTGCCTCATCCATGGTAACAGTGCACCAGCCATGGGCTGGAACCTGTCTTCATTTTTGTCAATTTGACCTATTGAAAATGGTGTTTACTAGTTACATTTAATCGACATTTTCTTTGATTGACCAGGGAGGCTAAACTTTCATATTTAACAGACCATTTTGTATTTCTTTGTCCAATTAATTTTTGTTGATTTCCCATTAGTATAGTCATATTTTTCTAATTTGTAAATTATGTAATCTATCAGCCTTTTCTGTTGTTGGCCTCTGTATCAGATAAAGAATCACTTGTATTATCTTGTCTTTGTTTTTATTTTTTAATTTTAAACTTTGTTTCCTCTGGAATTTGGTACCTTTTTCTTGAATAATTAATTATTCTAGAGCCTCATCTGTTTTCTCACTTACTTGAAGGGACATCTGAATGAGAGATTTCTCTACTTTCGGGGGCAGGGAAAGTGGGGAGGCACAGAAAAGTCAGAGCCTCTAAAGATCCTGCGTAAGATCCTAATAATTTTCCTCATTGCTGCAGGTCAGCCAAACCTCTCACCAGCCACCCCAGCAGGAACTACGAATTTCTGAATATCCATATCATGAATATGGTGCCACATCCATCTTTACCCCATTTTAAGACCTAGTGTAAAGAATACTCGAGTGATTCGTGAGTGGGCTAGGGAGCCCTGGAATTGTCTCTAAATTATATAGCCTAGGCATGAAGCCATTCTGCAATACTGTCCTTAATGTGCATTCCCTTGTCATATGAGCCAAGTATTTTCCTTATCTGGGTCATTGCTATATCTGCTTGTACCAACATCACTGTTTTAATTACTGCACATTTCAATGTCTATCTGGAGGTGGGAATCTTAGGGCAGGGACTTGGATTTATTTACCACTGTATCCTCAGTACCCAGAACAATACCTAGCACATTAAGAGGATTATATAGTTCAAATGAATGAGAGTGTTTCTCTAATGTGTGGTTTTATAAAAAAAAAGTTTTATCTACTTTTAGAGAGAAGGGAAGGAGAGAAATGTCAATGTGCATTTGCCTCTCACGTGCTCCCAACTGGGAACCTGGCCTGCAACCCAGCCCCGTGTCCTGACTGGGAATTGAACTGGTGACCCTTTGGTTCACAGGCCAGCGCTCACCCACTGAGCCACACCATCCAGGGCTGTTTTGTTTTTTAATCGACCAATGGTTCTTAAAGGTATGGATCCTGGACTGCTGGCATCAGCACACTTTGGGAACTTAAAAATGCAAATTCTCAGGCCTTGCCTAGTGAATCAGAAACTGTTGGGTTACGACCCAGAATTCTCTATAACAAGCCTGCCAGATGGTTCTGATGGTCACTCAAATTTGAGAAAGGCTGATGAAGCCTATTATATTAGAACTGCAATAAGTGAAATTTAAAAAGTTAAGTAATATAAGGCCATTTAAAAGATCTTACTTTTTAAAAACATTTTAATAATTGACTTTTAGAGAGGAAGGGCAAGAGAGACAGATCGATTTGTTGTTCCACTCCTTTATGTGTATGTGCCGTGACTGGGGACCAAACCCACAACCTTGGCACATCGGGACAATGCTCTAACCAACTGAGCTATTCAGCCAGAGCAAAAGGTCTTAAATCTTGAAATTTATCATACTGATTATTTACCACAGGTGATATTTCTAACAACAAGTGTAAGAGTTATCAGCCAGGAAGCACATCTTGTGATGAAAGACCAAGATATGGCGGCCTGTGAGATCTGCTGAGCAGCCTTAAGAAAACTGCTTCACCTTCTGTAAACGGCAGAATCTATTGTGCTGAGAAAGATGAATGAGTTTGGGGCCAAAAAAGAGCGCCTAGTCCTCTTCCGTTGTGAACTCCCCCACTGCTTCTCAGGAATGGAGCATATGAGCAAGGGCAGGCAGGCAGGCCAATCATGTGACTCCCAGGTGGAGGCAGGGATAGTAAAAAGAGGAGCCTGGAACGTCTTGCGCCCAAAAGTGAGAACGCGTTCAGAGAATAACGGGAGTGTGTCAAAAGGACAGATGTGCAGGGGAAGGGATAGGTCTTTACAGTAGAACGCTAATTACCGACGGCCAAATCTGGGACAATTTGAACAACAACAAAAACACTAGTAGTAGATTGCAACTCATATAAGAAAAGTTCTTATGGATATAAATCAACTATTAAATAAGTGAGGGAAAAGGAGGAACGATGAAAATGGAAAAATCACCATTTGGCAAATTCCACAGCAGTAAGTTGCAGTGGGCTGGGACGCAGCCTCCAGGGATAGGTCCTACTCCCTACAACCTGTGGTGGTTATCTTTCATGGTAGATTTTGCAGATGTGATTAAATTAAAGCTCTTGAGATAAAGAGATAAAACTAGATTATCTAAAAGCCATCAGGCAGAGGGAGATGAGCCACAGAGAAGGAAATGTGAAGACAGGCAGAGGCTGGAATGATGTGGCTACAAGCCAAAGAATGCTGGCAGCCACCAGAAGCTGGAAGGAACAAGGGACATACTCTCCTGAAGTCTTCAGGGTACAGCCCTGCCGATACCCTGACTTCAGCCTAAGCAACTTGGCTTCCAGAACTCAGAGGATGCATTTCTGTTCTTCTAAGCCACCAACCTTGTGCTAATTTGTTACAACAGCCATAGGAAACTAATACATAAGTGATATTGGACGGACTCATCAAAAAATGTCAAAATGAGTAGCCAAAAATATTGAAAAGCAGAATACTTACAATCTCAAACTATCTCCTTAAGATATTACAAAAGAAGAACCAGTAGCTTTACAGTGGAGAAACCAGAGAGACCACCTTATCTAAATGGTCAAAGGTACCATTACCGGTGGTAAGTCATACTGACGTCGCGACCTGCTGATGCACTGAGAAGGGCACATCACTTCCAAAGCCCAAGATCCTTCTAGTCCCTTCCTGATGCCCTTTTCAAGGATGGGCTTATCAAGGGCACCACATGTCCAGTACTGGAGAGGCCAACATCCTAGGATGTGGCAATGGCCCAGGAATATCAACAATGTGAGAGAGAATACATTGAGAACCAAAAAAACTAGTGCTGAATTTTGCTTGTTTTTAATGGCCACATTTATAAAATTTTGGAACATCTATAACTCAACCAATTAGGTGGCAATTGTTATGTACAGCTCAATTTATTCTCAAGACAACTCTAGCAAGTATCATTATTCTTTGGGGACAGGGGTTGGGGAAACCAAGGCTCAGAGGGGCTAAGGTCACATACCTAGGAAGTGGCAGAGATGGCATCAAACTCAAGACTATCTAGTACTGAGTCTGTTTTCTTAACTGCCTCTTGTTCAACATACAAAACATTCATCCCAACTGTGGATTGAGTCTTAAAACTTTTAAGAATTTAGGGGAAAATGGAGTGTTCACACAAGTCGTCCCACACTGACTATACCCCAAGTTTTATTCTCCAACATGAAGCTTCTGATGGCGAACAAGAGCTGAACGGTGCCTAAAGGATTTCCCACATTGAACACATTCATGAGGTCTTTCTCCAGTGTGGATTCTGTAATGCTCACTGAGGTGTGCTTGCTTGCGAAAAGGTTTTCCACACACACTACCCTTAAAAAGTTTCTCTCCAGTGTGAGTTCTCTCGTGTTCAACAAGGGCAGGGTTCTGAGTGAAGGCTTTCCCACATTTATCACAAGTGCAGGGCCTCTCTCCCGAATGAATTCTCCGATGCTGCAGAAGGCGTGTGCTCTGATTAAAGGCCTTCCCACACTCATTACACGCATACGGTTTGTCTCCAGAGTGACTCCTCTGATGGCACATAAGGCATATGCTCTGACTGAAGACTCTGCCACATTCCTGACACTGATAGGGTCTCTCTCCAGTGTGGATCCGCAAGTGTTTAATAAGGGAGGGGCTCTGACAAAAGGCTCTGCCACACTCATTGCACTGACAGGGTTTCTCTCCAGTGTGAATTCTCAGATGCTGGACAAGAATTGCTTTTGTTTGAAAGGCTTTCTCACATTCATTACACTTATAAGGCTTCTCTCCCGCATGAGTCCTCAGATGTTGAGTAAGATTTCACTGTTACCGGAAACAAGTTCCACATTCACTGCACACACAGGGCTTCTCTCCTGTGTGGATCCTCTGATGCTGAGTAAGAGGGGATCTCTGAGTAAAGGACTTTCCACACTCACTACACTTTGAAGGGTTCTTCTGCATGCTAAGTCTCTGGTGTTTCCTCTGCAGTAGAATCTGGCAAGAATTCATGCTACTTGTAACACAGTGCAGGGGTATCTGCCCAATAGGTCCAGGTTTAGACGCAACTTTCTCAAATTCATGATAAGTTACAAGGTCCTTTCTCAAAGATGATACCGTTAGAATAACACCGTTCTCCTGGGAAAGGGCTGTGTGGATGTTTGCACGTGTTCTCTCAACCATTGCTGCAGGATTTGCCCTCCTATTCTCTGTTCCACGTGCTTCTTTAATTTCTCCAACTGTGAACCCTGATGCCCAGGTTCCCTGCCTCTCCGCATCTTCTCTAAGTCATTTAACACTGCCATCCAGGCTGGTCTTGTCGGCTGAAAAGAAATTCACAAAGGAAAATACCCTCTGTGCAGAACAGGCACCTACATGTGGAGTCTTGATTTTTATCCCCCTTTCAATAATAGAGAAAGGAGATCACAATGATCTGGGGAAAAGATCAGAAGAGGTAATAGGGAGAAAGAGGTTAAGTTAGTGATAGGTCTTGGGAAACCTGTAAACTTCCCTATAGTGATTGATTCCCATACAGGGAAACTGCATGGGAATCAAATCATTGTCATCAGAACACTCTTTGGGAAACACAGAATTAAAGCGAGGTTGAAATACTTAGATAATCCTAATGGCATCAAACTTTGAGACCCTGGTGCCCTGAATAAAGGCACATGAAATCAGAGTGGATATTCAGGTACCGCACACCAAAGCAACCTCTTCCTGGGATGCGCTGGAAACACTGACACATTCTTATTCTGAGGCTGCTGTTCATTTTCATTTTCTAATTACATTACACATAAATATATCCTCACTTAAAAATATTTAAGGTCCTGGCTGCTGTGGCTCAGTGGATTGAGCATCGGCCTACGAGCCAAGTGTCACTGGTTCGATTCCCAATCAGAGCACATGACTAGGTTGCATGTCAGGTCCCCAATTGGGGGCGCGGGTGAGAGGCAACCACACAGTGATGTTTCTCTCCCTCTCTTTCTCCTTTCCCCTCTCTAAAAATAAAATAAACAACTTATTTTTTTAAAAGTTCTCAGTTTCAAGGTTTAAAAAAATAATTTAGACAATAGGATGTATATGGGATAAAATAGTAATTTTTATAACTGTAATTACCCCGCCCTATCCAAACAAACCCATTTCCTTCCCAGAGATGTATCAAGTTTGGAGTTTATTTTTTGAACCTTTTTTCCTACATATTTTCAACACACACATAGCACTTGATTCTCTACATGAATAAAACCATTCTATAGGTGCTGCTATGTAATTTGCCCTTTTTCACTAGTAATGTGTCTTAAGATCATTTCATGTTAGTACATACGGATCTACTGGGCTGAGAATCATCTGGTACACACTGGTGTATCTGCACAAATTGTTTACAGTCAGAGTGGATCTGATTGGGCAGTCCTGTCCCACACTGGTTCTTATATATTGACTGTTTTGCCTGAACTTATCTATCTGCTCTATAAACTTCAAGTATGGACACATAAAAATAAACTCCAAGTAATTTAAACAGGTAAACATAAAACCAAAACTCTAACCACACTTTTATTTCCTTTATTTTTATTGTCCTAAAATAAAGATTTTTTTAAATACAAAGTATGCATGCTTATTCTAGAAAAGTCACTCTAATAATGAAATTACTGCCCTGGCCAGCATGGCTCAGTTGGTTGGGTGTTGTCCTGCAAAGCAAAAGGTCACTAGTTTGATTCCTGGTCAGGGAACATGCCCGGGTATGGGTCTGGTCCCCGGTAGGGGTACATGTGAGAGGCAACTAATCTATGTTTCTCCCTCTCTCCCTATCTCTCTAAACACATAAAAGCTTTTAAAAATAAATAATAATAAAATAAAACAAATTACTTGAAACCCTACCAACGAAAATAAGTTGGTATTTTGAAGAACTTCCTCCATAAACAATACGTAGTAGACACATGTACATATTAGACTGAATTCCTCAGAATATAAACAGTCATGATCTTCACAATTCCAACAATCTAAAAATGCAGTCCACTCAGTCCTATTCTTCCCAAGTTTCACAGATACCCAGGCTCCGCATTGCTCTCTGATGGCCAATAACAATGGCGGTTGTGACTACTTAGGCTCTTGTTCCAAACAGGGCTACGAGTCCACTGCATATTCTCTAAAACAATCACCTTTCAATGGGCCTTGCAATAACTTACTATCAGTCTCCCTGATCTGACCACTACATCGCTAAGGCATACTTAGCAGTTCAGTGAGCGGCTTCCAGGTGTCCCACCCAATAAGTGCAGAGGGGGGAAGCTGGTTTTGCTCCAGTTTAAGAACACGTGATAAACTACTAGCGCACTCTGGTCTGTCCTCTAACTGCTCCACAGCCTTCTTCCACACTGGGTCACCCTCCGTCTGATTTGAATAAGATGGTCTTATTTCTGGGTGGTTCTGTTTCCAGTCTGAAGGGCCTACAGCTACAGAGGTCACTGGTGGACCCTACAGCAGGTCTGCCACCGCTGCTGAATGAGCATCCCCGTAACAACCCGTCCTCAGCTCTAGTTTGAGTTCACTTACCCAGAGACAAGCTGTTAGGAACGTAAGTGACACTGGTTTGTCCCCTGGGGACTCTTCTCTTAAGAGAAGGAATCTGAGGCTTAGAGGGAGAGCACCCATGAATTGTCAGCCTACTTCATACTCTGGATTCAGGAGAACCCAGGAATATTCCATTCCTAAGCAAATGACTACATTTTTTATGATTTTCTTTTTTTTTCCAGCGAGGGGAAAGGAGGGAGAAAGAGAGGGAGAGAAAGAAAAGTCAATGTGTGAAAGAAACACAGGTCGGTAGCCTTTTGCATGCCAACCAGGGATCTGGCCTGCAACCCAGGCATGTGCCCCGACCAGGAATCGAACAGGCAACCTTTTGGTTCACAGGCCTGTGCTCAATCCACTGAGCCACACCAGCCAGGGCCCAAATGTCTATTCTAAGTCTGAATAAAAGAATAACATTGTTCTAGAAGATTATCATGAAGGACAAAAAAGTCAGTTAGTAGGTAGACTTCAGAGAGATGTGACAAAGCACAAAGAGAGAGGGCAGGTGTTCCTAAGGACTAAGCACCCTTGGGTGAAACTTCTTCCACAGGAGATGGCGGTGGAGCCCAAAGTGCCCCCCGCCCCCCGCCTGCCCCAATCTAGTAGAGAAGCCAGAGAAGCCACTGACTTCAAAAGGCAAAGACTGTAGGGCCACAGCAGAGGGCAGTGAGACAAGCCGCAGACTGAGTCAAGAGCTCTGGATTCTAGTCTCTGCCACTACCTGTTCAATGGCTTGAAGCAAGTCACTCAATTTCAACTGACTTTTTTCTTATCTGTGAAAATAAATTGAAAAACTAGATACCTAAAGTTTCTTCTAGTACCAACACTGTGATTCTTTGATTCTAAAAAGGAGATGGAAAAAGAGCAAAAACCTCAAATTGAAACCTTCCAGTTCATCTTTGATTGACGCTGGATATTCCATTATTTTATTTGAAAGGTACAAACTGAGTAGCTATGTGTCAAGCAATGAGATCACCCTTTTTTTCTCTTTTGTTCTTCTATTACAGTTGTTCCATTTCCCCCCATTGTTCCCCCCACCCAGCCCACCCCCTCTCCCACAGTCAGTCCCCACCCCGCTGTCCATGTCCACGGGTCATTTGTACTAGTTCCTTAACTAGACCCTTCCCCTTCTTACCTCCCTTCCCCCCTCCCCTCTGGAGATCACCTCTTTTGAGAACGGCCTGAGTTAACCATAGGGAAAGTCCCCAGCAGTTATTTTCCCACACTCAGAGCTGGAGGGATTTCAGCAAAATAAGACTACCTCTGTGTAAAGCAGAAACCCCAAAAGGGCCCTGACTGGTGTGGCTCAGTGGACTGAGTGCCCGCCTGCACACCAAAAGGCTGCTGGTTCGATTCCCAGCTGGGGCGAGCAAGAGGCAACCGGTTGATGTTTCTCTTGCACATCGATGTTTCTCTCCTGTTTCTCCTTCCTTTTCCCCCTCTCTACAAATAAATAAATAAATAAATAAAGTATTTAAAAAATAAAACTACTGAGAGCTTAAAAAAAAAAACAACTCCAGAAAGGACAAGGGCAGTCTGCTGGAAGATGTTGAGGACCCCTCCTAAGAGCAAAGGTTTTAAGAAGCCCTCTCTCTGAATAGAAAGGAGCCCCGTATCCAAAGGCCTGGATTCGGTTTCCAGTCTGATTCAGCCCGACCCTCCGGCTCCTCTTCCCAGATACTGCACACACTACTTCCAAACTTCTAGTCCGATTTCAGCATTCGGGCCACATGTGAACCAGCCTCCTCCTCCTCCTGGAAAACTTTCCACGTCTCAAGGCACTCCCCACACCCCCCAACATTCTGAAGGATCTGTCTCTGCTGTAGCACGTTCCGTTTGTGTTTTAATTCTCTGATTAGGTCCCGCCTTCCCCCACTGAACCTGAAGGCGAGTGTAGGGTGGCTCCGGGGCTGGCTCTCCCTGGGTGTGACCACCGTTTCTTAGCTACGTGGTCTGAACAAGCCACTGAGCCGTTCCGTACGGTTGTGACGACGCCGGTAAGCACGCAATAAATGCCGCCTGCTGCCGAATCACTGCTGGGTCTGCATGTCCTCATGCCTATGCCGTGTGTGTGGGGAATAAACAGGAAGGCGGTACCCCACATACCGGGCACCCAGGCAGCCTGCACTACTCCGTGAGAAGTAGCGAAGCGAGGCCGGGCACGCGCTTCTGGAAATCGGAAAGTGACGCGGCGCCCAGAAGTCTTGCTCGACCAAGTAGCGCAGACGGAACCCAGGTCTCCCGACTCCCAGGCCAGGGCCCTGGAACAGCCGCTCCTCTCTCCAGGGGAGCGGCCCCCGTCCCCGGGCCTCCGCTCCAGGCGCCCCTGCTCGCCCCGCAGGAGGCGCTGCGGCCCGCCGGCCCGGTCCGGGGGAAGCGCCGGAGGGAACCGCCGCAGCCTGGCACGCCGGACGAGGCTCAGCGGGGACTCCCGCGCCACCGCCCGGCCCGTGGCCCCAGGTCCCCGACGGTCCGGCCGCCGTGACTTCACGGCCCGCGCCGCGCGCAGAACCGCCGCCGTCCGCTCTAGGAAGGCGGGAGCGGCTTCCTCTCGGTGGTTCCTCCCGGGCCCGAGCCGGGAGCCGGGTCCCACCCAGGGGGCGGACCCAGAAAGCCTGCAAACGCATCTCAACATGCCGCCTTCCGAAACAAGGCAGCTGAACGGACGCGAGCGCGGGGGCCGACCACAAGGAGCTCTCGCTCCGGGCCAGCTCGTCCTGCCACACGACACTGCTCCCTGAATGTCTCTCCCCCCGGCCACTGCCGCTGGGGGTCTTCTCCAGGCTTCCACAAAGCGGGCTTCAACCTCGCCGCTCGCGTCCTCCCCCGCCCGTCCCCAGCACCCTCCTGCTCCGGGGTCTGTGTTCAGCAGTTGGCCGGAGAACGAGAGCCCCGCTTTAGGCTTGGGCCCCAGATCCTCAGTGTGTGGACTTGGGCACCTCAGCTCTGCACGTGTCCCCTCACAAAACAGATAGTAGTGACGCCGAATTTCATGGGGTGGTGGTGAGGTTCAAATGCGTGCAATCGCCGTACGTTACCAAGGACAGTTTCTGGTGCTTAAAAAAAGCTTCGGTGCCCAGTTGTCCCCACCGAGCTCCTCGAACCCCCGCTCCAGCCAGGCCACATGGCTCTGCATTGGCTCCCGCGACCCTGCCTGCCCTCAAGTTGGCGCCGCGGGCCCCCTTTCGCAAAACTCCAGCCCTTGCTGGTCTTCATCCAGGAAGCATCTGCACACGGAGGCGAATCCTGACAGGTGTGTTCCGGGGACGAAAGCGTGGGCAGCGGGGCACACGATCTGCAAGCTCTGGGACACAGGGCTGTCTGCTCGGCGTCCCACCCCACTGCGCAGCAGCAGGCACCGGGCAAACACGTAAGAGAATGAGACGCAGCAGGAGTTACCCGCTTAGTTTTCCAGATGTGACCGACGTTTCCCAAAAAGGAGTCCTTGATTTAGGAGGTGAAATCAGATGTGCAGACGCCACAGACTAACCGGCTTCACCTAAAACAGCACCCTTGCCTGGCAGGGAACTGGTAAGACTCCCAGGCAAGGCACAGGCCTGGGCTGCGGGTCTGGTCCGCCACGGGGGCGCCTGGGAGGCACCTGATCGTTACTCTCACATGGATGTTTCTCTCCCTCTTTCTCCCTCCATTCCCCCTCTCTCCAAAAATAAGTAAGTAAAATCCTCTAGAACACGAAAGAGCACCCTTTGTACACTATCAACTGACTGGGGAGCAACGCTGAGCCTGTCTTTTTACCTCTTGTCAGTCTCAGCGCTCCTCTGGAGTCACAAGTTCTCCCCTCCAGCCCCAGTATCTCACAGGCCTATTCGTTTTCCCCGTTGGTCTAATCAGCAGGCTCCGCATTGTGCAACCTAACCCTGGGGTGGGAGGGAGGTACCCTAAGCGGAGCACAGAAATGCGGCAGGACAGCGTTTCAGGCTGATCTTCTCACTGAAAGGTGGAAAATGACTGGGAGGAATGAGCACCAAATTCATTCCACAAAACTACAACGACCTTAACCCTACTGTGACCAGCAGCTGAAGGTGAGTAAAATAGAAACCACCTGGGATGAAGGTCTGCATCATGTAGGAAGGAAGGGGGGTCATAACGGAAAATCAGCTTCTCATCCTCACATGCAGGAAGGTCTGACTTTGAGGGCCAAAAAGGTTCTTGAGCTAAAGTGAGGTCCTCCCACCCTCAGGAACAAGGCAAGTTTGGAGCGGTTAAGTGGCCCATCTAACTGTGTCGTGTAACAGACGCATGTAATATGGCATCATGGAGCAGAGGTAAAACCAATAAAGAGATCTGAAGCAAAGCGATGAAGAACACTGACGTTTCAATTTGACTTGACACTTAGTAGCTATGTGACCTTGGCAAGTCCAACCACCTCTTTTCCCTTTTGTCGTTTTGAGGATCTAATGTGGCCTCATCGCCTGTGTCCTTCTGAAGCCACTAATTAAATTTCAACACGTTGTGAATAAGCAACACATTCCAGTTCCTTATCATTCCAGAGCGCAGGAAAAGCCATGAGCTCAGAAAATACTTCCATGTTTGGAATTCCACACTCAACCGCTTTCTTGCCAGGCCAGCAACACCCTTCAGCTCCTGCTGATTTCATGGATAGTCCCATGGACGGAACTATGCTTCTATACCTGCATGCCCTTCCCTCTTCCTATTGTCCCGGATAGCAACGTATCTGAAAGAATTTTGTTAAAACTGCGGTAGGACATTTAAAATGCCTAATTTGTAGCAAAACAAAAAAACATTGTTGCAAAGTGTCTTCTTACGGGATCCTCTAATACAGTCACATACTCTGTATCTCGCAGAAAGGTTCAGAATGATTGCTCCTTGCAAACAATTCATGGACACACTCAGGTACTCACCATACCTCCTTTCTGCTGGTAACTGTAGACCTAAGTCACATGCTGGCAAGGAGAAACATCTGACTCAGTACTTTAGTTGAGGTCAAAGACGACATGGGCCAGAGGAGGGGCCTCTGATACCTCCTTAACGGGAAAGAACCTTATTTTGAGAGAACAGAGCTTCCATAGTTGTCCTACAAAGATCATACAGAAGAAATGTGGAAGATGGCTTAGTGGGGCAAGAAACTTAAAAGACTGATTAGAAAAATAGAAAAACAGTCTATGATATAAACTGGAAGTGGGACTGGAGTAATAGCAATGACAATGGCTTCCCGATTGAGAAGACAGTCAACAGGAAACAGTAGCTGATTGGATATGAAGACGCAGTCAGAGGCAAGGTTGAGGAAGAGGGAAATTCCTAGGTTTGGGGTCAAGCTGAAGTGACTGCACAGAGTAGGCTGGCAATGGAGAGAAAATTATGAACAAATACTTTCAAGTATGAAAATATGAAAATGAAGATAAAATATTTGTAAAAAAAGAAAATGAGGACAGTGGAAAGATGATGTTTCTTTTCCCTCTGTTTCCCCAGGAAGCGAAAATAGTACCAGACTCTTTAATCTTGAGGATTAAACGATATACCCATTCTGTTATAAAATCTTTCTAACAAGAACTTAAGACATCTTTCACCCTTGTTTTACCATTTCTTCCTATCTAATCTCCACTCAAGACTTCAAGAAGAGTGTATAAACATTATGTTAAATACCTACGCATCAGGAACTTCCTAAGTTTTCTGGTGGGCAAAGACTGATTAAAATATATTAATTTAACAAGTAAGTATTTATTGAACATTTACTATGTGCAGGCAAATAGTGTTATTTTTTCATTTGCAAAGTATAAATCCAATGACATTAGCTTTCTGTGGACTGTATTTTTATGAGCATAAAATAAAGTTTTCATAGGGTTATATTTGCCCATAAGGTATTAACTTAATTATAAATTGCTCTGTGCCAGGTTTTGAGACCATACCTTTACAGCTGGAGAAAAGTATATTTCTTTCATATTCTCATTAATGGTAATTAATTTCTCAAAGAAAACCTTACAAGACAGATGCTTCTGAAAAAAGTCAATGCTGAGTTCCAAATAATCAACCATTCCAGAAACAACTTACTTTCATTGTTTTTAATAGCCATATGTTTTAGAACTGTATTAAGCATCAGAGCACAGAAACAAATTCCTGTCAAAAGTTATCCTCAATCTTCCAGAGCACAATCTCTGGGTAACAGTTTAGAACATCAAAGGAAGTAAGAAAAGAGAAAAACATGGCCTTTCTCCTAGAATAAAATACCATAAGCCAGTGGCAACCTGTGATATCTTGATTTTCAGGTAATCCTCTCTAGAATGCTTTCCAAATTCAGCCCATGAGAACTGTTTCCCTAGATACTCCTACTCTGCAGGTAAGGGTAAATATCCAGCAATAAAATAGGCCTAATAAAAACAGAAACATCTAAGATCTAACAAATCTGTTACAGCCACCAGCAGCATAATGAAACCCAGCTCTCCCAGCTACAGTGACGAACAATCTCTTAAGGTCTGGTGCAGCAGCCCCAACTCCAGCCAACCCAAAAGGCTGTCTCCCTTCATTAATGCTTTTGCTGTCCTAAAGGGGGAAAAATGAGTCCCACTTTGGACATTATTTTTAGTAGATCCCTCTCCCCTAGTGTCTGTGAACCTGTGACCCAGCCCAACGTACAAGAGCCAGGTATCCACCACAGTCCAGGGCAGGGGGATGGCACTGATGCTCAGTCACATGCAGGTTTCCTGCTTGTGGCCTCTTTGAACCACCCGCCTGGCACAGGTCACTTCCATGCTGGGTAAGCCACCATTCCTCTAGGACAGAGCTTGGGCCTGCCTTTCCACAGCCCTCTGAGCAAATATGACTCCCATCCCACAAACTGGCATCATTGAAGAAGTCTCTCTCAATCTATTTTTCTCCGGCCTAAAAGGATCAGGAAAGGTCTCCCTCCCCCTGATAAAAGCCTTCTTTACCAACATATCTGTAGGGACCAGCCCAGTTCTCGCCACATACCCTCTTATTGTCGACTGACTATGGACTGCCTTTCACGTGTTTCCGTCCCCCCTTCACGGGACCACTTCACGCAGAGCAGCCTCCCCACAGCAGACATCTGGAGGCTACGCAGCACCTCAGACCTGCTGCCACTTGCATGCTGAGTGTTTGGAAAAGCACCTCGGCCTACTGGTCAGTGAACATCCGTGACAATTTGGGAAGGTGGGGTAGGAGTGTGGTAAGGGTGACACAAGTGGCGCCTCACGGTACGAGAGTCACACGAGGAGAGGGGTGGCAAGCAGCAGAGATCTACCTGAACAGCAGAGCTGCCCCTCTACCCTGTCCTCCCAGACGCCTGCCTGCAGTAGGCTCTCTTCTCCAAGCCCCCACGTACACTTCTGGAAACCCTCTTCCGACCGCAGTATTCGAGGCTCCTTCATCCTTCCCGCCAGGAACCCTGTCTGCCCCTCCGTCCTCAGCCAGATTCCTATCCACTGTTTCTTCAGAAAGTGCCATAACCTAATGCCAGCTTCATTCACCACCGTGCAGCTTCTGATGTCTGAAAAGGACTGAACTGTGCCTGAAGAATTTTCCACACTCAATGCACTCGTAAGGCTTCTCACCGGTGTGAATCCTGTAGTGCTCACTGAGGTGTGCGTACTTGCGGAAGGTCTTCTCACACTCGCTACACTTATAGAGCTTCTCACCGGTGTGAGTCCGATGGTGTTCCGTAAGAGAGGAGCTATGAGCAAAGGCTTTCCCACATTCTTGACATTTATAGGGCTTCTCTCCAGTATGAATTCTCATGTGCTGAGTGAGGCAGGTATTCTGATTGAAGCCCTTCCCACATTCGTTGCATTTATAGGGCTTTTCTCCAGTGTGACTTCGCTGATGCCGAGTAAGGCAAATGCTCTGAATGAAGGCTTTGCCACATTCACTGCATTTGTAGGGTCTCTCCCCTGTGTGAATTCTCTGATGTTTAGTGAGTGGGGTACTCTGAGTAAAAGCTTTGCCACATTCCTTACATTTATAAGGTTTCTCTCCAGTATGAATTCGCAGGTGTTTAATAAGGGAGGGACTCTGACAAAAGGCTTTGCCACATTCCTTACATTTATAGGGCTTTTCTCCAGTGTGAATTCTTCGATGCTGAGAGAGGTTTGCCTTTGTTTGGAAAGTTTTCCCACATTCATCACATTTATGGGGTTTTTCCCCGGTGTGAATTCTCTGATGTTGTGTGAGATTTGAGTGTTTGCGAAAAGAGGAGCCACATTCATTGCATAAATAAGGTTTCTCACCAGTGTGAATTCTCTGATGGTGAATGAGGTGTGTGTTCTGATTGAATGCCTTCCCGCACCTATTACACTGATAAGGCTTCTCTCCAGTGTGGATTCTCTGATGTTCGGTGAGATGTGAATGACTGCGGAAGGAACTCCCACACGCATTACATTTATAAGGTTTCTCTCCAGTGTGGATTCTCTGATGCTGAGTAAGAAACGACCGACATCGAAACGTTTTCCCACACTGCTCACATCTGTACGGTTTCACTCCAGTGTGAATTCTTTGATGCTGAACAAGGAATGAGCTACGACTAAAGGCTTTCCCACATTCTTCACACGCGTAGGGTCTCTCTCCAGTATGAGTTCTCTGATGTTGGGTAAGGGATGAGCTCTGAGTAAAAGTTTTTCCACATTCATTACACTGCCAGGACTTTTTCCGTGTGGGGAAGGTCGAGCATTTACTTTGGTCTGAAGTCTCAGTGGTCTGTATGCTACTTGTCTCCCACTGACGAAAACTCTCTTCTGTAGAGACCCTGAGATGTGTAACAAGGCTTGACGTCAAAAGCAACCTTTTCTCAAAATTATAGTCTTGGCTAATCATTTCAGGAGGTACTTCCCTGTGGATGAAAGTTATCCCCCCAAAACCTCCTTCCTGAAAAAAACACGGGCCAGGAACCTCTCCGGGAGAGTTTTCCTTCATGCTCTCAAATGCATATTTTTCATCAAATTCGGAACCCTGGGATTCATCCTCGTGCAGTCTCTTTCCTACCGTCTCTGGTGAATCAGTTTCAGAGGCACCCTGTTCTGGAGCAGGCTTGTTCACCCAATCTGAAAGAAACCATCAGAACGAATAACTCTTATGTAGGGCAAAGTGGAGGCCCTTGAAATTCTGGGGCCGAAGTTGCAGGTCTCTAAGGACCAACGAAAGCAAGTGGGAGAAGTTATTCAAAGTTGCAAGTGGTGGAAGAGATCTGCATTAGAAAAAGGTGATCACCACCTGAGGAACCCCATGGAAAGGGAAGCTACAGACACCCGGCGGGAGTGAGAGAACCAGAGAAAATGCAGATAACGGGAAACCCACCACCACAGGCTAATGATCAGGGCAAGACAGAAAACACGTGCTGTTTATGTTCAAATAGAGGAGAGTAGGAGAATGTCAAAGGGAAAACACTGCAATTAAGATGAAATGAGTGTGGGGGAAAAGCTGACCCCAAGAGAAGCTCACCACACCCACTCCCAACACCCCTAAAGGGGGGGTAGTTTTATCTCCTGAGCTTCATTCCGTTTCTTTGGTACAATTTCCAACACCGCTGCTCACTCACCTGGACGAATCTCTCTTCCGATCTCTCTCTCTTCAGATCCTTGCATGTTCAACAGCCACAAATCTTCTCCTTGCTTTAACTGTTAAACACTTCAAGGCTGGAGAAGTGGGAGCCCTGCTCACAGGGGAAAAAAGGTGGGGGATGGGATATCACTGTCCCAGTAAACAGAAAAAGGAGAAAGAGCTGTTGCTTAGGGGGACTATCTAATAACCCATACAAAACTGGTCAGGTTAGCCACGTGACTGCGTCAGGGAGAACTGGGGTTGGCTTCCAGCCCTCTAGGCTCACAAACTCCATATGTCAGCTCTCCAAGAAGTGACAGCTCGACGGACTGACATATTACCAAACATCCACGTGGCTTGATGAATAATCAAGAACGTTATTTATAATGATAAAAGTAACTAAGAAGTGGAGAGGAACATTCATGTCAATTAGTACACTGTCCATTACACAATAATCTATAGGAGAAGTCAATAAAATCAGAAGTTGCATGGGCAAACGGCCTCACAGCAAGGCTAATGCATTAAGTCTGATCCGGCCACTTCCACTACATGCCAAGGACCTAGATAATAGTTAGAGAACTCTAATTGTCACAACTTAGAGGTATACTGACTGTCCTTTCTTCTCAATGTCATATCAGTTTTTCCTCAGGCACAGTTCAATATAAGAGTGTAGGCTGCAGTTTAAATAAAACACTTTGTAAAATAATTTTTGACTTACATTAGAGTTACAAAAACAGTAGTTTCTGGTGTTTGGACTGCCAAAGTTATAAAAGTTTATCCAAAAATGTCTCTTCATATAACCCTGACCTATGAATTAAAATTGGCAGCGTTATTTCAAGGAAGACAGAGACAATTTTATCACAACTGAGAGCTCAGAAGGCCTGAAAGAATAGGCCATGTCTTAAGTACATCATAAGGCTAGTCCTGTGGACTTCTCATTAAGGCCTGTACTTCTGTGTTGTTTAAGAAGTGTGAGGATTCTGTCTGGGACTTCCCGTTCCTCTTTCACAGTTGGGACATTAAGTGGAGGGGGGGTTGGGTATAATCAGAGCTAGGCAGTGGAGAGAAAGTCAGACATGGCCCTGCCTGCCCAGAGCTTACATCATAGCTGGACAAGGACATTAAACCAGAAGTTACAAATATGG
Organism: Furipterus horrens; assembly: GCF_987537825.1. Classification (NCBI taxonomy): domain Eukaryota; kingdom Metazoa; phylum Chordata; class Mammalia; order Chiroptera; family Furipteridae; genus Furipterus; species Furipterus horrens. The sequence continues at coordinate 137,493,405 of NW_028327177.1, read as the reverse complement.
GAATTACAGATTGGAAATATGGGACGCTATGGAATGTAGAGCAGAGGGTACCTAATCTAGTTTGGGAGAGAAAGCCTCACTGAAGAAGAGATAAAATAGAAATTAAGACACATGAGGACGGAGAGAATATACCAGAGAGATGAAACAGAATTTACAACAGGAATCAAGCTCATTACTTTGGAAGAATGAAAAAGATCCAGTGAGTCAAAGTATTAAGCACCAGAAATAAAGACATGAAGCCCAAGTCAAACGAAGACCAAATCAAATTCAACCCAGCAAACCATTTTAAGGCATTTACCCAAAGGTGAGCAGAAAGCCATAAAAGGGATTTGAAAAGGTCTGAAAAAGATGTGACATTAGATCTCCTGTTTTTAAAATAAGACATTAGAACTTTAACTGTCCATAACACAGAAAAAAAAGAAGAGAGATATACATAGGGGTGAAAGTAGGGGAGGCAAGGTGAAGACTGGAAAAGTCCCAGTAAGGGACTGGACTGCCCAAGAGACAGAATCCGCAGGGTTGGACGGATATTGGGGGGTGGGGGAGGCAGGTTTGAGGAGAGGAAGAAGTCAAGGATAATTTGCTGGGTTTTGGTGTGTGATGACAGTGATCTTTAGTGAGAGTGGGAATGCTGGTTTGGGGAGAAGGAAAATACATTTAGTTGTGAAGTACCCAAACAGAAAGCAGATCTATATCTATATCTATATCTATATCTATATCTATATCTGGAAGAGAGGAGAGACGTATGTGCTGAAACCTGTATCTAGAGTTTTTAGGGTAAAGAGAACAACTGAGAATCTGGAGTAACAGACGAAAACCACCAGAAAAGGACGGCTAGGAAAGCCTCGACAGTAAGTTAACATGCTTAAAAGGAAGTTTAACTCTGGCTTTTGATTTTACAGAGTCCTAATCCCCTAAGAGAAATAAACAGAAGAATTTAGCATATGATAAAATTGGCATTTATAACAATAAAAAGTTGATTACTCACAAATTATGTTGGCACTGTTGGTTAACTACCTGGAACAAACACTCAGTGAGATGCCTACCTCACACCATATTCTCAAAAAAAAAAAAAAAAAAAATCTATACTGATTAAAGGGTCATATACTAAAAAATGAAACTGCAAAATAAAATATTGACAAATGATAGATTTTAGGGTTAGGGTAGCCTTTTCTAAGTATTATGCAAAGAAGCACAAACCACGAAGATGAACTGGATAAACCAATAATCTCTATATTCAAAGTACAAATAAAAAGAAAAGGCAAACAATCTAGGAAAAGTACTTCAATTTACACATCAAAGAGTGGGTATATCTAATAGATAGAAGACTTATAAGAAAAAGATGCACGATAGAGAAATGGTATATACAACAAATACATCAATATTACAAAAGGCCAATAGTATATCAAAACAAAGTTGCATCTCAGTGATAATCAAAGAAATGGAAACTGAAGGAATGAAGAATCAATTTTTTTGTCAAACTGGATTTTTTTGATGCTAAAATGTAAGACCAGCAAAGATGCAGGGAAAGAAAGCCTCTCTCTCAGCTTACCGGTGAAAACATAAACTGGTACCATTTTTCTAGAGGTCACCTGGCAATAGTATCAGATCTTAGAGGTGCAGGTTCACTTGCAGCTGGGACACTGTGATCATCATTTTGTGGATACAGTAACTAAGATGAGAATATTCATTATGTGTATATAAAACCTGCAATGTGTCTCAGATGATCCTCAAAGTCATCAGTATATGTTATAAAAATGTCTATATTGTTTGACCTAGTAATTCCATATTAGATCTTTCTCACAGAGAAGTAACTTTCCAGAGAGAAAAAAAACACAACTGAATCCTTTCATTAATTGTTAACAAAATAAATCTTCTGAAATGTTTTAGGAGAACACAACTTTCTTAAGAAGCTACACCATCGTCTCTCGAGACGGACGGCTGCCGACGACTTGGTAGAAATTATATGGATTAAAAATAAAAATACAAATATGGGACCATTTAAAAAATATTGAATACTATGTTATGTGTAAATAGAAAAAAATTCAGGATATTAAAATTTAAAGTAAAATAACATTATTTATGTTAAAATATGCATATAAGATCAAGAAGGAAAATTAATTATCAATCACTATGGTGAATTATGACTTCTTTAGTTCCTAATATTTTTCTATTGCCTACATTTTGTCTTATTTTTTAAAAACTAACTTAAATCTCTAACAATATATATCATGTTAACCATGATCATCTCTGAGCAATAAGATTATGGTCAGCTTTTGCTTTAAAGCCTATCTTTTTGTAATATTTGAATATTTTCATATAAAAATAAATAACTTCTATAATCAGAGAAAAAAGTGAAAAAATATAATCAGAAAGGAGCACAGATTTATGTACAAAGATGACATTCTTACTGTAACTGTAAAAAAAAAAACTGGCAAATAAACATTGATGACATATAAAAATGATACATTTTGAAACTATTATGTTTTCATGTTTTCAAAGAATATTCATGAGAAAATACAGTGTATGAAAACAGGATACAAACACTAGAAAAACATGCACATATACACCAGCAGCAAGTAAGCATTCGATAAACAGAAACTATTATTAATACACAGATATTTACAAAACATACTTACAAAAAGGACAGAAGACAACCCACCAAAATGTTAACACACTCATCTCTAGGACATTTAAGAGGTGACTTTACTTTGTCCTTCACAATAAACATGCATTACTTTTAAAGTCAGAGAAGTAGCTGTTTTGAAAATGAGAGATCTCTCTTATGGGTTTCAACACCCCCCGAAAGAAACCATAAACAAAAACAAAAACAAAAGCTAGATCCAATATGGCACTGGCTTCCCAATTCAGAGTGGACTGGGAGTTAGGAAACTTTATTCTATCACAGCCCATGTGATTGGGCATACATGGCAGGCTACCTGAAAAAGGTGACAAAGTAGGTAATATTCATGAGACCGTCCAGCTTTACCATTCTGCGAATCCTTGACTAAGTGAGTTATTTCGTGTAAAACATTTTGACCATCTGCCACAACACAGGCACTCAACAGGCATTCCAAAGTTATGAGGTTTGATTCTAAAACCCATGGACAAGACACCTTGGTGACAGCCACTCCCCTTCAACTGTGGATCATCTGAGCTGTCAGCAGCTTATGTCAAATGGCAAGCTTTTTCTGTAAAGGTTTATAAGGTAAATATTTTAGACTTCCTGGGCTAAAATAAAAGGGCTATATGGTCTCTGCCCCCTCTCCATCATTATTCGGACGCTTTGCCTTTATAGTCTGAGAACAGAACTAGACGATATGTGAACAAATAAGTTTAGCTGTTTCAAAAAAACATTTTTACAAAAACGTGGACCAGACTGCTGACTGCCTGGTCTGTAAGTTCCCCAGAAAGGAATGTACATGTTTCCACAAATGCCTCCTGTGGAATAATCTGCTTGTTTGTGATTTTCAGAGGCTAAGGCTCTATCCCAATCCATATCTGGGGTGAGATGGGTACTATGATGAAAGGTAACAGGAAAGAAGTTTTTAATGGTTTCATCCTGTTAAAAGTAGTAAGGAACACGGAACTGGCCTCCTCCTCATACCGTGTAAGCTTTCTCTCTGCTGCCCCTCTTTTCCCCTCAATAATTCGCTGAAGGGTTCTGGGCAAGCCAGGTGGGGTTTTTCAAGAGCTTGAAACCACAGTTCTTTTCATTAGCCCACACTTAAATGTACTCTTCTCTGAAACTTTTCTCGGATTTGTCAGTTTCCCAAAGCCACATACTCACCCAGGCTGCACCTGCACCGTGGATCTCTCTCTGCCGGTGCTTTGGGTCCCTTACTAGCCATGTGTCCTTGGAGAAGTTACCTATTCTCTGTATCTCGATTTCCTTTTTAAAAACTACAGATAATACACTGTCGTCAAAGTTAAATAAGTTAGCACAACTGCTTTGAACAGGGCCTGTTAATTGCTAAATACCAATAAATGTAAAGACGCAAAAATCTGCTCTACAGTGTGCGTGCGTGCGTGTGCGTGCGCGCGCGTCGTGCGCTGTGTACCTTCCAACACTAGGCTGGAAGCCGCTTCTCAATTGGCAGGCTCCAACGTCACTCATTCCATAACCCCGCCCCCGAACTCTGCGTACTATAGGGTAAGGAACGGGTAGTAACCTTTTGATGGAAGACACTGACGTCTGTACAGGTGCTATGACATACTAGCGGCCGCCGGAGCCTTGCACACAAAGGAAGGCACGGATCACTAGACGGTCCAACTTCGGAGCTCAATGAACACCTCCGTATCCCCGGGAATTATGGAACCGGCTCTCGACACGCTCCACCTCGTGCGTCAAGCAGGATTTGCCGTCTCTCATTAGGACGGTCCTTATTACGCTTCTGAGCTGCAGGGCTGATGGTGGATAGGTGGTATCCCGAGCCAGCCTCGGGATTTCGTTTCCGAACACTCATCGGCTCCTTTCCCTCACTCAGCCATCCGTTCATTCACTCCGTCTTCTCGGGCACCTCCTCGGGGCGCAGGCAGCAAGCCCGGGGAGGACGAGCCGGAGCTGGCTTCCTGTATAAGCCTCCAGCAGGCCGCCCCGAACTGCTGCGGGGCCGCTTCTCTCCCCTCCCTGGGGCCCCGCCCGCTCACCGTGATCCCGGGGCTCCCCTCGGGGCGGCGACTGCTTTCCCACCGGTACCCGCAGTGCTCGGGCGCAGGCTGCCCCGCCGCGGCCGGAAGAGCGGTGGCGCGACCGGTAGTGCGTCACCGGAGGCCCGGCGCCCCGCCCCTCGCGCGTCGCCAGCTGCTTCTCTAGGAAGCGGGAGGAGCATCTCGATGCCTCCAAACCCAGCCGCGTTCCCGCTGTCCCATTCACTACAACCTTGTCCTGGAAGCCTCTGACCACCTCGTCCCTCAGCTTAAAAACCCCCTGCCTTTGCCATCTCGCTTCCTAGGTCTCAGACTTACTGCCGCAGCAGCGGTCTGCTTTGCTGCAGAAGCCATAACCGAGGCTTCCCTTCATCAAGTGTTGATTTCCGTGGCCTCTTCAGGGAACCAGCAGTCCGCCCTCTGTCGGTCATCCCGGGCTACCACAGCAAGATATCAACTGAATGGCTTAAACATCATTTTCTTCTCTTACAAATGAGGCGGCCAGACACAGACTCTGACTTGTCTGCGTCCTAAGTAATTAGCGGAACTTCTATATTCCTTGACCACGCGGGACAAATACTCGCTAACCTGCCCAACCTCCAGTTAGCTTCTGCGCGCCACGCCCCTACTGCTGACCTGCCCCAGCCCAGACCAGCAACGGAATGGGGCACGGCTCATTACACCGGCCCTTCTGCGACCCGGCGGCCCTCCTCTCGGCCCCAGGCTCCCAGCCACGGAGGGTAAGGGTGACACGGTACCCTCTCCCCGCATTAGCTCCGAGTTCCGGCGCGGCGTCCTCGGAAAACGTGCTCGGCTCTGGGAAAGGGCGACTGGACAAAAGCTGGAGGCCACAGCCCTAGGACTGGGCCCAGAACTGCCGTCTCTGTTCAGCTGCTCCGCAAGCCTCCTGGGACGTGAAGCTGGGGCTTCAAGCGGAGGGGCTGGGTACAGCCCGTCACCCTCGCCCCTCAGGGTTGCCTGGCTCTGTAAAGCCTGGACCCTCAGTGCTGCGGTGCGTCTGCAGCCTCGGGCGCTCGGGAGCAAGAAGCCCCCTGCAGGTCCTGTCACCTCAATATGTCCTTTAGTTGGCTTTCAACACAGTGGCAAAGGACATCTTCGCAGTCCTGGTGACTTATTTTTCTGTGTTGCCTTTGCGCTCGGGGGGGGGGGGCACTTACATTTGGGAGTCTCCCCAAATTCTGAGGCTCCCCAAGCCTGACCAAACTGTTGAGTAGGTGAGGGGTCGTCTTTGAGTGTAGGGCTGACCTCAGTGAGGATGGCAGAGAGAATGACAGGTTATGAGAGTTTATCCCAAAGCGGGGGTGAGAAAGATTTAAAGGACAAATAGAGATCAGAGGGTGAATGGAAAGACTGAGAAGATCTGAGGAAGAAAAACGAGGGAAAAAGAGGAAAGCCAAAGGGAAGAGAGGTGAGGGTTAGGGAAGATTGTATAAAAGAAATGGGAAGAGGAAAAAGAGAAAAGGGACAAGACACGACCTTTGTCCCACTGCTGCCGCCTGCAGGCCCAGCCCCCCAAGCTCATCTTCAGCACAGGAGCATCGCCCCAGGTCTGCACACGTTGAGTTTCCCACAGTCCAGGACAGTCCCCTGAGCCGGAGGTGCCGAGCTCAGTGTGGGGCAGCTCAGCTCAGAAACGAGAGCGTGAACAAGGAGCCGTGTGAGCCCTGCCGGATTCTGGCCTGTTCCCCGCCCCAAGTCAGGTCTCCTAACGCACCAGAGCCTTGGCGGCTTCTGTGTGAACGCCCTGCCCGCTGCCTCCTCCGCTCCCACCCCGCTCCCTCCTAGCTGCCTGCTACCTTCTTCTGGAGCCACATTAGGTGTAGATATTCTCTAGACATGTAAACAGTGTGAGTATCTACACTATGTTAACCTCGCTTGAAGACATTTTGTCTCTGCCATTGGAAACAGATGGCAGTTTTCTATTTTCTCTATCTTTTGTTACGTTATGAGGTCAAATCTGAGATTGAGGAGTTGGTTCCAAAACAGGAAGTATCTGGAAAAACAGAGCCACAGAATCACCTCCAATGAACTTCAGAATGACGCCCAAGAATGCAGGATTGGGGGATTCAGAAATTGGGATGACACTTTTAAACTTCATCAGAGAAGTCCACCTCCAGGGAGATGTTGAGGGCAAGACCCAAAAACTTAAAAAGCCAGCAGAAATCAAGGAGGCAAACTCTCCCCCAGAGAAGCCTGAGAGTTAAAGACTACTTCAGTCTAGACCCAGACAGTGTTTCACATTTGAGGATCCACAGAGAAAAGAACAAGGGGCCAGTTTCAGAAGTCAGAGCACGAGTCATAGCTGATGAAAGGCTTCAGCGGGTTGCCCATCTGGCAGCCAGGATTCGAGAAGCCCTCGGAGGGAGGGAAAGTGCAGAGAGGTAGCAGGGAAGCCAGGCAGGACCCAGGGAAAGAAGGAAGAGTGTTTTGGGTACGTTGCCATCCGGAGACAGAAGTGCCCTTCAGGAAGACAGAGGGAAAAAGCAAAGAAAGAAGAAAAAACAAACAAACAAAAGAAACTACATAGGACAGAAACCCTGGATCTGTGAGGCGTGTGGAAAAGCCTTTGGTCAGAGAGCAAACCTCTTCATGCATCAGGGAACCCACAGCAGAGAGAAGCCTCTTCTGTGTAATGAATATGGAAAAGGCCTCAGGCAGAGGTCCCACCTGATATGGCATCCACAGTGGTGAGAAACCCTCCAAATGCCAAGAATGTGGGAGGACCCTCGGCCAGAGCTCAAACCTCCCAGTCCATCGGGACATCCGCACTGGGGAGGAACCTCTTGAATGTGGCGAGTGTGCCAAGCCTGCAGTTGTAGCTCAAGCCTTATTGTGCATCAAAGAAGCCACACTGGGGAGGGGCCGCATCAGTGGAATGAGGGTGGAAAGCCTTTGACAGAACTCCCACCTTCCTCTCCACCAGGAAGCTCACACCGGAAGAGAGCTCAGCCAGCTCCTTGGGTTAGTGCCCAACGGGGCAGAGTTTAACCCTCGGGTTCATAGGTTTGCTTTCACCAGGCCGGCGTGTCGTAGGTACAAGGCAGTGGGTGAGAGGTCATGAACTGTGCAATAGTGGAAACCAGGATCCACACAGTCACTTCTGCTGGCATGTGGTTTTATTCTTGTCTTCATAATGCATGTGTCTCTGATCATATTTTGAGCTCCAAGAGATAGATGCAAGGTCCTCACTTCCATTTTGACCAGAAACTCAGGAACTCTTTTACAAAGCTGGCTAAATTTTAGTTTGTTAGAAAATTGGGGTATCAAGAAATTCTTCACCTGACAGCTTTGCAACTGTCAAAACGAAAGACTGTAGTGTGCTGTGCGCTGGGGTGTTTAGAAGGCTCACTAAGCAGAGCTGACATTTAGAATGTCATGTCCTCTTTCAAGTTTTAGCTGTCTTTGGAAATGACCCAAGCAGAGGATACATAGGATGACAATCACAATTCAAAGGGACGTTGACAGACAGACCTGGAGACTGAAGTTAACAAGATGGACTATAAAATGCTGCCCATTGGGTTAAGGAGTCTGAGACCCTGAGAACCCCAGACCCTTGGACATTAGACAAACTATCTATAGAGTGTACTGCAAAGCATCAGCCTTCTCTCCCACTTACAGTCACCAGGCTGCCAAGGGCTGAAGTCCTGGTCTTAGAGCCTTTCAGTCCCCTCTATACTCTATGGGTTAGTCTTCACCCTTAAAGATAAAAATACAAATATATGTGTGTATAAAATTCAAAAAGTAATAATCCCAACCACCGGCCACTTATTCAAGAGGGGGCGGATTGCCTTCGGACATCAGTAAGTACAGGAATGCTGGCTGTTGCCATCACCGTGAGTTCAGCATCAGCGCACCCAATAACTCGGGATCTAAATGGTCCACATCCCTGGAGGGTAAGTTTTAGAGATTTTATAAAACCAGAAGGTTGACTCTCAAAATACCTCTGGTCAGTTCCTTCCAGGTCAATTCCAGCATGCGACATATATTTACCCTTCAGTCACTAGGTCTGGCAGGGGTGCTGGGGTCACTTGCTGGCTTGATTTCTAGCAACAGGAAAAGCCTGGGATGAGGTGTAGTCACAACCTTGACTATCGGCTCAAGCTGTATGGTGGCTCACGAGCAGGTGGAATTTCAAGGACCACCCAAAGCATAAGAAAATCCTTATTTCTTGCAAAACACGTCCCCATTACTTCTTGGGGCAAGAACCAGGGTGCTTTTCCTTATTACAAAGGTCTCTTACTAAGCAGAGTTTTGGGACTTTCCTGAGGTGACCAACTAGTCAGAGGCAGAGCAGGGCCAACAGCACTTAGTACCAGCTGGCAACTTAGACACAGAGTTAAGAAATATGCCCAGTGCACCTGGGCTCACACATCTAAGGGTCTGGGACGCCTGAAGGAACAAAAGGCGGCTTATGAAAGGGCCAGAAGATGAGTCCCACCCCACTGTCGCCCCCAGCAAGCCCTGGTGCTCTTACCCCCCTCTCCTGAGGCCAGCCTGTCTTCCCACCTCTCACCTTCGGCTGTGGCCCACCGTGCTCATGGGAAATGCCCGCCGTCGGCCCTGCAGACGGTGGTCCCCAGGCCGGAGCCAAGGCCAGCTGCTTCTCGTCCCATTCTCATTCGACCCCCAGGGACAGCAGAGAGGAAACCCTGATGTGTTCTGGATGGAGTCTTCTTTGGACTCATGGAGTGTTACCTGAAGGGACAGTCAACACTGTTCAGCAACTCCAGCCCAGCCCAGCCTCTGGAAGCCACTCTAGCCCCACTGCTGTCTGGGACCAGGGACCATCCACCCTGCTCCTGCCTCAGGCCCAGACCCTGCCAGACTCTCACTTCCTGAGATGTCCCCTTGCATCTTCTGGCCTCTGGATCACAAAACCATCTGGCTCCTTCCTCAGCACAGTGGCTCCTTGGACTCTATTCTAAACAGATTCTGCCTTTTGGGATGCGACTTGCTGCTCTGTATCCTGTCCCTTCATCAGCCAAGGCCTCTGCTTATGATCTCTAGGCTGCGGGTAAATCTGGTGTGACTTCCAGCAGCGGTGACAGGAACCCAGCCCAGCTCCAGGGGAAGCGCTGCTAGACGGAGGCCTTTGCTGGCTCCAGTCTCTGCCCAGTTGGGGGCCCAATGCCACCAGAGAAGAAAACAGAGTGGCTGCTCACAGACCCTTCCATGGACATCTACGTGTCAAGCAGTCAACAGGAACTGTGCCACATGATCAACTGCGAAAATAAAAATGTTTTCCCAATCAAGGCAGGCTTCATTTTCCTTTATCCACCCCACCCTGTCCTCCAGCAGGAACATGGCAGATCTGTGCAACAAAGGCAGGCTTTTGATGATTACAAAGCCATTTCAAATCCATTTCATCCTGGCTTTACACGTGGGTGGAGGTGGGAAGGGAGGACTGATGTTCAGAGGTTAGGGACTTGTCCTGGGTTGTTGGAGAGGGGCAGGGCCAGCCTAGAATGCCCTCTTCCCCACCATGAGGTCCGAGAGAATAATCTTGTCCCACAACACGGCCTGGTTTGCGCCCTGCCCACCCAAGGCCAGAGAAACCAGCTGGGCAGGACCAGGGTCTCAGGATCTTGGAAGGCACCCAAGCACGCGCGGATCCCTTTTTTCAACTCGCCGGGCTACACACACACACAAAGCCCGTCTGACCCCTTCCCGCGCCTGCCACCCCTCCCTTGTCTCTGCTCTTCCCCAGCATGCTTGGCCTCACCCCAACACTCCCCTTACTTCCCACCCATGGTGCAGCCCCCCGCCCCCACTCACTGACCTCACAGGGCAGCCTCTCATTGCTTTCCCTCCAAAAGCAGGACCACAGGCTCCTCCTCCCTGCCCACCCACCCCTCCCCAGAGGGCAGTCCTCTCCACCTCCATCCCCTGCATGCCTCCACCCTTTGCCCCTCACCCGTCAGGATCTTCCCCCTTCCTCCCTCAGCTGCCCTCTCTCGTAGGGCAGCTCTAGGAAGCCCAGAGGCGTCTTCCTCTTGGTGGTCCTCCTGCTAAGCTCCCCCTGCTGAACCCAGGAGGAACAGTGCAGGAGGCGAGCAGGACCCGACTCAGTCCTTACTACAAGAGGAATTTCAAACGGACCTATCTCAAAGGACCGGACTAGTCAAAGGGCTCTCACCTGGGAGCACGCAGAGTCTGGAAGAGGGCAAGGTTCTGATGTCACATTAAACTGTAAATATCCAGACCGCAAACAACTGAAGTAAAAGGACTAACTGTAAGCCGGGGGAAACATTTACAACACATACGGCAGGTAAGAGAGTAACTTCTTTACTACAGTTTGTACAAATCAATTCTTAAACGGATCAACAACGCAAAAGAAAGACTGTTAAAAGAACATGAAAAAGCAATTCATAGGAAAAAAGGGAACACACGTGGCTTTTAAGCACGAGACACGACAGGAGTTTCACTCATAACAACGCAACACACGAGAGCATTTTTCGTTTACTAGATCCGAAAACAAAGAGTTCTTACAGAGGATTCGGGGAAATGGGGATTTTCACACACATACTCATAATGCAATTTCAGAATATCAGATGCACTTGCCCTTCGCCCATTTATGCCGGCCCACTGCACACATACCGGAGAGAGGGCCGGGTCCGCAGCTTGGCACAGTTTAGAACGGCAAAGAGCCTGCACGCACCCTCGCACGTCCACACGTTGGAAGACCACACAGCAGTGAAAAAAAGAATGAGGTAGCTCTTACTGGCTAATATAGAACCATCTTCGAGACCAGCGAAGAAGCAAGGTCTGGACAGTGCGTCTCTTAAGGTCGTGTGTGTGTGTGTGTGTGTGTGTGTGTGTGTGTGTGTTGGGGGGCTGGGGGTGGAGACAGAGCATTGTAAATGTGGGAACTAACTCTAGAAGGATCATCAAGGTTTTTAAAAAAAATTTAACCACAGTTCTCTCTAGGGTCCTCTGGGCTGGGAGAGTCGCCCTCACTGCTTGCTTCTGTGCCATGACGTTAGATGAGGAGAGGCGTCCCTGCAGGTGCGCTGAGGAAGCAGCTTGGGAGGAAGGCGCACAGGCTTTGGCCTCGGTTGTTTTGATCCTGACCACGGCTCCTGGCCTTGTAAGCGGGGAGAGGCCTTCCCTCCCGGGGGGAGAGGTGAGCGAGGTAGACGCCTGGCACTTAGCCCGGTGCCCGGCACCCAGAAACCCCTTGCCTTCTACATGCGCTTTCTTGAGGACGCGCTGCAGCTAATGGGGCAGTGACAGCGTCGCCTCCGACGCTCCCCTCCCAACACCACAGCGAACACACGGTGGCCTCTGAGCGGCACAAGGAAACCCAGGCCCTGTCTGTCACGGGCCACAGGTCACATCTCACCAGGATGTGGAGGCTTGGATTTCTGGCGTGGGAATTTGCTGCCTGCCCCTATGGCCCACTCATTCCATCTGTCCCTTCTCTGACCCCTTGCCACTCACTGGGTCAGAATCCCAGGGTCCCTCTTGGACTGTGCGGCCTCCAGGACTCCTTTCTCTCTCACAGCCCAGTCCCCACTACAGGAGCGTCTCCCCACTGTGCACAGGCCACGAGTGTTCCCTTTTATTAACCTGCCCCTCCTGAGCATAGAAGATTCAGGCTCACTGTGAAAAATGTAGACCATGCAGGGACACTTAACTGGTGTTAACACCAGATGCACTCTTTCCTTCCAGCCTTTTCTATGCTACCAGAAAGGAACAAAACAAGAAAAGCCTCTTAGAAATGAAACTAATTACTGCCGAAATGAAAAATTCACTAGAAAGGTAGAGAAATAATCATCAAGGTACTCTCCCAGAAAATGACACAAGGAAATGGAAATAATAAAGTAGCTGAGGATCACTCCAGAAGGTCCAACATTTGATTGACAGGAATTCCAGAAAGAGTAAAAAGAGAAAAAAATTTTGGAAAAGAGGAACTGTCATATAAATAACACAAGAAAATTTCCAAGACTAAGAGTACCTGAGTGACTATACTGAGAAACCCCACTGAGAGCATTAGGAAATTGAGCTCATCTCGGATAAAACAGAGACTTTATTTCATCATTACTATTTTATCCTCACCTGAGGACGTTTTCTTCATTGCTTTTAGAGAAAGAGGACAGGAGAGAGAGAAACACTGACGTGGGAGAGAAACATCAATTGCATGCCTCCCATACACACCCCGCCCAGGGATTGGATCTGCAACCTAGGTAATGTGCCCTGACCAGGAATCAAACCTACAACCTTCTGGTTCACAGGAAAACACTCCAACCCACCAAGCCACGCTGGCCAGGGCAAAGTGGAGACTTTAAAATCTTCCAGACATTGGGGCAGGGGAACAGATCACCATAGTGCAAATACTATTTATTGTCAAAGAAATGAGAATCATACTGGAATTAGACATCCACAAACTGACGGGGAAATTTTTCAATCAAGAATTCCAGAGCCAGGCAAACTACCAAGCGTGACGGCAGAGTTTTGGATACATAAGCATCAACAATTCTGCCTTCCACGTGCTCTTTCTTGAGGATGCACCGCAGGAAAGCGAGGGAGTAAATGAAGGAAGAAGAGATGGAATTCAGGACACAGCCGAGGCCTGTGTAACAACAGAACCTTGGCAGAACGACCGCCCAGGACAGACTAGGACAGGGGATTGCAGGTCTCAAGACAGGAAACAGGAAAAAAGGGACTCAACAGAGTAACTGGATGGAAGATTTGGGGGGGAAAAAACTGAGAATGTGCTAGAAGCAACCAGTGCAAGGGAAAAGAAGGCACCTAGAACTTCAGTAAAAACAAAAGGCTGCTCCCCCCAAATATACCATATAATCAGAGTACGCCACTCAGATCTGCAGTGGCCAACACGTACGCCGTCATGACATTCCTGCTGTTTATTTTCAACTTTTAGAAGAAACCAGTAAACAAAGCATAAAAATAGACTAACTATGGTTACAGACTAGAATTCAAGGGTTATCACACTTGACACTGTCAGAGGCAGAGGCGGAAAAGGGAAGGAGATGGTAGGTGCATCCCACACCTTACAGAATGGGAACTGAGATACTATTTATAGTGAATACAATAAAAACTATTTATAGTGAATACAATAAAAACTAAGTATGTACACAGAACAAATAATTTATTTTTTCCTGATTATAAAATTCTTGCCCCTTATAGGAAATAGGGGAAAAAAACTCCTTCAGTCATCCATAATTCTCTTACCCATAGGACCTGGGCCTGAGCCTAAGTTCTGCAGTTTAGCATCTGTATGGCTGGGAATACGTCACTTCACCACTTAAACATTTTTTTATATTTCTTTCAGGTATTTTATCTGTATATATTTTTTAATAGTACATGTAACATTAAGAGGACTGTACTATATACACAATTTTGAGTCCAGATTGTTTTCACTTTAAAGCATCAAGTAAAACTCTGGGTATGGGTCATATGGTGCCCTTCTATATTTCTAAATATATTTCTAAATATGCCCTTGGCCATAGGGCCATCAGGTTTTCCAGGGACGGGGCTTGAACCAAATCTGAAAAGAAACCGATGCAGGCTAAGTAGGCAGGGCTGGGGGGGAGCGGGGGTGGTGTCACACGCAGGGAGGACAGGGAGCAAAGGCACAGAGGAGCGAGCTCCAGCCTCCAGACTGCAGTAAAAGGTGTGCAGGAAGTAGAGAAAGGTTGGAAAGAGACTATGAAGAGCTTAGTAAATAACGTTAATTGATCCAGTTTCCCATAAGACATGAGAAGAGGGTTTGGAAGACCTTCTTTGCTCTGGCCCCCAGGATCTAGGATCTCGTTTGCCACAAGGACAGTGCACGATAAACATCTCTGTAATGAACGTGTGTATGATACACAGGGAGCCAGAATGCCTCCCGGGCTTCCAGTCTGGGTGCTGCTGAATAATGCCCTGATGTGCTGAGGGAGGGAAGCCAGGAGCAAGCTTCGTAGTCTCCCCTCGTTTTTTAAAGTGTCACTGGAGATGCCTAGTGCATCCCCAGATGATCCTTTAGGCCCTAGAGGATACATGAATTGGCCTCAGGGAGCCCGTATGTCCCCAAAATGAGCACAGAACTGAATGTGCCGCCTGCGTTTCCCCAGATGAGGATCCTCAACCTCCATCAGATTCTCAAAGCAGCTGTGACCCCAGAAAGGTCAGGCACGCTGGACGGAGCAGCAAGTGCAGAAGGGACCTAGGTAGGGAAGAGCCGGGACCCAGAGCGCCCACTCAGCTCTTCCTGAGCCCGGAGGCCCCCGGCCTACGGTGGTGGAGCATACATGTGTGGAGGAAGCCTCTCCCGTGTGTTCCCAAAGCACACACCCCATTCACCATCACTCTCCCGTCACTGGGCTCCACAGCTTCACACACACCTGTCGGTCTCACCTGAGAGTGAGGACAGGTTTCCTTGCTCAGCCCTTAATGCCCAGCACTGGGCCTGGCTCTTGGTCTGACAGCTGCAGGTCTAACAGCTCTTGGCAACTTAAGAAAACGAGGCTTCAAAGCCCCCATCCACTTCTAGCAAGACTGGCCAGAGGGGCAAGGACTCCTAACTGAAGCCAGCTCTATCAGAAAGTATTCAGAAACGAGAGGGCGGTGACTCATTTTCATTTTCAGGGCCAGAACGGGATTGGGAGGGAGAGATATCAGGTGGGGAAGGATTTGATCTGTCCAGCCACCCACCAGGCTCGCATGATTGGTGCAGTATAGGGAGTCCTGAACTGGGGTGCAGGTCTGTGGAATCTCAGATTAAATACAAGCAGAAACGTCAAGTCATTTGATGAATGAGGAACACAAATGCATGTTACGTAAAAATTAGTTTGTTCATATAAACAAAATACTCGATACATTCATTTAAAATGCAAATAAAATAAGTCAGGTCACAGAACCTTAACAGCCAAGAGTTAATATCACAGAAGGACGCTCAGGGCAGCCTGCAGTGAAGGTCCCGTTTGCGGGAACCACACAGAACCCTGGGCACATCCACAGCCTCTGCCCCTCCCCCGCTGACCACACACCACCTTGGCCTGCAGGCTTGCCTTGCCTTGACTGCAGCAGCTCATTACCTTGGCTGCACAAAGGATCCCCTTCGGAGTTTTAAAAACAGTGAGGCCTGGAAAGCGCAAAAATTTAAGAGCCCGAGGTGACATGCAGTCAAGGCTGAACGCTGCTGCTTTTCTGCAAGGTTGGGTCGCGGATTCCCAAACCTAGCTTTATATCATCACCACCTGGGTGGCTTTTCTGAATTGCCTATGAGTGGAAATCTTTCGCCAGGAAATTACAATCGCCCATGACTGAGTGTGAGGATGAATACACATGCGAAGCTACACAGTTTACCTTTCTTAATGCTCATACATCCCAGGTAACAGCTTCCAGGGAAGTACACCACTGGCCTCTCAGTGGGTCAGTCACAGATTTATCCCAAAACTTCACACCTGCTCTCCCTCTTTCGAGCTTCCTGACAATACTGGGCGGAGGGAGGGGGGCCGTAAGTTGCTCCTCATCTCAGTAGATAATGTGGTGTTATTTCTGGATCTCCCCACTCTCAGACACGAGGACAGAAACAGTCACTGCCAGGGTGAGGACTAGAGCATTTTTGATTTTTACTATTAAATTCTCATTTGTGTTTGTGTCCATTTGACTCAGGGTGGCGCGGGGAAAAGAAGCTGCCACATGCTTCGATGAAAGACTTTGAAGGGGGAAAAGAGGAAATAAATAAGCTTTCTTGTGCACGCCCCCTGCGTGTGAAAGCGCCGTGTAAACTCCAACCGCCACGATGAGGCACCCTCAGCCCCGCAGAGACGAGACAGTAACAGCATGAGCCTCCCACACTCGAGCTGCACCGAACGGCTCCCCACCAGGTGCGGCTTCCCAAGGGCTCCTGCGCGCTGCAAGGCGGTGGCTGGTGGCGGATGGACCCCCGAGTCAGGAGACAGACAGTCCAGCCTCCGATTCGCTGCCTGCTGGTCACACTGCCTAAGGCACAACCCAAAATCTGTCACCTAGCTTCCTTCCCTAAAAACGAGACCGTACCCCTCTTCCTCGGCTCTCCGCAGACCCGGGCGGGGACTACAGGTGGCTGGACAAGCAGCGCGGCAGCACAGAATCTGGGTGTAGGTCTCGGATTTGAATACAGGCTGTCACTTGTCACGTGGCCTTGCTTTAAAAGGGCCACTCGCAGGTAAGTGGGGCAAACACCTCTTTCAGTGCCGCAGGACAGAAGTACTGATCTACGTGAAGCACGAGGTAAGTGCCGGGTATGATGCTATACACGAAGGGACACAAAGAACCAAGTTCTATATAAATACAAGGCAATATGACATGACTCTACCTGTTGCATAGTTTTATAAATAATTTCCCAGAGGAAAGGCTCAGTGGTAACAAAGGTATCTTACCTTAGCCAGTTTCTTCATCCTTCTAAAAGTTTTCATATTCCAATACCTTTGAACTTCTCAAAAAACAAAACCAACAAAAACTAAGAGCTTAGGAATCCCACTCTGCCCCCCCCTCTCATTTCCCTCTGGTCCTCTCAGCATTAGGAGGGCTCCATGTTCCCTTCTACAGACCATCCAGAAGGGGAGAGAGACGCCTGAACTGGGAGAAAACACGGGCCCACCGCGAGGCCAGCTTCTCCGACTCCTCTCCCCGGGAAACGGCCGCCAAGAGCATCACTGAAGCGGGCTGCAGCGGGAATCGGGGCTGTTAGGGGAGGCGCTCAGTGGCCCCAGTGTGCCGTCTCCGTCCATCCCCCAGTGCTTGGCCACGCAGCCTGGGGACTGGGCGGAAGAGGCTCGCCAGGGGCCCCCAGAGCTTACCCACGTCGAGGTTCATGAGGTACAGACAATGAGGGAGACAGCCGTTTCCCCACTTCTGCCCGTGTTCGGGGCAGTAGACAGTTAATAGGGTTATAAAATTGTTTTCCATTACCTGGGGAATGGAAAGCTTATAAATAATTCATAGGTGAGTTGTTGGCGAATTGCTGCCCCAAGTGGTTTCCTTAACTAGTCCCTGCTTAACCCGAAATGCCAGGAGACAAGGTTCAAAGTGCCAGGCAGGCTACACCAGTAACCTGCCCGTTGCTCAAAAAATGACCAGCTTTAAAAAACAGAATTTAGCTTGAAAACACCTTTCCCGAATGGGACATGCATCCCCCGGCTCTGTATGACCAATTTCTAAGAAAGCCACATTCTGTTTCAGGCACCACCACCTCTGAGCGGGCACTGAGAAACCGAGTCCTTGCCTTGGGGAACTTAGTTTTCGTTTTCTTAACACCTGCCTCTGAGACGCTGCGCTCCCTGCCGCGCACCCCTGAAAACGGTGACCTGTACGGGCGGAGCAGGCCTCGTCTGTAGAGAAGGCAGCAGCCGAGGCGCCGGGCCCTCGCCCCGTCACTCGGCCAGGTGGGTCCGGTGGTGCCGCATGAGATGCGAGTTGGAGATGAAGGCCGCGCCGCAGCGGGCGCACGCGTACGGCTTCTCCCCGGTGTGCGTGCGCTGGTGCACCGTGAGGCTGGAGCGCTGCCGGAAGGCCTTGCCGCACGCCCCGCACGCGTACGGCTTCTCGCCGTTGTGGATGCGCTGGTGGATGAGCAGGTAGGAGCTGCAGGTGAAGGCCTTGCCGCAGTCGCCGCACACGTAGGGCAGGTCCCCGCTATGGATGCGCTGGTGCACGATGAGGCAGGAGAGCTGGCTGAAGGCCTTGCCGCACTCGCTGCAGTCGTAGGGCTTCTCGGCCGTGTGGATGCGCTGGTGCACGATCAGGTGCGAGAAGCAGCTGAAGGCCTTGCCGCACTCCCTGCACTCGTATGGCTTCTCCCCCGTGTGGCTTCGCTGGTGCACGATCAGGTTGGCGCTCTGCGTGAAGGCTTTGCCACAGTCGCCGCAGGCGAAGGGCTTCTCCCCGGTGTGGATCCGCTGGTGCACGATGAGGTTGGAGCTCCGCGTGAACGTCTTCCCGCACTCGTTGCACTCGTAGCACTTCTCCGTGATGTGGACCTTCTGGTGCCGCGCGAGCTGTGAGCTGTAGCTGAAGGCCTTCTCACACTCGCCGCACTTAAAGGTCTTCTCCAGGGAGTGGATTTTCTGGTGCACGGTCAGGTTGGAGCTCTGCGTGAAGGCCTTCCCGCACTTGGCGCAGACGTAGGGCTTCTGCCCGGTGTGGATGCGCTGGTGCACGACCAGGTTGGCGCTCTGGATGAAGGCCTTCCCGCACTCGTGACACTCGAAGGGCTTCTCCCCCGTGTGGATGCGCTGGTGCACGACCAGGTTGGCGCTCTGACTGAAGCCCTTCCCGCACACGCCGCAGGTGAACGGCTTCTGCCCGGGCTGACTCTTCTGGTTCTTCACGGGGCCAGGACTAAGCTGGTATCTCTCCCCGGATTTCTGACATTGCTCGTCTTCCTCTTCTTTGAAGCCGGCAGGTATGTGACAGTCCCTGACGGCCACTTGTCTGCAATCTCTCTTTTCCCTCTTTATTCTCTGCCTCCTGAACATGCTCCCTTTTTCGCACGCTTCTTCTAACGCGGGTCCTTGAGAGTCAGCTTTCTGGATCTTCCCTGATATCATGAAGGGTTTTTCTGCTTCATCACATATTTCAGTTTTTGGAACCAGTAACTGTGGGTTCCTGGTTTCAGCACCTGAAACAACACACAAAAAAACACAAATGTCAGCTTTTGCTGACCTGGAAAAAGAGCAGGATCATAAAGTCATAAAGGTCAGGAAGCATGTGGCTTCAGTGTCTGTAAAGGGGCTCCCTCAAAGGAAACAAGCCCCTCACATGTCACCTCTCCTCCGCAGGTTCCTCTTCTAGGTATGACCTCCCCACGCCCAGAGCAGACTCCACAGACCCACGGTCTCACCAGCACGTCCTCCTACCTCCACTAGACATTTGACTCACTGCCTCATGCCAGGGAAGCTGTCTCCAGTCAGGTCTCCTCCCAGCAGTCTGATGCCTGAGCTCACAAGACCAGTTCTCAAGGACACCAGTGTGTCCCCAGGCTCACCTCTGTACCTTAGCCTTTTAGTGTGGCCCTGCTTACAACCCACCACTTCATTAGGGAGAGTCCTACATGTGAATGAAGACCAGGCAACTGAGGCTTTGTGTATGAGGATGCTGGACATCAGAGAGGGTAAGCAGGGGCAGGAAGGGCCATGCTGGACGCCAGGAGGACTGGACCGGCCACAAGCCTCCGGAACACTGCGAGGCTGTGCAGCAGAGAAGCTTAAGAGCATTAATGCTGGAGCCAGGCTGCAATGTTTCAAATACCTGCTCTGCCACTTATCAGCTGCATGACTTTGGGCCAGTAACTTAACTTCTCTGTGCCTGTTTCCTGGCCTCTAAAATAGAAACAGTGGCAGTATCTACCTCATAAGGCCACAAGAGTGTCTCTGTGTCAACCGCCAAGGAGAGCATGGAGCACAGAGCCCAGCTCTGTGAGGGCATGCAGTGACTTTCAGCCTGAGCAGCAGCGCTGTGGGTCACAGCGCTGGGACCAGGAGCGGAGATGTACCTTAGGGGATGGCAGTTGCTATGGTGATAGGTGGCAGCACTAGAAGGGACTACAGAAGAACCCCTTACCCCTGTGTCAAGGAAACAGCCTAGCCTTGTGTCAGAGAAAGCTGGCCCTTTTGAGTTAAGTGTAAGACACGTAGCCTCCTCCACTGTGCCAAAAAATACCACGAAAACATCAAAACTTCCAAGGTTTTATTTTTTTTAGATTTATTTACTTTTAGAGAGGGAGAAAGAGAAGGAGAGAAACATCAATCAGTGGACTCTCACATGCCCCCAGCTGGGGTGCTGGCCCTCAACCCAGGCATGCGCCCTGACTGGGAACTGAACGAGCAACCTTTCAGTTCACAGGATGGCACTCAGTCCTCTGAGCCACACCAGCCGGGGGGGACGAGGGTCAGCAGCGGGGGAGGCGGGCCTTCCCATGGGCGGTGTCAGCTCGGAAGTGAGCAGCTGAGTCACACAGCAACTGCTGGGGGAGTCCAGAGCCACAAGATGTCCCCCCAGCCCAGGCCAGGGTGACCCTCTAACTTGAGAAGAGTGGCTGGGGCAGAGCAAGACGGGGTGCTGGGGAACAGCCCAGTGTGCTGCCTGGTTGAGACTATGGCCACAGGAATCCCATCACAATCATTTGGATAAGAAGGGCAGAGTCGCAGAAAGGAAAGGGTTGAGTATGAGATACAGTAGAGCCCTGAACACGATAATAAAAAAATCTGGGATTGAGCGTCGGCCTGCAAGCCAAGTGTCGCTGGTTCAATTCCCAGTCAGGGCACATGACTAGGTTGCACGTCAGGTCCCCAGTTGGGGGCGCGAGTGAAAGGCAAGCACACAGTGATGTTTCTCTCCCTCTCTTTCTCCTTTCCCCTCTCTCTAAAAATAAATAAATAAGATTTTTAAAAAAATCTGAAATGTTAAATCTTTTCCTGGTTATTTCTACTCCCGCTGTTCTAATGTCTTTCTTCTTTTTTTTTAATCTGCTCCATTTTTCTTCCCATATGTTGTCCGTTCTCGTATCTTCTTACCCTCTCCCTCTACCTCTTCCCCCTGCTGCCTCTCTTATCGCTCTCCTCTCCTGGTGTTCATTTTTAAAAAATGTTATGTGTATTATTTCTATTTTTCCCTTGAATAGTTTCATTTCTCTTCTGCTTTTCTTTTGCTTTTTACATTCTTTTCATTTATGTTCTCTACCATTCTTTTTTGTTTTTAAAGATTTTATTTATTTTTAGACAGAGGGGAGGGGAGGGAGAGAGGGAGAGAAATATCCGTGTGTGGTTGTGTCTCGAGCGCCCCGTACCGGGGACCTGGCCCATAACCCAGGCCTGTGCCCTGACGGGGAATCAAACTGGCGACCCTTTGGTTCACAGGCTGGTGTTCAATACACTGAGCCACATGAGCCAGAGCCCTACCATTCTTTTATCACCTACACTGCACCTTACTTTTCTTCCTTCCCCCGCCCCTTCCCTACTTTTCCTCCCTCCTTCTTCTTTCCTTCAGCTCCTAACACGGGGGGTCCCATCCCCCACCAAGCAGGTCCCCAACAGAACGGAGCCCAGGAACGCTTCAGCTCATCACCCCGCTCCCTGCCCTGACCTCGCGCCCACCTTCCTTACTGGGAGGCTCAGATCAGAGAGACATGAGAGATGAGAGAGATAAACCCATTAGACCCAATAACAGAAACACCCCTTATATCTGCATGATGTTGTATGTTAAAATTATCACAGAACCAGGTACAACTGTAGCCCCAAAGGTCTTGAGGAAGGTGGTTATTTCAGCTTCATCACACAGACAGATGAACTACGAGCTAGGGTCTTGGCAAGTACCCAGGGAAACCACAGCCAATCCTGCCTGCTTAAGCTCAAATCAAAAAAAACAACAATAACAACTTTCCTTTCACTTTTTTAATTAGCTGCTGACTATATTCTGAGATATGAAGGGTAATTTGAGATACTAAATTTATAAGTCCAGTTCATTAGATTTACTAAAGGTTTATATTTATCAAGATTTATAAGGTTTGTAAGTCTGACTACTTAGGTATTAGAAATGTTTTAAAGAACTAATGATATTAAATTTAGTATATTTTTTGAGAAAATAAACATAAATTGTTATATAGGTATAAATGTCTTAAAAAGTTTAAAATTTTTAATTTGTAAAACTTGAACCTTACCTAACCATGAATTAAAGAAGTACAAGTGTTCTCATGTTTCTAAAAATATTTCTAGTGGGCCCTGGCTGGTGTGGCTCAGTGGACTGAGTGCCAGCCTGTGAACCAAAGTGTCGCAGGTTCAATTCCCATTCAGGGGACATGTCTGGGTTGCGGGCCAGGTCCCTAGTTGGGGGTGTGCGAGAGGCAACCACACATTGATGTTTCTCTCCCTTTCTTTCTTCCTCGCCTCCCCTCTGTCTAAAAATAAATAAAATAAAATAAAATAAATTTCTAGTGGGAGGGAGGGGGATGGAAACAAGGCAGGGGAGAGCAACGGGAAAAACTAGGACAACTGTAATTGGACAATAAACTTTTTTAAAATGAAAGACGAAAAAATACTCCTAGATGTGTAAATTAACTAAAAATAAGTTATATTTAAAGTCTTCAGAACTTGGTTTTAAATGTATAAACTTTAATAAATACATTAACTACACAGGAAACTATAAATTCTCTCAGACTTAAAAAACCCAGTAACACATCAAAATTGCAAAGCACTTTCATGTATATGATTTTACATCAAAATGAAACTTTTCCTTCCCTTGTGTGGAAGCTAGAAACGGGCAAGTCTGTGCCTTACCCGTTGCTCCGCCCCGCCGGGCCTGCAGGAAGCCGGCCCCCAGCAAACCCTGCGTCTACTGAATGAAGGTGCCCCGACTTGACAACAGGAGACGGAGGTCCGGAGAGTGAGCAGATTGGCTCAAGGTCACAGAATTATCAGAGGCAGGGCAGTAACTACCCTCAGGTCTCTCTTAATTCTTAGAGCTCAGTGTTCCCACTATTACCACCTGCTGCCGTGGAAGCGGCTGGTGGCACCTGCAAGTCAGTCTCGGCTGGGAACAGAGTCTGGAAGTAAGAGGCGGAGGAGGAACACGGAGGCCATTCCTGGTGGATGAGTGCAGCTGGTGGAGTTAGGACTACGAATGAGTGATGGAGCAGGGAACAGAGAAGTGACACGCAGGGCACGCTCCACTGAGAACGGCACAGAAAGCAGAGAGTGGGAACAGAACCTGCGAAGAGTTTGGGGAATACGTGAAAAAGAGGCAGGAAGGTGGAGACCCTAACCAGGTGGTAAGCCACTAAACCCTCCACGAAGACCTAGTTTTGAACATCATTCCAGCTGACACAACTGCTCAAAATCTTCTAGAATTTGCACAGAGGTCTAGGAAAACAAAACACCCCAGTGCAGACTCTCAAGGTCACCGCGGAGTTGAGCCTCGCTACCTTAGGTAGCTTTCCTTGCAGTCTCACCAACCTATGCTAAACACAAAGTGTATGAAGAGGACATGTACCTACACGTGGGAACAGACATGAAACCTGCTGAACAATACAGGTGATGAAAAGGTGCATCTGAAGTTCACTTGTGTCTGGTGTCTCGCCTGTATGCAACATCAGCCGTTTCCCGTGACAAATGCATAGGCATCTCCCGGCATTCCGAATGAGGGGGCTGAACTCACCTAGAGAGGTCACGTGCCCACGAGGCTCCAGGATCTCGCTCTTGGCCAGACTCCCGAACAGCGAGTAGCCGCTGAGGGTCGCCGCAGCTGGCAGCTCCTGCGTGGCTTTCAGGACCACCGCCATGTCCCAGAACATGTTCTGACCCTAGAGGCAGGCAGGCACAGGTGCGTTTGTGACAGAATGGTCACAGGGGGCCCGGGGAGCACAGCAGGTATGAGAACAGTTTAAGTACCTATTCCTGGGAGCCATAAGACAAACACCCACCCACCCCGATCCCCAAACACCTTTTTTTAAAGGAAAAGGAAGCCAGAGTCTTTCCTAATCCCCGAGACAAATTAGGCTGAGAAGCAAGCCTGCCACCTTCTTCTCTGTCACGCTGATTTCACCTCACTGCCCACTCCAGCATCCACACCTAACTAGCCACTGGGCGCATGACAAGAGAGCACACGGGGACATTTTCCAGAGAAGAATTTTCTAAGATCTAAAGATCAAAGAAGATCATATTATCACAGGAAACCTCATCGGCTAGTGATGGTAAGGGGTGTGTTGAAAAACACAAGGACCACAGGTACAGTGTACAGCCTCACTACTCAAAGTGTGGTCCACAGTTCAAAGGAGTCACCATCACCTGGGAGCCTGGGAGAAATGCAGAATCTCAGGCCACATCCCAGACCTTCTGAATCAGAATCTGCATTTTAACAAGACCCCGCCACAGCGATTCCCATGCATATTCAAGTCTGCGAAACAGGTAAGAATGATCAAATCCTGACTGGAATCACCTAAAAAGTTTTTAAAAATCCAGAAGTCTGGGTCCCCTCCGCCCCCAGAGATGCTGATTTAACTGGAATGGGGTATGGCGTGGACATGACAAGTTTATAAAAATCTCCCCAGGTAACTCTGTGTAGCAAAGTTTGAGAATCACCAGTTTATAAAGTACTGAATGTCACATCCATCAGAAAAGAGCGTCCCGTTACATTCCAAAGGACTAAAGGCAAGGGCCCTAGAAACAAGACTCCAGGCGTGCAGACAGAGGGACGGCATCCCCTCGGAAGCCACTTGAGAGCTTCAGGTCTCTCCTCCCTCATTCCTCCCGGGCCCTTATTTACCTTTCCCTCCTGCTCTGCTACATCAAGGCCTCTCTGAGGATCCTCTCCAGGAGCCCACACTCTGACACTCTCAGAGTGCACTTGTTGGCCGGATGCCTGACCTAGGAAGCTTTCCTCCTCTTCCTCCTCCTTTTTGACTGTCACTGGGCCCCAAGGGGCCAGGGCCATGGCCTCTCTCAGATCTGCAGTCATCTCTGCTCCGCAGGGGAACTCTTATAGCTGGGGGCTGCCGTGCAGAGGTCCAGCCCCATCTAATCTTTCAGTTTCAGAAGTTTCTTCTTGAGTTTCTTCCCAGGGCCAGGATGAGTACCGTCCACTGAGAAATCAGAAAACACTGTTAGCACCAAGCAGGGATCTGCCTGGCTGCCACTAGGCCACTGGCCACTTTCACCAGTGCCCAGACAGACAATGACCACTGCAGCACTGGGTCTATTCTACTCACTCCTTGGATTGTAAAGATGTCATCTGTCCCCACAATAATTACATTACAAACAGCTTTATATGTCCATTGATTGTCTCCTGATTATAAAATCAATACATTTTTATTATAAAAACTTAAAAAATTCAGAAAATCATCAAGAAAAATCATCTCTGGCCTACTTCCAAAGAGATAACCACTGTGTATCATAATTTCTTTTCTTTTTTAGAATATAATTCTTTTAAGGGAAAACTCCCAACCACACTGAAAATTATGACAACTTAAAACTTTTTTTTTTTTTTTTTTTTTTATAGAAGGGACATTATGCCCTGGCCAGTGTGGCTCAGTTGGTTATAGCATCATCCTGTACACAAAAAGTTGAGGATCTGATTCCTGATCATGGCACATACCTAGGTTGCGGGTTCGATCCCCAGCTGGGGCACAAATGACAGGCAACCAACTGATGTCTCTCTCACACATCAATGTTTCTTTCTCTCTCTTACTCCTTTCCCCTTCTCTAAAATCAATAAACAAATATTTTTTTAAAAATTTTTAAATAAGACAGGACATTTCAACACAAAAATTTTAGTGCCAAAGAGAAATAATAGAATGAATAAAAGAATCTCAAGAAAAAGATTGGGAGCCTAGACACCAACATGTCAGAAGTGGTTACCGCTGGGTGATGTGATTACAGGTAATTCTGAGGGGTTTTTTGTTTGATTTTTATATTTTCCATTTCTTCCAAATGTCCTGTGAGACTAAATATTACTTTTAAGATAAAATAAAATTTTTTCTAGTTGCCGTTCTTCACACTCACCATTTTTAGTAACTAGACAATAGCTGATGGTGTTAATTACCATTCTCATTGAAAACGGATCAAGTAATACACAAATATGTAGAACTCAATACGAGTCCTACACAACACACACACACAGAGTAGTTGTCAGTCTTAAGTCTTTTCTCTGCATTGCCATACATATATGTATACCTTTACACATTTAGCTTTCCAACACATATGTTGCATTACACATGTATATTGTTCAGCAATCTGCAGTTTGTTTTTTGAACTCAATTTCCATATTTCACAACAGTCGAATAGCCTTAGGTAGATGTTTCAATATAAGTACATTCAGAGCTATCACATTCTGGCATAGTACTGTCAATTACAGCTATAATCTACTTAACTATCTCTTATTTATGAACTTTGATTCTTTCTAGCCATTTTCTTAATAATAGTTAATGTTAAAATTGTTTTCTATGAAAATAGAGTAAGAGGGATCACTGGTTGAAGGATTTTACAGTTGACATATATTGCCAAATTGCTTTTTAAAGGGACCACACCAAATCACACCACTACCACCAACTTAATTAACAGTACTTGTTTATCAGACAAGCCAGTGGGTACTTGTTTTAAATTTTCTTGATAAAACCACCTTAACTTTTTCATTGACTATGAGAAGAATGAAAATTTTCTATTCTCCTTTAGATGCTTTATTAGGAAGAAGAGAAAAAAACGTCAGCCCTGGACCCGTACGTAGTAGCTCTGTTGGTCAGAGCATCACCCTAATTGTCCAGGTTGTGGGTCTGATCCCCCATCAGGGCACATAACAAGGATCAACCCAGGAATGCATCAATAAGTAGAACACCACAATTGTTTCTTTCTCTCCCTTTCTCTGTCTAAAAATCAATCTATATATATACATATTTTTTTAAATGCTACATTTTACTAACTCCTCTTTTGCTTCTATTGAAGTGTTTACATGCTTTTTCCGAGATGTGAACTTACTGGCAACTTACTGTACACACTGAATTTCATGAGTAATGCAACACTTTCATTTCTGCAACAAATCTTAACTCTTTAAAGAGTATTCTCTCCTTGCCTAGTTGAATCCCACCAGGTAGGAAACCAGGAACACTGGTCTCCCCTGTGAATGCGCGGGACTGGCTAATGTGAGCATGTCATCGGCCTGCTGATGAAACTTACATCGGCCTCCAGCCGCAGACAGCACAGAGCCCCCCAGCAAGAGCTTCCCCTTCCCTGTGCATCCCCTGTTTCCGACGTGGCAGCCCATCTCCTCCACCAGGCCCCGCGCAGCCCTGCTCCCGGGGTAAGCGAGGCTCCCGGGCAGGTTCGCGTCCAGCACGCCCCAGGCCAGGCCCTCCGCAGGCGGCAGCCGGGTTTCCGAAGTGCTGGGGCGCGGAGCCACCCTCGGACAGAGCTGGCGCCCCCGGAGGGATGCCGCGCTGGCCCACTGCAGCGACGGTCCGTCCCGCGCCCGCGCCCGCGCCCGCGCCGCTCGCGCCCACCCCCGCCAAGCTCGCTCACCGTGCGCGGCGGAGCGGCCCGGCCGGAGCTCGTGCGTTTTGGAGATGAGGATGGCAGCCCAGGACCGGGGGGCCTAGCGGGGCGAGAACAATAACCGGACAGGAAGTGCCTCGGGATGGGCTTCCGGCTCCCCAAGTCGCCAGGCCGGCCTCTCTAGGAAACTCGGAGGTGCTTTCCTCTCGATGGGTGTCCAGTGTCGCTCCCGATCAGGGATGCGAGCCTGAGCGCATTGTGGAGAGCTCAGGTAGACTGTGGCCCTGGGCCTCAAGGAGGGGGGACATCCCCAGGCTGGGCAGAGGCGGTTGAGCGAGGCGAGCACCCAGGAGCCTGATGCTACAAAGCATTAATCTGGAGAAAGCTCTGATAATTTTGTCCCAAATGTTTTATTTTGAAAATATCAAACGGTACAGAAAAATTGAAAGGTAGAATGAATACCTTTATCCTCCATCTGGACTCAACAATCATCTCTTTGCTACGTTTGCCTTGTGCTATATATACTAAAGAACATCTTTGTGAAAGTTGTAAACACCAAAACACTTCAATATTCATCCCTTAATATGAATATTCTTCAAACACCATCATTACTGGTAAAAATTAATAATAATTCCCTAATATCACCTAATATAGTTATATTCAAATGTTCCCAGCTGGGTCCTAAAATATATATTTCATAAACTTGTTTTTCCAAATCAGTTTCACAAACTGCATCTGATTATGGCTCTTAAGTCTTTTTTTGTTTGTACTTTCTATTTTTATAGATTCACAGGAAGTTGCAAAGATAACACCCTTCAGCTAATTTCCCCCAACAGCTGTATCTGACATCATTACATAAAAATCAGAAAATTAACATTGGTACAATGTCTGTGCATATATGTTTTATCACATGTATAGATTTGTGTAACCACCGCTATCAAGATACACAACTCTTCCAATACAAAGACCTTCCTAGTGCTACGGCTCCCTCTCCCCCTGCTCCCTCCCACCATCCCATCTCTGGCTACCACTCATCTGTTTTTCACCTATATACCTCTGTCATTTTAGAAAATTACAGAAATGAAATAATATACTTTTTTACTTTTTGAGTTTGAATTTTTCACTCAGCATAATTCTCTTGAACTTCATTTGAGTGATTGGAGGTACAATAGATCATCCAATTTTATTGCAGAGTAGGACGTATTCCATGGTATAGATACTACTAGTTTATTTTAACCACCTGCTGAAGGATGTCTGGGTTACTTTCAAACTTTGATTATGAGTAACTCTGCTATGAACAGTCACGTACAGGTTTTTGTGTGAACATTAAGTTTTCATTGTCCTGGGATAAAGCTCAGAAGGGTAAATACTGGGAAGGAACTGCCAAACTATTTTCCAGAATGGCTGTGCCATTTAACATTCCTGGCAAATATGAGATCCAGTCTCTCCACATCCTTGCCAGCATTTGGTGTTAACACTATTATTTAAAAAGCTATTCTGTGGTTATTTTTAACTTGCATTTCCCTGATGGCTAAGGTTGTCGAACAACTTTTCATTTGTGACTTTTGCTCACTTTCTAATTAAATCTACTTATTACTGAGTTTGGAGAATTCTTTATACAGTCTAGACACAAATCCTGTATGGATACGATTTGTAAACATTTCTCCCTTCCTGTAATGTCTTTAAATCCTCTTAAGTCTTTTAAAGAGCAAATCATTTAAATTTGATATTTATCATCATTTCCTTTTATGGAGCATGTTTTTGATACAAATCTAAGAGTTCTTTGTTTAGACTTAGTTCATATTTCTCTTGCCTGTGGACATCCAATTGCTCCAGCAGCATTTGCTAAAAGGCCCCCCTTTACCAAATGCCTTTTCCACCTTTGTCAAAAATGAGCTGGGCATTTTGTGAGTCTATTCCTGGCTTAGCATCTTATGGCCCTTTGGTACCTTTTAGAAATAACCTCCTCATCCAGTTTTTATACTTTTTACTACGTTAAATTTCATACATATATAAAAGCAGAGAACAGTACAATGAACTCCCAATACTCTTCGAAGATTATCATCCCCTCCCCTTGTCATTAGTATCTTCTGGAAAAATCTAGGGCAGTTTTTAAAATACAATATATCCCATGTTCTGAATTTTTTTCTTGTGGGGTCATTTATCTTGCCCTTCTGTTTCCTATTTTTCCTGTAAGCTGGGATCCAAGAAACCTGAATTCAGGTTATACTTTTGGCTTATTGCATCACGTGAGCCAAAGGAGGTACAGTACATGGGTTGTTTCAGCCTTAGTGATGTTGCATTTCTTAAAAAAGATTTTATTTTTTGAAGGGCGCAGGAGAGGGAGAAAGAGAGGGAGAGAAGCAGCAATCGGTTGCCTCGCATGCATGCCATGACTGGGGGCCAAACCTGCAACACAAGCATGTACCCAGACAGGAATTGAACCAGCAACCTTTTGTTTTGTGGAACGACACCCAACCAACTGAGCCACACTGGTCAGGGTACTGATGTTGCATTTTAATTGGTTAAGAGGTAAATACGAGCTCTCTTCATTGTTAAAATACATCATTCCTTTTGTAATTATTACATAAGCTGGGGTGATTCTCCTTCTGCAGCATGGAAACAAAGCGCTTTCATATTCATTACCTCATAACTTTGTGAGGTAGATATTTCCCTCCTGTTTAACAGATGAGGAAATCAAGGCTCCAAGAAGTAAAGGCATTGGTCCAATGGAAGCTGCAGAACCTGACTCATAACCAGATCTTGACACTTTCAACCTTGGGCTCCTGCCATTTTCACTCTTGGGTATTTTTCATTCTAATGAGGAACCATCCTGCAAGGAATTTTGGAGT
This sequence comes from Furipterus horrens, assembly GCF_987537825.1. Lineage (NCBI taxonomy): Eukaryota > Metazoa > Chordata > Mammalia > Chiroptera > Furipteridae > Furipterus > Furipterus horrens. The sequence goes on along the minus strand of NW_028327177.1, from coordinate 137,462,921 downwards.
TGAATTAATACTTATTATAATCAACACGCTATTTCAGCACTACTGGTATTAGAAAACACAACCCCAATGTTAAGGTGGTGATAGTCGAGCTGCAGAATTGGAGTTTTGAGAAGTAAAACATAAAAATAGAATTATAGCATAAAATTACCAACTCGGGAAGAGAGGCTGAATTAATTTTATAAATGTACAAAAGGGAAGACTGGCTGCTTTACAAGGAATAGCGGGCCTGAGAGCTGGATTCTGAATGGGTTTAGTTAGAGCCTGAAGGGCTTGGCTGTGTGCAAAATTTAGGATGTTGAGTGCTGGGACAGAATGCTGTTTCTGGAGTAACAAGCTCTCTCGCGTCAGCAATGACAAAACGGTGGTTAGAACTGAGAATGACAGTGGCAGGGACAATCAGCTCAAGGGCTGGAGTTAAGGATTTTTCCCCATGAGCAACATAGGACTGTTCCTCCATTCTGACACTCTACCTCCACGAGGTTTCAAATTCAAAGGCTGAAAAGAAATTGTTTACCTCGGTATCAGTGTTAATGGCAGTACATATTATCTTTGCACAATAAGCCAGTATTCTTACATAAAAACAAACTAGGCATATTATCTATTAATTCTCTTAAACATTTTTAAAGCTATATTTTTAAAGTCTTAAGAGTGCTAAATTCCTTTTATGAAGCGTGTTTTTGATACAAATCTAACCATCCACCGCACTTCATCTTACTATAAAAATTAATACCTTTCTAGTTTCAGAGTCTGAACAAACTTTGTGCCATGTTCTAGATTTTGACTATCCCTCTTTTATCCAATTTTACTGACAACTAAATAATTTCACAAAGATCTTTTCACTTAATCCTTGAAACAATCCTGTGAGGCAGGCATTACTTCAATATTTGACTGACAGAGAAACTGAAGGTGACTTAATAACATATTGCTAGTAAGAGAAAGAGCCAAAACTGAAATGTAGGTCTTCCGATTCCAAATCCAGTGCTCTTCTTAGGTTGTCCTCAAACAGCAGACTTTTTTATTTTAATAAAGTGTATTTTCTTAATTTATTATTTTTTTAAGAGGAAGGCAGGTGGGGTGGAGAGAGGGGTTCATTTTTGTTGTTTCAATTATTTATGCATTCATTGATTGATTCTTGTATGTGTCCTCACCAGGGACCGAACCTGCAACCGTGGCACTTCAGGATGACACTCTAACCGAGCTACCTGGCCAGGGCTAAACAGCAGACTCTGGCTCACCCAACTCCATGTCTGACACATCTCAATCATACTGTCTATACAGACCTTCTGCAACAGTGATTTTATCTTTAAAATGTGTAATGTACATTTTCAGAAACAACTTCCACTCCTTAATACAAAGGCATTTTTGTTATCACAACATCATTACATCTTAATAAGACATAAACCCAATTTCCTGAGTCCTCAATTGCTCTAAGGTCTCTTTCTAGGTCGTAACAAATGGTCTGGAACAGTGTCCTTTTACTAGGATTTCATTTGTTTTTGTAGTCTCAAAAGTCAAGAATAACTTTCTTCCACATGCGACTTACTTGAATATAGAAGAGGTAATCATGAATTTTGTTCCTAATAAGAATCATACAGTGCCATTTCCCCAACAGTTACTTAAATAAGCAGGAACTGTATTCCATTTTATGTATGACACTGGGTTTTCTGAATCTCTATCTTGGGCTCAGCTCATCGGCATTTTGAAGCCAAGAGAATTCTCCCATGGTGTGGACTTTTTGTTGAAGATGAAGGTTTGAAGTCTGAGAGAATTCTTTTGCAGACTCATCACATCCACAGAGTTTTTCAACTGTATGAATTTTCTGATGCACAGTAAGGTTTTTTCTTTGCCTAAAAACTTTACTACAGTCGTTACACCCGTATGGTTTCTCCCCTGTGTGGATTCTCTGGTGGCCAACTAAATTCCTCTTAGAAGTAAAAGATTTCCTAC